>NC_046317.1:47931939-48249892 GCF_009819535.1 Lacerta agilis | reverse complement strand
GTTAAAGCAATGAATTTATTGGCTCCAAAACACATTATGGGGCACAAAAACAGGAGGCTATAATAAGGCATGTCATCTACTATTGTGCTACTATTTATCACTTAGTGTTTATACAACAGGAGGCTTACCATTTAAGAAAGGCAAGGGGAATGGAGAGGAAAGAAAGATGTGCGTGATTAGTTAAATGGCACAGCAAATACTCAACTTATTTTGTTTTTAAACACACCAACAAAATGAGCTAGGCAAACATCCAGTTGCAAAAAAAATGTTCTAATGGTAGGGAGCAGCAAATGAGAATGCATGGAATTGGGAGGATATACTTTTGGTTTAACAGCATATAATTTTGGTTTAACAGAGGTCAAGAGAGAATTGAAAAAAACATGGCAGTAGAGAGAAAAAGCAAAATTGATGGAGATAAAATGAGTAACATGGTCACAACAACAATAAAATTATTGTGAGTTTGTCAAAAGAAAGATTTGAGAGAAAAGGCCTAAGCAAATGGTGTTGCAACTTATTAAAGAAAGAGGTAACAAGAGTGAACACAAAATTATTGGTTGCATCAAGACAGAGATAATTGTGAATGTTATAAATATTACCAATATAAAAACCATGAAATTTAGCAGCTGAGTGAGTACTGGGAGAGAAATTAAGACTCCAAAGCAACACTAAAATTACAAGCTTGAGAGATATAAGGAATAGTAGACCTACCTAGCAGAAGAAAATGTAAAGAGAAAGGAAGCAGAAACTTGTTTTTTTCAGAATTCAGTTTAAATAAATGGTGATGCACAGTTAAGAAAGTAATGAAATCAAGGGGGAGGAATAATCAGTAACTTCTTTCTTTCTTAACTAAAAGGCTGTAAAGTTAACTTGAAGATTCTAAGGTTGTTGTAGTAAGAAATAATTGGTTAAAGGAATGAGGAAACTGGTTTGAGTTATTTGCCACTCACACCACCAATAAACTTTCTCTGAGAGCAGCTGGCTGGTAGGGATTAATAAACTACAGTTCAGTAATACTCCCTTTTTGAGACACATGAAAAGGGAACACACATTTCTTTTCCATTCAGATATTATAGAGTCCAATCTGGGCACGTTGATGTAACAGGCACAGCAATGGGCACCCGCATGGCCCCACAGTATGCCAACATCTTCATGGCAGATTTAGAACAACGTTTCCTAAACTCCTACCCATTCAAACCTCTCTTGTACCTGCGATACATTTACGATATTTTTATGATCTGGACACATGGTCAACAGACCCTGGACACCTTCCACCAGAAATTCAATAACTTTCACCCCACCATCAACCTAACAATGAACCAATCTATGCAAGAAACACATTTTCTGGACACTACTATAAAAATACAGGATGGACACATAGGCACCACCTTATACCGTAAACCAACTGACCAACAAACATGCTTCTAGCTACCATCCTAAACATACCAAACAATCCATTGCATATAGCCAGGCCCTACATTATAGCCGCATCTGTTCCAACTCTACAGACAGAGACTCTCACTTAAGAGATCTACAGCAAACCTTTTTCGAACTAAAATACCCGCCTGATGAAGTTAAACAACAGATCAACAGAGCCAGACTGATACCCAGAGAGAACTTGCTGCAAGACAGACCCAAAAAAAGAAAACAACAGAACACCACTAGTAATCACATAGTAATCACAAGTTAAAACAGTACAACGCATCATCAGAGATCTACAACCTCTCCTAGACAATGACAGTTCTCTTTCTCAAGCTCTGGAAGGAAGACCTTTCATCGCCTACAGACAGCCACCCAATCTTAAACAACTCCTCACCCACAATAATACAACAACAGGACTCAACATGGACACTGGTACCAGAGCCTGCAATAAACCCAGATGCCAACTTTGCTGCCACATAAACCCGGACAACACCATTACTGGTCCCAACAACATCAAACACACCATCTCAGGACTATTTAATTGCTCATCTTCTAACACTGTGTATGCAATCAAATGCCAACAGTGCCCTTCAGCTCTCTATATTGGACAAACAGGCCAAACCCTACGCCAAAGGATAAATGGACATAAATCTGATAACAGGAATCACAAGACAGAGAAACCAGTAGGAGAACACTTCAGTCTCCCAGGATATTCTATACAAGATCTCAAAGTAGCTGTCTTAATACAAAGGAATTTCAGAAATAGACTGGAAAGAGAAGTTGCTAAATTGCAACTCATTACCAAACTCAAAACCACGGAGAGACCTGGTCTGAACAAAGACACTGGATTCTTATCTCATTATACATGACAAAGCTATCTTTAGCCATCTCACCCCTTGCTTTTTCCTTTAGAACTAACTGCAGTCGTTAACAATCATCAGCAGGTTTTCCACACCCATCAGTGAATCACCCATTCCCACCACCCTTCTGAGTAATACCCCTCCTCACTCTCTCACTATATATAAGGGTCTGGTGACTTCTATTTCAGTGTATCTGAAGAAGTGTGCATGCACACTAAAGCTCATACCAAGAACAAACTTAGTTGGTCTCTAAGGTGCTACTGGAAGGATTTTTTTATTTTTTTATTTTGTTTTGAGCCCCAGGCATATTACTCATACGTAGGAGTCAGGTAACAAAGCCATAATATTTGGTTAACATCCATCTCCTACATCATTCTTCCTCCAAGTCAGGGGCAATTCACAAGCCAATTGCTACAATGAGAGTTATGCAATACTCATCACTCAGTGAAGCAGTTGTAAGAGTGTTTCAGCATAAGCTCAACTAACAATTCAAAGGGATTTTACCATGTCAACCTTAAATCCACTTTCAGCAGCTTTTCAATTAGCACAGTAAATACTGGTTAAATTGTATGCCAAATCCATACCTGGTAGATTCAGGTGAACTGTTTATGCACTAGTATGCCCTGATTTATGTAGTCACTAAATGCAGACTATCAAGGAGAACTTGTTTATTCTGAAGGGAATCCTTGAGCAACAGACTACAAAACTAACAGAGGCAGATTTTTGCAGGGCGGCCAATGAATATTTGCTGCAGAGCCAACTGAAGTTGAACCCCTTCAGAAAAAGTTCCACCATCTAAACACACCAATTTAGGGCTTGTTCACGTGTATAGCAGCAAGCTTTGGGGAAATGGGTTGGTGTCAAACTCTAGAAACTTCCTGCTATACAACTGCAGCTGGTCACATGAATGTCAGCCCCGTATACTGAACACAGCATACATCAGCTTTTAACACAAAACGCAGTGGCTGTGTGCAGTGTTGTAAACTAGCCTTTAGTCTGTGAATGTCAATGATTCTCAGCTATGAAGGTCCCACAAATGTGGGGGGAAATGCTCTCTGGACCAAACCAAATGAGGCAGAGGCGGCCAGTGACCAGCATCTTCCACATTTTAAAGCCTCAAAGCAGTCCCTACACTCTCACTTCTACAGGTGTGGCTCTCTCTCTCTCCCTTCCTTTCCACATATGACCTGCATCACACCACTCCCAACACAGACACACTCAAGCTTCTTAATGCTGCCTGTTTCCTCAGAGAAAGGTGGCTGGGTTCAACCCTCCTTTTGAGCAACGTTGTCAACCGGCCTGGGAGCCCAGTCCCACCCTGATCGAGGAAAACTGCTGCCTGCTGCTGCTGTATCTTACGCGGCTGTCAGCGAAACGCACTCTGCACATGTTCAGAGGCGCCGCCTTTGACCCGACCACGAGAGTTCTGGGACGCCGAGGCGAGGCCAAGGCTGACGCTGCCTCAGGTGGTGTATCTCCCTCCCCGCACCTGCGTCAGGCTCCATCCCGCGTCCCTCACCTGCTTCCCCCATCACCGGCCAGAGAGAACCGCCCCCCCCCACAGCCGCGTCCGCCTTTGCCGGCGCCTCCTTCGCCGCTCCCTCTATTCTCACCTGGTGGGTGCTGTTGCCCAGCACCTCCAAATCAAAGCCGCCGTCTCGCGGGCCGCACACTCCCTCGGATTCGGCCCGCCGGACCCGCGGCGGTGCTCCCGCTCCGAAGCGGAGCTCGCGGCCGTAGAGCGGGGCCGCCAACAGCAGGAGGATCCCGGCGCGCATCCAGCCCGACGGCTCCATCTCTGCCGACGCCGACAACAACCTCCACCACAGAAGCCTCTCCTCAGAGCTTGGAGGCGGCTCACCCCCGCCGCCCCGCCCACCAACGCCTCCATTGGGCTGCGCCGCTCAGGTATGCCGAAGCTATTGGCTGCGGGAGGTGGCACTCTTATCTCCCTTTCGGACAGCAGACAGCCTCTTCTGACAGCTCCTCTCCCATTCGCGCAGCGCCCCCAGCCTCTATTTTCTAAGTGGTTTACAGGGCTGCCAATTGCGGCGTAGCAGCCAACCCTGCCCCCACCCCCCTGTGGCCATTGGCTACCTCCTAACACCAGCCGCCTCCTCCTAATTCTCTAGCTGGGCAGCATCACCCCACTTTGGAGAGCACCTTGCCCATTGGCTAGCTGCCTACCAGCGTTTCCCCTTACAGCTCCTAGGAGTAATCTTAGCCTCCTCGCTGCTGTGCTCCGATTGGTTAGAAGAGGGTGGCACTAAGGCTTTTTTTTTTTTTTAATTGGCGGAAATTCGATGCTGCTTTCGTCCTAGGGATTCTTGGAGTGGCTTGGAGCGTTTGGGATGGAGATTAAGACCAAGATAGGGAGACTTTTTTCTAATTTTCACATACTGGTATATTTTTACATTTGCCCACTTATATGGGCAAGCAAAATTGTCCTTTGGGGAAGGATTCATTGGGGGGCAAGGTTGTGAGCCATTCTGGGTTTGAAATCCTCTTCTGCAGTTAAATCACCTCGCTTTCTTGACACCTGCTGGTCTTCCTAAAAGATAAGCACAAAGTCCTACTGCCTTATCAGTTTGGATCTCCGAGTCAGGTCAAATTACAGAAAAAGAAAAGGTCAGGTCTGTCACTTAGATTTTGTCATTTTTGAATGACTTTCTCTTCCACCCTTTTGAGTCTAAAAGGATATTCCAAAGAAAAACAAAAGCATACAAAGAGAAATGATATTTAGCCTAAATCCTTCCCAATATGCCTAAAATGTATAGTGCTGCAAGACATGGGCTTAAAACCTACACCCATTTACTGAGGAGTAAATCCCAATGACTGAAGTGGGTAGATTGTGCTTTTAGAGTGTGTATTTAGAGTTTTTAGAATGTCCCAAGCATTTTAGAGTATATTCCCCCCCAGTAGGTTAACATGTGGGTTGCTGCTCTGAGAGTTAGTATATCCTATCTTGGTGAATCCAGGATCCAAGTTCTTTATTCTTCCATGATGCTTGTTTTACTTCATTCTCTCAGCAGTATGGTTAAAGCATAATCCCAGAGTCAAAAAAGCACACACAGTACATTTTGAACAACCTTTCTCCCTCCTTTTCCTTTTTTCGATGATAGAAATGGCTTGACTAAATGTGCAAAGCCCTAGTATTTGAACAGAGCAAAGATACATTAAATATTTATTCTCTCTTTACTCCTCATTGCCATAGAGCCGGCAATTATGGCATTTTGCTAACGAGCAACACAAACAGGCACATTATGTTCCTTATACTGCTCTCACAGTACTGAAGGTTTTTTTTTTCTTCTTATGAAAAGGAAGGTATTATGTGTCCTACTAACAAAAATGCAGATACATCAAAATAGCCATCACAAAAGTATCAGGGCAGGCAGACACCTAGTTAAGAGTACTTTAAAGAAAAGCAATGGTTCATGACACAGATGCCCTTCACAGATGATGCAGTATATATGTATTTTCTGCAACCAAGTACAAAATGTAGCGTAAGTAGTGACTCCACATAACTAAAGCCTGATCTTTAGGACAATGGTATTGGTAAACTGCCAACACACCTCACTCAGTTAAAAACAGTTAAGCATATTCCACTTCCATTAATAACAATGGAAAAGTACGTACTTAATTAAATCTCCCTTCAAAATGAACAGAGCTTATTTTGGCTGGATCACGTATCACCATATATAATTCAAACTAAAGGCAAAATGAAGTTTTAAGGTTACATACAAACGAAGGTGTTAGAAACGGAACACGTAAGGATAGTTATCAGAAATGATAAATCCTTGCATTCTCGATTACTATATTTAATGGGCTGGACAGTAAGGTATCCTTAATCCAGGTCACACAGGAAACCAAGGCACAGACTCCATGAGATGCCTTCAATGAACCTTCATCTACTAAGTCTAGTCTTGTTTGTAGGAATGGAAGTAGAGTGTTGCTAAGTAGTTGGATAGCCAGATGAAGAATCTACAGACTCTATTTTGACCCTCCTTCTACACAACTCAAGACCCAGGAACACTGCAGCCCTCCTAGCAAGCAATGGGTTAACAAGTGTCACATATAGCTAGAAAGTAAAGGCTTCCAAGTATGAACAGGAAACCATCACATAACAGAAGCATTGCAACATGCAAGAACCACAAGTTGCTGAAATAGTGTATAGTTATTTCACATAAAGTATTACAAAGCATTATGGACAAAAAGAGAGTGGAAATTAACCAAAGAAAACAGTTGTATATTCTGAATGTCAACACTAGAGACAAATAATTTGGACAATTCAGAACTTTGCCAACCAAATCTCCAAGCCTATCAGGGTTGCAAGTGGCCACACTATAGGATGGTAATCTTCTGAGGATTTTGATCACTTGTCCCAGAAAAGAAATACACAATTATATAGTGTACCAGGTAAGTACAGCTGCTGCATCTGGAGTCCTAGGGTGGGGAGGTGGATGGAGAAAGCAGCACACAACCAGGAACAAACTGCCTTTACTCAACAGCTCACTGGAGGCAGTCTTGGGGGGGAAAGGGTGTACTAAGTACTATATACTGGGAAAGGTAGGAAAAACTACAGTTGCAATGCCATTGTACTCAATTGCATTAAGTAAAGTCACCTTAGAGAACCTTGAGTTGTAAAGGAAATATTAATTAGGAAATATGGCAATATCCCACTAAACAGTTTCACTAGCACTTCTGTTGTGCCCCCCCCAACCTCCTAGAACAGATTTAGGGGCCACAGAGGGAGAGGGAAGTTCTTGCACTAGCAGAACTGTTTAGCTAGATACCACCTAAGTAGCAGCAGCAGTAATAATAATCCAGAACTGTTAGGAAATCAGAAAATGGCTTTTAAAAAAATAAGGATTAAAAAATGTTCCCAAAACAGTATCACCAGAAAAGCAAGAGACTGCAAAAGAGCAAAGAACAAAGATAACAATTATCTTTGAAAGTATCTGTCAGTCTTCCAAAGACGACAATGCATGAAATTACAGTTCAGGAACTGCTTGGTTGCATCCAGACAGGCGCACCCAAGTTACTGTATGTTGTGAGCCACAGTTTTATGGAACAAGTTGGGGTTGGCTGGTTGTATCCACAGATCACTATTTAGAATGGCCACTTTTCATACTTTATATTTTGTAGGATGGTCACTTTGAAACACAGGTCCTTAACATCTAAGGTCATAAAAAACTATAGGTGTGCAATTTTGGGAACATGTTACCTTGTAATGCTTATGGTGGATGCACAAGGGCACAAAAATTGGAAGTTGCCATATATATATTCTAATAATATTCAATACATCCAAAGTCTTTTGGTACCTCTCGACAACAGCTGATGCAAAAACCAGCTGATGATCCAACAATGTCCCTAACTGAACAGATTTGCTTTAACCTATGGCTACAGAATAAAGACATCTGTACAAGCAACCAAATTAAACTATACACTATAGAAAACATAATTTGGCACAGCTGTTTTGGTTTGGTCAGCATCAGCTATGGACACCTAATATGATGTATCTAAAATTGCCAAAATATAAAGCAGGTACAATAAACCCTTTCTCCATTGAGTTTTCTTGGCAGGGATACTGGAGTGGCTTGCCGGTTCCTCCTCCAGGTGGATCACGTTTGGTCAAAACTCTCCACTATGACCTGTCCATAGCTTCCCTGAGTTATTCAAGCCCCTTCGCCATGACAAGGCAGTGAGGAAATCAGGCCTGAGTGCTCACTGGAAGGACAGATCCTGAAGCTGAGGTTCCAATACTTTGGCTACCTCATGAGAAGAGAAGACTCCCTTGAAAAGACCCTGTTGGGAAAGATGGAGGGCACAAGGAGAAGGGGACGACAGAGGACGAGATGGTTGGACAGTGTTCTCGAAGCTACCAACATGAGTCTGACCAAACTGCAGGAGGCAGTGGAAGACCGGAGTGCCTGGCGTGCTCTGGTCCATGGGGTCACGAAAAGTCGGACATGACTAAACAACTAAACAACAACAACAACAATAAACCCTCAAGAAAATAGTATGTTCCATGTGTATTGGAGCATATAGTGAAACAGATCCTGCAGATATGGAAGTAGTACATGTTATCCTGTAGGCAACCAATAGCTGACCCAGGGAAATGAGGAAAGAAAGCACCATGGAAAAGTTCGGCATCTTGTACACATTAAAAATGTGATTTAGATCAGTTAAAGAGTGCAGTATTTGACCTTGTAAACTGAGCAAGGACAAAATAATTGTTTCAAAAATTAGTGAGCCTCCTCATACCTTATTTGCCCATGTTAGTTTGCATTTGAAATGTGCAAGCAGGCATACCTACAGCTACAATACAGATCTTTCAGAGTCTCTTGGGCTAAGGAAACACACTTTTCAAGATCTGACTGTAGTAAGCAAAAATTGAATCACTTCCGGTCATAGAAAGACCTATGAGAACAAAGTCTTGCTTTTTGGTTTGAGAGAAATCATGGTATGATCACATGGTCTCTGGTACCAGCAACAGCGCCTAAAGCAGAATATAAAAAGCCTTTGTCTTTAGTGCCAGGGAAGGTTTTCCTTTTTGCAGAGCAAACACTAGATGAAAAACAGCAGTTCTATATTCCAAAAAGGCTTTAAAATGCACCCATTCAAGCTTATCCTGTGATGTATCCATTCTTATAGATAAGCAGAAGGCACAAAGAGACTAGCCACCTGCTATGCGGGTCATTACCTAGCCCAGCATAGACCTGTCCTTTTCCTGCTTATTGCTCGTTAAGACCATTAACTTCTGCTCAGCCAAAGTATAGCCACTAAGGGCACACACAATCATTTCCTTGTTAATCTTTGCAACACTGTGTTCAGGATGCAATTACAGCTCTCATTACTGGCAAAATATTTTTATAAGCACCAATGACTGCTAGGCAAATATTGTCTGCTAAGCTGTTAAATGGGACAGACAATTCTTAACTTTCCTGAATGAGTATTCCTACAATTTCCCATTTTACCCAACCTGTTTGATATCACATTGTTTGGTCTCATAACAGCTCGAGAGATTACTCTAGCCTTGCTGATATGCATTAGAATAACAAAAAGAAATGAACAAGGGCATGGCACAAAGTTACCACCCACTCTGTTCTACAGTGAAAAATAAAGCCAGTTGGCGACAATATCAAATATCTAAAAAACAAGTCAGATCAGATAGTTTGTTAAACGAAAACTTTTAAAAATGAAATCGGCAGGCCTATTTGTCTGACAATTCAGTTCTTATCTAGGATAGAAGCATATCCTCTCCCATAGGAAGATACAAGGTGCAAGACTAGATCAATTCACTAGCGGCTAAATTCTGTTGACTCATTAAGAACATGTGTTCCCACACAAGGGAGGTATGTCATTTGAGTGTCTCGAAATGGAGCTCCAGAGGTGGGTTTTGAAGGCTACGTGTCTGGAAGTCTGATTAGGAATGCTGCCCAGAAAAGGAAGACAGCACAGCACAGTAATGTTAGATTAGAAAGATAACAGAAAATTGCCCCACGTAAGTGAAGTACTATACAGTAATCTTAACTGTAGTGAGCAGTATAAATGCCCAGAAAGTTAATATTTTAACTGTGCTACTTACTCAGGTGTAATCTTGCAATATGAAAAAGGGATTTGGGGGTCTAAAATGTTTCCCCACAGCATACTGTATCAGTGATATTTGTCACTGTTGTCAGGATGGGAGGTTATTTAATTTTTTAAAAAATGAACTGAATAAGCAGTCAACTGAAGTTAAGAGTCGCACTCTGAAATACTACTGTAGTAACAGGCACCAGAGAAGGGATCCCTGAATTTTCATTAGGAAATTGCACTTCCACTCTCTTGTTGTCACAACGTTTCCAGTTTGGTGCAGCACCAAGTCAAACCCTTCCTCCAACCCCATAACTTTTATGACAGAAGAATTGACATAAGAGTAACAAAATGATTTATTCTAGTTTCCTCTTACTGAAGATCTTTTATATGTACAGAAACTGTAAAAAATATTTTGAGCCTTTGTTTAAGAGCAGGCATACTTGCTGCTGAAATAAAGTTACGGGCACTGGAAAAAAACTGAAGAATCAGTTTGCTGTGATCAGGGAATGAGGCATTTGGAGAGGTTCTCTCCCTCATCAAATATCTTTGATGACATCTTCAAGTTCTTCTTTTGTGTACATGTGGAACTTCTTCCCAGGCTGCACTGTTGCAAGCTGCAAGGACAGGGGGGAAAAGTTAACATATGCTTATGTACATTAAGAAGACATAGCACAAGACACGGCAGACAGATCACTGTTTGAATTCTTTTGGCTCATGGATTGTTCCAATCTAACAAATACCAGATTCCTGAACAGCTATGAGAAACTTCTAATGTACTTTATTTCTCTGTAGCAGAGGCAAAACTAAGAAGCCTCTACTGAACATGCTTATATTCAGCTGCTCCTTTAATAAAATGAGCATGATAGGCTTTTTTCAGCTGGAACTTGCCAGAACTGAGTTCCAGCACCTCTCAGGTGAGTGCCATTGCCATTCTAAGAAATCATGGAAGGCGTTCATGGTGAGTTCTGGCACCTCTTTTTCTAGAAAAATAGTACTGGCTCTTATTGTGCAACCCATTTCTCAAAAGCACTTGAATCCAGTGTTGCATAGCCCCACCACAGCCCTGCTTCCACGATCCACACCTTAGCATGAGCATCTAATAGGGAAGCCCTCACACATAGATCTCTATGCATAGAGGCTTCTCTGAATCTTGGAACTCTAATCATGTATATTGCTTCTGAACCCGAATATTTTCCCTCAGTGCACACAGAACTTGCTCCCTGAACTTAAAAAAAAAACTCACACTAGAGATTCAACATTGCTTCCGATCTTATTACAGAAAGTCCTTGGAAGTCACACAATTTTCATTCCATCTAAAACTTGAGTTTTAGCAATGCTGAGCAAAGGAAACTTCCTTCTTAAAGAAGGTACATGACGGCAAACAGGCATGTTCCCTAGATAGTATAAAACATTTTCTAGAAGTCCTCACCACAGAAGATTTTAACTAGCTGCCTTGGGTCCCTTCAAGGGAAAAAGCAGAGTATTAAAATATATAATAATAACAACAACTCTTTTCACTTTCAAAAAACCTGCCAGGAAATGAATTTCCAGAATCCCACAACAGTTCAATCAGGGCATTCATTCCCACAGCAATGATCTCTAGCTTGTATAAAATTCAGTTATATAAACTGAGAGAAGCACCAAGGTAGTGACCAATTCTAAAGAGCCTCTCAAAAGGCACCAAGATGATAAGAAGTTAGGGCTGCTATTATTTGGACAAGAGGATGCAAGAACTCTCACTTCAAGGCTAAAGAGTGTCAGCACTATCAAAGCTGCAGTTATAAGTATGAGATATTTAAAGATGTATTTCAAAGGCATCTGGTTGGGTACTGTAAGAACAGGATGCTGGACTAGACAAGCCATTGGCCTGATCCAGCAGGCTCTTCTTATGTTCTTATGCAAAGACATGGAATCCCCTATGAAGAAGCAGGTATTAGCTAAGGGACATAATGCCTACATGTGACAAATCTAAGTCACCTGACACCTGTGTTGTCGTTCCCATACTGTAGACACAGGTGGAAAATGCTTGCCTTTATCCAAAGAGCAAAATACATACCTCAATGTTAGTTGCATTCAGTTTCTCCTCCATAACTTGTTTTAAAATGACAAGGGATGACTTGATTGCTTCTTTCAGTGTCATTGACTGTAAAGAGAAGTTATGAAAGTTAAGCATTGGTGCACACATGACTGCTTTAAATCTCACACTGAGATTGCCTCCATATAGCAAACAATCTGCTTGTTTAGCAAAAGCTAAAAGAGGTTTGCAATGGTACACAATAATTCTCCTGTTCTTTTTGGTAAAACATTGTATACGAATGCCTGGATAGAATAACTGCTCTACAGAGTGGTTTAGAATGAAGAGCTGGTATGGAATTAGCTATTAATTCTTTGTTAGAGAAGTATTAATAGAAATCCTTGTCCATAATTGGCCACAACTTACTACTATAAGAATAACTTTATAACTAAGAAATGTAGTGTTCAGTTACTGGGCATAGTACATTGCAACTAAAAACTGTTATTACTTGCTTTTATTGGTTCTCTTTATGTATGTGGTATACATTCTACAAGCAAAAAGGTGACTGAGTTATCCCCAAAGGACTCCATTTACATCAGGAGGCACCAGCTGCTTTACTACACCTTCATAATAGAAAGATTAGGGACCATGTGTCAACTGCAGAAGTGTCATTCTTGTCTCTTTTACTTCTGTTCTTCCACCAGGGAACAGCTGTAAAGAGTGTTTTATGGGACAAAAAAACCAAGATATGCTTTTTCAGACCTCATCCTATTACCTTGTGATACACTTCTTGCAGAGAGCTTTGTGCACCTTCTGAAGCTGATCCAATTGCTCTGGCATCACACTGTACAAACGTCCCAGAAGGGTCCATGTGAAACCTACACAAGAAGAGGCAATGGGGGATGAGTAGAAAATTAATGGGACAAGGAACTCTTCCAGAAGAGGCACAATAAGCATGATACTTCAAGGATTAAGAGGTGTCTATAAACTTGACCTATTGTGATTCAGTACTACATGCACAAGCCTCTGAGCTTGAGCAGCAGCTAGGGGCTTCAACACTCTTTCTTCCCACATGGCCAAGGAGGTGGGGTGAAAAAAGGATTTGATTTACCAATTTCTGGCTTGTTATGCATGAAGTAGGAATTGTGGCTTGAAAAAGAACTAGTCAACTGCAACACAGGCCATCTCCAAACCATGGTTTATGAAGAAGGCTTGCTTACTAAACTACAGGGTGGGCAGGAAAGGGAAGAGAAGAGTGCAAAAAACTCAAGTCTTAGTCAGAATCAAATGTGCAATCATTTTGAGAATGTATGTAAGGTATTACTTGCAATTCTAATAGATTATCAAGAAACAAACTGACTGGTAAATTAAAATACAGTACAGAAGGTATTGGGGTGTCTGCTTGAGATGACTACTGAAAGATAATCAGACAATTATTATTTTGCAGATTTATTCTGTTTTCAGGTTAATGCTAGCAATACTTGTGAATGTTTTGCATATGCTAATGTTCTTGAATGCATGTTCCATATATTTAAGAAAATTGTTTCAATAAACATTTTTTGCAATATTAGATTGCAACTCTCTTACCTTTTAGTGCACGTAACCCTTTGTTTTAATCACACTCTCAATCCTTGCTCATACTGCTCGCTCCTCTACAAAACTGAGGAAGGCTTGCTGCTTTAAAAAGAGCTTTGATCTTTGAAGTATACAGAGTTTCTGGTTACAAATGCTCTCCCAACCCCACCTAAGGAATGTCATAGCAGACTACAAATATTATATTACCAATAGCTCTGCTAGTCCTTTAGAAAAAATTATTTGCATACTCCCCTATTCACTCTGAATGTTTACATGTTCAAACATCTGGGATTTATGCAAGTGTCACAATCTGTGTAACAATGTGCCACTTAGGCAGCTCTGAGAACAGGAACCAAGTAGACTTCCCTTGCACCCCAATCTTATAGATAAGGCATACCTACAGTGGCATATGGTAGCTCGAGCCAACATTTGACTGTGACAAAATTCATCATGTTCTCCTGCCTGTCCATTACAATTGCATCATAAGGAGTTACTGTACTGCATCAGGCGTATTTAGGTTGCACTATTGTAGCTGGTTTGCACCGACGGAAAAAAATATTTAAAGCAGCTTACAGGGTAATAGTCTCCAACCCTGCATCAACAATATTGCCATTTATCATTTCTATTCTGCATATTAGCTTTTCACCGCTATTCAAACTTTAGTGATTATGACAGATGCTAGCATAATATGGCTAGGATGCTGCTGCAGTATTCTGAATCAGCTTGCATTATCAATCCAACGTATTGCCACTTATTTACTGACGCAGTATCTCACAAGGTGTCAGATACCCCCCTTTTTCAGAAGGGTACCCCATTTCCTACCAACTGCACAACAGGTAGACACACTGCACTTGAACATACAAAGAAAACAGAGTGAAAGAAGTAACAGGCAACTTACAGCTGAGGTCCCTTTTCATCGACTCCTCCAAAGAGTAGGGCCACACCAAATGGCCTTGACTGGAACACAAATCACAAAAGGATCAAGCCTTTAATGGCTGAGTAACTGGGTAAGCCAATTGCCAAAGATGTGCTTGCAGAATATAACTGGCACAAGCACCGACTCACCATAGCACCTGGATCAGCATCTTCTTCTCCGAACTGTAATGCTAAGTTGGACACGGCCTGTGTCACACTCTCTACAGTCATGATTTCATTGTATGTAAACCAGTGATTCTAAGACAAAAGAGCAGGTTGATCTCTGTAACTTTTCATAAGACAGTTTTTCCTTCACAAACACAGAGAGCAAAGTTACAACAAATCAAATAAAGGATCTTACTGTTACAATGAGCAATAGCCAATTTCTTCTGCTTGGAGAGCTAGCTAGTCATTGGCCCCACTCTATGTAAGCACTTGGCTAAGAAGGGCTCAGCATGCTGTCCGTCCCCGTCCCCCCCGAAGCTAAAACCCTAAAATGGTCCCTAACTCCAATCCTGAAAAGACACTTCAGGGTGCTGGGGGCACCTTCTCTCATTATACACTAGAGGACTCAAATACTGGCTTTCGTTCTAGGCAGCATTGTTCCTCAAGTAACAATGATGTATATCTCCAAACAGAACAAAGTCAGAGTGTGCTTACCAGGGAAGAATTACGGTACACAAAAGTTTCACATGCCAATTTCATTGTGGTGCTATTAGGGAATCACAAGGAATTAGGGAAAGAATTAATGTGATTCATGGGCCACCAGCTGGCCATTCCTCTTACAACACCTATGTATCATATAGCCCAATTATCTGACAAAGGCGAGATACTGTACACCAACACTATAAATTCTATGATTCTATTATTTACAACACATACTTACTTAGGATGTTTTTAAATGTCTCTCTAGCCACCGGGAGCTGTTTTTCATAAACAGTTCCTATACAGATTGGGAGATTATAAAGATCCAACCACAGCATCCTCTGGTTGGACCATTTAAACATCATCCCAGCCACAGAGAAGTCACTCATAGAGTGGTGACTCCTATGCAGTTTGGGGAATTAAGGCCCCTCAATCTTTCTTAACTACCTAGAAAGGATTTATACCACCACCTGAGCAAAATGATGGAGCTTACTGGCTAGAACAAAGAGGGCAAGAATAGTGTTGGAATGTTTCAGAGTGTATCTATTTTCTACATATTAAATAAGGTTCTTCCAAAAACACAATGTTAGGTTACCCTGTTACATCTTAGACACTTTTAATATTCAGGGTAAACAGGAAATCATATATTGATAAAGGAAGAACAAGAAAACTCTATGCTGACCTTTCAAAGTTAACCTTCAATTTTGTTTATTCCTTAGATAAGGACAGAGATTCAGGTTGCTCTATATTCAACTCTATCACCATGTTCTGCTAATAAATGACTGACATTAACAAAAGGAGGAAGAGGGGAGAGATGCAACACGGATCAACATTTAAATGTTACCTGTGTCTCAACTCTTGCTTTGTCAATTAATGTCTTTGCATCAGCTATTAAACCGCTCATTGCACAACCTGTAAAAAGAGATACACAAGCTTTAGTCAGCTTTGGATCCAATTGCAAGAAGTAAAAGAAAGTTTCAATTTCCCAAGAAACTTAAAATCCCTATGAACTCCGTAGTTTAACTATACACCACATGAAGAAGTACTTTCTTTTGTCTGTCCTGAATAAAGACGCTTTGTCAACTCCCATTTTCAATCAAAAATGTGTTCTTTTTTTCATGCTTTGAAATCTGACCAAGAGGCCAAAGCCCCTGGATAGGCACTGCATATTTTGCTGGTTTAACTGGCAAATGCAAAGATTTAAGATGGCAAGCCAAACTATATGTGGAATCCTTTGGCTTTCTGACAAAGTGGTATTTATTTTTATTTTAAAACCTCATTAGCTTCTCAGATACACAAAGCAGACCCATGTCCATCAGAAGTTAAATGCTCACAAATATAGATAGTACAGAGTAGTGTGTTAGTCACTTTAATGCAGTGTTCGAAACTCCTATTGTTCTAGGCGCATTTTGCAACAGGGAATTGCATTAGTGTGAGCAGTTTCTGAGTTCTGGGCGCAATACTGTGCCTAAGATTTCAGATTAAAACTGCAGAGTGGAAGGAAAGAAACCTTTTCTGCCTCCCCACTTCCAGCTACTCTCTGAAGACGAGAGAAGAGAACCTCTTAAGCAGTGCTTTTTTCTAAAAACATGTTTAGGGGTACTCTCATTTTGACTCAATAAAATCACCATTTTATAGTTCAAAAATAAATACAGTAAATGGACAAAAGTACAAAGATTCACAAAATGTTTAGGGGTATGCGTACCCCTGCATACCCCCAGAAAAAAGCACTGCTCTTAAGAATACTAGGTGGGATGGGCAGGTGAAGGACTAAATAAACTTAATATTTTAGCTTCAGTTCATTCATTTTCAGCTTTGTATTCTCACTATTTAAAAAGCGTGCCTAGACATTTCATAGTTGTGCCCATAACTTAGGTTTAAGGTGCCATTTAGCGCCTAGCTTTCATACCTGAGTTTCTAACACTGCCTTCATGTGCTACTAGAAATATGAAAATACCAGTGTTACATCTTCAGAGTTGATTAAAAATACAAACAATTGTCTGTGAACAGTAAAAAAGTTAATGGCGTACTAGGGGAAAATCCACACTGAAGAGATGATATTAATATTAAACATAGGGAAAGGAAGGTATAAAAAAGTAATGTATTTAAGGATACACCCTAGTTTTCTACTGTGGTGTGTGCGTGCCTATGCAAGAAACTGTCTTGAGTAGAGGACAGGCTAACATTAGTGATCCAATCAGTGAGCTTCCAGCACAGAAGCTGGCTCAGGATCAAGCGTTTACATTGCAATTCCCTGCCCTCCAAGTTCTAATTTTGGGGACACGCTTTCACTAGTGAGGTCAACCAGAAGCAAGTTACAGCTGCTGCTTCCTACTTCTGCAACTATGTCCTGCTGGCCTGGAGCCTGGAAAACCAGTGACTGCCACCATTAAATATTAATTCCCCACCAAATAAAGTCTGCACATAACTTTGTAGTGTGCATTACAGGATAATTTCTCACTAAGAGACTTGCAGAGGGAGGGTTTTATTCACGTACATGCTGCATCACACACAACATGATTTACTGTAGAAATAAGTGAGATTTTGGTACCCTTACCTATATGAGCATCTATTTCTACAATTTTCTCAATACTGCTGGGTTCCATAAGTGGAGAGGTGATCCTCTTCTCCACAGCCAAGCAAACCCCTTCTGCTGTCTGAATTCCAATCGCTGTGGAACCAAGCTTTTTAAAAAAATTGAAAGGAAGAGGGAAAAATTAGTGCTACCAACCACCTTTGATATTTAGTGTATCTGATCTATATACTTAAGAGATGCACATCTTAACGTACATAATCAGTGATAATCAGATTCAGAATATCAGAAAAAAATTATAATCATGTTTTACCTACATATGTATTCCTATTCAGTTTATTATCTGCCCTTCACCATAAGGTTCCAGGGCAGGTTACAACAATATAAAATGAAGCATTAAAAATACTTAAAACAAATTACAAGCACAGCTAGAGGGGGTCCTAAAACATATACTTCAAGTGTCAAAGGCCAGGGTAAAAGGGTATCTCTTCAGCACACAATCGAAAATAAATGATTAAGGTGCCTGGAGCACCTCTATGGAGAGGGAATTCCACAACTTAGAAACTGACGCAAAGAATGTCCTCTCCCAGATCCCTCCCTCTAACTTCTGAAAATGGTGGAACAAACAAGAGTGCCCCCTCCACGGATAACCACACCTAAGAGACAATCTGTGGGGAAGGAGGCAGTCTTTCAGACATTTTGGGCCTAAATCATCTAGAGGTGCTTTTTCCCTTTGATAAAGATGTTTTATTTCATTTATACAAAATAAACAAATAAAACAGGGAACAATTATAACAATTCTATAATAGGCACAAAGAGTAAGTACAGTTGCACATGGGTTAAATTACGAAATCAAAGTATGAAAAAAGTGAGAATAAATGTGTCTTAACACAAAGAAAGAACATGGGTATTGTTGTGAACTGGTCTTTAGCTTACTGTAAAAAAAATTATAATTACGCAAAGCAATGCAAATATTTTATACAAATACATTTTAGTTAGAAAACAGTATCTTATCTAAGATAAGCTGTCTACTGATATTACAAGTTAAATTTTCTCTCTCTGAACTGCAAAATAGCACAGTTAGAAGCACTCAGGGATTATTGATAATGCAGTGAGCAGAAATGAACTGGGAACAGTGTTTGAAGACATGTGGATTGCAAAAGCTAAGACTTGCTCTGGCCACAGGGAGTCCCTGCTGGACTCTCAAAGCCTCTAATTGTTATTACCATAATCTTTTAATGCTTCTCTTCTTAATGATGGAGGCATATTTAAGAGTAAATGTGGAATACTTAATGATGAATGCACAACTGTTGTGTCCTGATTCTAATAAGCCTGCACAAATATAATGTACTGGTTCCAAGGCCCAGAGCACAATATGTACAGCCCATCACTGCAAGGACTAGTGGATCCAGAATAGCTAGTTACCATATTAAGCTCACATAAAATAAGTCTGATTGTGTTTGTTCTTAGAAGGCACAATAATTACTGATTTCTTAAAATTTAGTTGCATGCAGAGCATGATAGAAAGAAGTACCCATTTAATTTAAGTGTACTGTACACAGAAGTCATCATCTAAGGTATACAGACATCAACTTTATTGCTTGACTTATAGTGCAATCCTATTCATGTCTCCTTGGAAGTAAGTTCCACTCAATTAAATGAGACCTGCTCCCTTCTAGGTAAGTATGTATAGGATTGTAGTCTTAATGAGTTTAACATTTTACAAAAATTCTAATTGTATGAAGATTAATACAATTAAAGAACACCAGGTTAGGCACAACAACAAAACCAAAGCAAGCACAGCTGCTCCCAGTCTGTACCATCTAAACTTCTGTGATCTGAACAAGCAGCGCAAGCTTTGGATAAAGTCGCTCAAATTGTACCCCTCACTCTGAAGCTACGGCTTTGAGATTCCCCATTTCAACCCATCCAGACTTTGTTGATGACTTGTGGAAGTCATAATGGTGATGATGATTTATTGGTATATCCCGCCCATCTGGTAGTTGATAGTTTACCACACTTCAATCAGTATGATTTATCAGCAGAGTATGTGGGAGCCCCAGCATAGTCTTTTGCAGAACAGCTTCTTCCAGAGTCCCTGATTATGGGAAAAACTCATCTCTTACACAGTTCAAAGCAGTGGTAGAAATTGGCCAGATGCCAGGCACATTTTGCAACTGGTGCGGGTCCAAGTGCAACCGTGTGGAGATCTCTGGGTGCCAGGTTGGCAACTGACATCTTCGCTGGCTAGCCTCTCCAGCTTTCTTAAGCAGGTAAGCAGAAGAGCTTATTTATTACATTTATATCCCAAGGACTACATGATTTACACAAACCCTGCAGTTAATCCCTACAATAACCCTGTGAGGTAGGTTAAGAGGCTGTGCCTGGCCCAAGGTCACCCAGTGAGCTTCATGACTGAGTGGGGATATGAACCCTGATCTCCCAAGTCCTAGTCCAACACTCTAAACCACTACACCACATGGGCTTCCTTAGAGTACCTCTGCTATGGGGCAGCTATAAAAATTAAGTAGGTAAATAAATATGGGGAAAGCAAAATGTCTCTTAGAGAAGGATCTGAAATATTTTCCTTGAAGCTTGAATTTGTTTTATTCTGGATAGTTTTACTTGATGCTTTAATGTGTTGTAAGCCCCTTTGAGATTTTTTTCTTTAAAATATAAAGTGGTATAAAATGATGGTGTCCATAACCTAGGTTTAAGGTGCCATTTGATGATTAGCTAATATATTAGTTCCTAACACTGATTCAAAGTAACAAAGTGTTTATTGTCACCAGTCATAAGACAAAGCTAAACACTATTATCTACTATATACCGTTCTTCTGGTCTTTGCAGTCAAGATACATGTGTACAGAGAGATCCATTAACACTATCACCATGCTAGCTAAAACTGCTGTGTAAAACCCACAGCCTCTCACTGATACGGAGTCAGACAGTGATAGAAACAAATCATGTAACAGGACAGGACATTGACATAGAGAAGGCCATAATAAAAACAATGCACTAGAGACTATTATGGGGACGCGGGTGGCGCTGTGGTCTAAACCACAGAGCCTAGGACTTGCCAATTGGCAGGTCAGTGGTTCAAATCCCCACGATGGTGGTGAGCTCCCATTGCTCGGTCCCCGCTCCTGCCAACGTAGCAGTTCGAAAACACATCAAAGTGCAAGTAGATAAATAGGTACCACTCTGGTGGGAAGGTAAAACGGTGTTTCCGTGAGCTGCTCTGGTTCGCCAGAAGCGGCTTAGTCATGCTGGCCACCTGACCTGGAAAAACTGTCTGTGGACAAATGCCAGCTTCCTCAGCCTATAGATCGAGATGAGCACGCAACCCCAGAGTCGTCCACGACTGGACCTTATGGTCAGGGGTACCTTTACCTTTAGAGACTATTATATCCATCTCTACGTGTAGGCATACTTCCTGAACCAATGGGAGAGTGAATGAATCAGCAAGTCATACATTTAAGCTTGCTGGTATTGCGATGGTAACCCAGTGCACCTGGCACTCTTATCTCAAAACAACCAAGGGGTATGCTCAAGACATGAGACCATGCACTGTATAATTTAACCCACTGTTCACATTACACCAACAGACTTGAGAGATGGTATTTACAGAAGAGACTCAAATGCTTATTGTACCTTTATAGCTTCAATGGCATATTCCACCTGGAATAATCTTCCCTCTGGAGAAAAAGTGTTCACACCCCTGAAATTGAAAGGAAAACGTAAACTCAGAGCATAATCCTATGCATGGTAACTCAAAAGTAAGTGTTCCTACTATCACAACCTGAAAAAAATGAGTCAGACTCTTGGAAGTGTCAGGAAGTTTACAAACAGAAGTAAATGGTGCTACATCCTGTAAGAAGAAAGAACTAGGTATGCTTCTTTCAGTGAGTGGGCAGGTGTGTAAGAGTTTTAAGTATAGTCGTACCTTGGAAGCCGAATGCCTTGGCTCCCAAACAAATCGGCTCCTGAACGATTGAAACCCGGAAGTGAGTGTTCCGGTTTTCGAACAAAAAAAATAATCTACAACAATGCTTGTGCATCTATAGCAAAATCTACCAAGGGCCAGTGTTGGTTTTAAAGACAGAATAAGTCATTTAAAGTGAGTTGTGATTTCTATAACCACAAATGTTCTGTGTTACCTTGCATAAATCAGAAGTCACCAACCTCACCTGGGGAAAACCAACAGTACCTAACCTTTCAACTTCATATTGCAGGTTTGTCAAGCTGCAACTAATTTTCCAGGGGGGGGGGAGATTTAAGCCAGAATTTGGCACTCAAGAATCTTAAGAGTCAGAAATAAATATGAACTAAAACTAAATTTATTTTGTAAAGTGTGCACCCAAGGAAAATTCTGATACTGTAAATCCCCAAGAATCACAGGGAACTGGGCAGTGTTCATTCGCTAGCTGTTTGTGCGATTCAACAAATTAATTTGAGACGTTCTGCATAAGTTAATTTGCCCGCTGTCTTATAAGTACAGAAGTGTTATTTAGTTTCAGTTTATTGAGCATGATGAATCACTTTGTCAAATCGGTGCAACTGAAAGCAAAAGCTTGAAGACTCCATCACTATGACTAAGGAAACTTGCTGAGGCCTTGCCTCTGCAACAGTTCAGATAATACACATTGCACAATACAAGTTCTGTCAGTTAGGCCTATAGATTGGAACAACTGACAATTTTGCCAGCATTGAAGTACTAACTTTGTTTATGTTTTTTCTAAACAGCATACAACTTAAGGGACACAAGCCCCTTCGCAATTCATGTTTGCCCATCACTGAGAATGCATATTTAAGACAAACTGGACCTGGGTGCAGAGGGGATGGGGAGCAACAGGAAGAGGAGGTTTGTTGTGATCAGCCTACAAGTGAAAATAATTGGAAACCTGTGCAGAGTCAGTAACACTCATTCTCTTACTGATGTAGTCGGTGCATTACTTCTGCAGGACAGAATCTTCCAACTTAGCCTTCATAAATGTCTGTCCTTCACTCCCACCTGACTGGAGAAAAAGGAAGCCCAAAAGAGGAGAACGGGGTTGCTTCCCCCCAACTTGCGACTTGCTACTGCCACGGGCTTCTTTGTGCTGAGCAGCACAAGGGTGGGCATCCCAAGTTTATAGTCATCTTCTTTAAGACCACGCCGCTTTCAAGGCGACTTTGCCTTCAAGCGAGCGTGATGATAGCGCTTCCCGCGATCTCCTCTCTGGCAGGAGGTGGGTTAGGCGACTGTTCTCAAGCACTTCGGCTGGAAGTCAGGCCCGAGGCGCTCCAGTCTCTCGAGGGGAGCAGAGACTTCCGAAGGCCACCCGCATCTCCGCCCTCCATGGACCCTCGCAGGGGGAGGGGGGAGCCGGAGGGAGGGAGGGAAGGGGAGGGAAGGCGCCTCTAGCCGGCATCCGAAGACTGAAGCAGGCAGGCCGCCCCGCAGTGACTCAGCCCCTGACTAGGCGCAGGCCGCGCTCCCTCACATCCTACCCGCACTCACCTGTCGTACTCCGAGCGAGTGAGAAACATGTTGGCGGCGGCGGCTGCACCGGAAAAGAACTGAGCGCACGCGGGACACGGAAGTTGCAGGTCCGAGTTCGATTTCCCACGCTAGGCCGGGGATGGCTGCGGCCCTGTCAGCACAGCACCCGGTTTCACAAGCCACTGTTGCCCCGCGCATGCGTTAAACGTCACGCCGTACGCGCTGCGGCTCGCCGGCCAATCAACTTCTCGCGATGCCATCCTGCTATTGGTCTCAGAAACACTCGTACCGAGCTCTGATTGGCTAATGGTTGCCATGGTCTGCGGAGGGAGCTCAGGCCCGCCCTTCCTTTTACAGTATCAGCCACAGGAAATCGCCGAAGAACAAGAAGAAGTAGCGGCGGATCGAAAGGTGCAACTGTAGTGGGCGAGGAAAATGCTTTTTTTACTCAACGTTTATAAGGAACTAGGTTATTCTGAGGGACATCAATAAACTCATCCATCCCAGAACTGGCAAAGTAAACTCATCCATCCGACTGACAAAAGCACTCTTAATATGATTTAGATTTAAATTTATTCATCGCTTTTCACAGTGAAAAGTGACAAAGCGACTTGCAACAAGTAAAACAAAAACAAAGATAGCATATAAATCGCATTAAAGCAAAACTCTAGATTCCCAGCCAGAGGTGTTTCCCAGCCTTGCTGCCTAATGTATCTTACGCTAAAGATGCCAAGGTGTGAAACTGGGACTTTATCCATGTGCTCTACTTATTCAGATACTGTACTGTGTCACACTGAGCTATGATAGTCTGCCAGCCCTGGATGTCTCCCCTCGCATATCTGCTCAGCTGTAATAGCATACTCAAATAAATTGTGATTCAGGGACTCTGTGAGGCTGAAGGATCCACAGTTGGGAATCAGGGAAAGTTGAATTCAAGGGCCACAGGCATAGTTCACTGAAAGAACTCAAGAGTTTGAAGAGTATGATAGAGAAAAAAGTAGTAGTAGAAGGAGACTTTAAAATGCCTCTCTGCAAGACAACTGCACTCAATCATCAGCATCCATCCTTTGACCTAAGCTGAGGATGCTCTGGCTGCTCCCAACTCTCCATCAAGTAAGTCCCTTACTCTTTGCCTTACAAAATCTCCACACATGCCAAAACAGCTCCCGCAATAGCAGCACCTAAATTTCATGTGATTCAGGTCCCCTTCTCCACAGGTAATGGCAAATGGTCAATATCACATACCTTGGCTTGTGGCACTCTAGTCTAAACCACTGAGCCTCTTGGGCTTGCCGATCAGGAGGTCAGTGGTTTGAATCCCTGTGACAGGGTGAGCTCCCGTTGCTCTGTCTCAGCTCCTGCCAACGTAACAGTTCGAAAGCATGCCAGTGCAAGTAGATAAATAGGTATCGCTGTGGCGGGAAGGTAAAACAGTGTTTCCATGTGCTCTGGTTTCCTTCATGATGTTCTATTGGGCCCAAAGTGGTTTAGTCATGCTGGCCAAATGACCTGGAAAGTTGTCTGTGGACAAACGCCGGATCCTTTGGCCTGAAAGCGAGATGAGCGCTGCAACCCCGTAGTCACATTTGACTGGACTTAACCATCCAAGGGTTCTTTACCTTCTGCCAATTCCACATACCTTGGCGGGCTGGCTGGTGTTGTTGTGGCATGTGGTAACACAGCCATAGTATAAGGAGGATGCTGTGGGATCCCCCACTATGGACCCCCAATGGCCTTACATTTTGCAGCAGTGCTCTAGAACTAAGCAAAGAGACTCTAGATAAAATATTCACAACAGCTTGCTCAAAAAGGAGAGGTCCATCAAGTTAAATATGGGTGAAAGGGCTGTCATTGGAGCCTGTGGGTCACCTGACTCAACATTTAAAAAAAAAAAATCCCCAGATGAAGTTTCTTGCAAGACTAAGGCAATCTGCACTTTCCTTTTATGATACAGTGGTACCTCGGGTTAAGAACTTAATTCGTTCCAGAGGTCCGTTCTTAACCTGAAACTCTTCTTAACCTGAAGCACCACTTTAGCTAATGGGACCTCCCGCTGCCGCTGCACCGCCAGAGCATTATTTCTGTTCTTATCCTGAAGCAAAGTTCTTAACCTGAAGCATTATTTCTGGGTTAGCGGAGTTTGTAACCTGAAGCGTCTGTAACCTGAAGCGTCTGTAACCTGAGGTACCACTGTAATGGTGCTGGGATTAGGGAACTGGTGCTAGTGGTCCAGTTTATAAAACCCACAGTGCCTGATATCAGTTCTCCTATACCTATTCTGTTAGTACTGTGCTTCATGCACCACCCACTTTCTTTTAATGCACACATACATGCAAAAGTAAGCTCTGCTGAATGCAGTGGGACTTACATGTTAAGAACGGAAGAAGAGCCCTGCTGAATCAGACCAAAGGTCCATCTAGTCCAGCGTGCTGCCAGTGTGTACACACTTCACCATGTGTATGTGGTAGAATACACTGACCTATGCATGAGAACTCACAAATGGCATGTTGCCTCTGTGTGGAACCCATCTATTCAGTCTCATAACGTGAACTCCTCCCTGAGTTTCTTGTGCCATCGTGTTCTAACTCCTGCTGCTGGCAACCTGCCCAGTTGGCAATCTGCCACTGATCCATAATGGGATCCCAAGTGACCATTTGAAAATTACTGCTATGTAGGCTGATGTGGTACATGGTAACCTGGTAGTTCAATGTGACTTGCTCCTGAAAAGTGCGTATAGGTTTGCAGTCAAAGACTCCCTTCCTTGCTCTCCCTGAAGTTACACAGCAAGAGATGAACCAAACCCCTCTTTCTGCTAATAACACTGTCTTGAAATCAAACCAACATATTCAAGCGCATAGCTGAATCCAGATAATGAATCCAGATCTTCCTTGTAATACAGGACCCCCTGGTAAGATAGGCATACTTTCCAGAACAAGGCATATTATACCACTTCTGTTCAGTAAAATTGGCTCGTCTTTGCAAAGAACATTTCAAAATGACACGCCACCATTTAAAAAATGTTAAAATATCCTATTTTTAAAGCCAAGCATTTATTTCATGGCCCAAGTTCCCTAAATATAGGAGGAATGCTGAGCCAGCCATAAGTAGAGCAGAGCAGGAGGACTCTGTTCTATCACATAAGGAAATATGCTGGAGGTGTAAAGTCCAAGGCTTAAATAGCGATTCAAGAGAAGGAGGCTCACATGTGGGTTTCAGGTTGCATTACATACAAGCCTATAATAAAACCCTGTGGTGTCCAGTGTGTCTGCCAAACATTAAATTTACTGTATGAAGAAGATGCCTAAAACACTAGCTGCATTTGCAAAAAGAGGTTAAGATCTAGGAAAGGAACAGGAGTGATAGATGTACAGGTATGTCACTGACTTTCTGTGTCCTATACTAAGTCCTAGAGTAAAGTCAGGGTAGAGCTGCCACATTTCCTGGAAATTAATACTGTAACAATCTAATCATACTACCAAGTTCTGAGACAGTGCAGCAAGTGACCCAGAAATAGCTACTGTATATACTCTCTCTGTACACAGAATGTTTGAGCGCAGAAAGATGTGAGTTTGAGGCTGTGATTCTTGACACATGTACCTGAGTGTAAGTCTCATTGAGCTTCAGGATAGAGACATGATAGGATTGAACTATAAATCACACCTCATTATTTTTCAAGTTACGGTTTCCTTGTCTTACAAATAAGAGAGCAGGAATAGCCCAGTGGAGAACAGAACCTAGCATATTCTACTAAATATGCTGGCAAGCACCTGCTTTAACTGGCTAAATTAAAGCAACAACAACTTTCATTTCCTTCTTGGGTTGCTGCTGTTCAATAAAGCAAGCAATTGTCATTGTGCCTCAGTTTTTGACAGGGGGGAGTCAAAAAGTAAGTGTTCAGTCTTGATCACTGGGCAAATTGAAATAATAAAATGTTGCCATTCTAATTGATGCTATGGCTATCCTGTTCTCATTCCACAGTAAATAAAGGTAATGCAGGACTCCTAAGGTTTTGCTGCTATGAATTTAACACAGCTACACTTCTGCAAACCTTTTTCAATTCTCAGATGTGCTTTTAAAAATGAAACCTTTTTACACAACCTAACCTCAAACATTTATTTTTCAGGAGGATTCCTTAACATACAGTACTCTAGAATATTTACTCAAGTGAAAGAGACTCTCACTGATGTATGTGGATTCACTTTTTCTGACCTTTAAATAATATTTGAGAATCGGGCGCCACCTTGAATAAAATATTGGAGGGGTCAGGTAAGACCTATCCCACTAATCCAACACAAGCCACAGCACATGCACACCATTTGAATGGCAATGCTCATCAACTGGGTGGGGGAGTGGTAGCCCTTCATATTTTTTATGGGAGGGGGGAAGAGACCTCGGCCCCTAGGAGTTGGCTCCTATGTTGAGAATCTATAACAAGAGTGCAAGATCCTGTGATCTTCAGCATATCATCTAAGACTGACAAATTCAAGTTGTTTAGTTTAAAGGGTTTGTGGCTCACAGCCATCCTAGGAGTGTGGTTGTGACAGGGAAGTTGTTTCAATCTCACAATTGCCTATTTATTAATATGTTCTGCAATGAAACAGTTTTATTATGTTACACACAAACACACAACACTTTCCTAAGCTGTGAGAAATTTCAGAACATTTACAGGTTTTAGTTTATTTTGAATGAGAGAGCACTCTAGGTGTTCAGAGAGAGAGCACTCTAGGCATCAATGGTCAGCTTGAATGGGCACCTGCTGAGGCTCATACATCAGCAGAGAGCCCGCTGCCAGCTCTCTGGCCTTGTTCATTTCCCTCTTTGATGTCTCTGCCTCCTCTCCAAGCATGTAAGCAGTGATAAGTGTAAAAGAAAGGAACCACAGTCTTGCTCTCTCCTTCCAGACAGCAGTGTAGACTGGATCCAAAGGAAGAGAGCAGTGGTGACCATGGCAAGGGAAAAGGTGGATCCACTGAGGGCTGAGTGGCTGAACAAGATTCCAGGAGTCTTGGCCCTGGTTTAACCAAGGTTGTATATCCATTGGAAAACCAAGGCTTGGTCGAGTCTGCAGTGTCTTAGAAATGCGGTGTATTCACACATATATACACCTGAGTTTTACACAGGGAGAGTTCACAGCATTTAGAATAGAATAGAATAAATCTTTATTGTCATTGTCCCCTTGCGGGAAACAACAAAATTCTTCCCAAGAGAGGCTTGTCCTTCCCAGCAGTGCAGCACTGGATTCAGAAGCATACTAAGCACCATCCTGAGAAATCTGTATGTGGGACAAGAAGCTACAGTTAGAACTGGATATGGAATAACTGATTGGTTCAAAATTGGGAAAGGAGTACGACAAGGCTGTATATTGTCTCCCTGCTTATTTAACTTATATGCAGAATTCATCATGCGAAAGGCTGGGCTGGATGAATCCCAAACCGGAATTAAGATTGCCGGAAAAAATATCAACAACCTCAGATATGCTGATGATACAACCTTGATGGCAGAAAGTGAGGAGGAATTGAAGAACCTTTTAATGAGGGTGAAAGAGGAAAGCGCAAAATATGGTCTGAAGCTCAACATCAAAAAAACTAAGATCATGGCCACTGGTCCCATCACCTCCTGGCAAATAGAAGGGGAAGAAATGGAGGCAGTGAGAGATTTCACTTTCTTGGGTTCCATGGTCACTGCAGATGGTGACAGCAGTCACAAAATTAGAAGACGCCTGCTTCTTGGGAGAAAAGCAATGACAAACCTAGACAGCATCTTAAAAAGCAAAGACATCACCTTGCCGACAAAGGTCCGTATAGTTAAAGCTATGGTTTTCCCAGTAGTAATGTACGGAAGTGAGAGCTGGACCATCAAGAAGGCTGATCGCCGAAGAATTGATGCTTTTGAATTATGGTGCTGGAGGAGACTCTTGAGAGTCCCATGGACTGCAAGAAGATCAAACCTATCCATTCTCAAGGAAATCGGCCCTGAGTGCTCGCTAGAAGGACAGATCCTGAAGTTGAGGCTCCAGTACTTTGGCCACCTCATGAGAAGAGAAGACTCCCTGGAAAAGACCCTGATGTTGGGAAAGATGGAGGGCACAAGGAGAAGGGGACAACAGAGGATGAGATGGTTGGACAGTATTCTCGAAGCTACTAACATGAGTTTGGCCAAACTGCGAGACGCAGTGAAGGATAGGCGTGCCTGGCGTGCTCTGGTCCATGGGGTCACGAAGAGTCGGACACGACTGAACGACTGAACAACAACAACAACAAGCACCATCCCTGTGTTTCCCTGCAACAGCCTGCTCCTGCCAACCAACATGTCCCTTCAGTCCCCGCATGGAGTTCTGCTCAGTTCCTGCTGCTCTCAAAACCTCTGTTGTAAAAGGACACCCACTCTTCCAGTGGTGACATCAAACCTTGTTATCTGGACAGCCTGCCTCTGTGCCTGGCAGAGCTTCTGCCTATTTGATGACTTCCATTGAGGAGCTAATGACTGGCCATCAACTCCATGGTTTCAACCCACCATCCCAGGCTGGCCTCATGAGGAAGTTAGCTCTTGTTATTCTCAGTCCTTGCTAAATTCAGGAATGTATGAGTTTGCTCAAATTCTGATCTTTACTCAATAAAGAGATTAAGGGGAGTTTGTCAACACCACGACCACCACTGCCGTAAATTCATAACAATACAAACAGTGAGGGAAGTAATGGCCTGGCAGCCCAGCACACAATTTTATTTTTATTTTAACAACTTACACACCACTATTCTCCATCAAAGATGGACCTAAGTGGCTTTCAAAGAAGCAAATATAGTCTGTAAACCAGCATCTAGTCCAGCAGAATCAAGCAACATCCACTTGGCGCCTCTCTAAGGATCCTTCTTCCATTCAGCTGCATTGCCCAAATTTGTTTTTCTCTTGATAACTATGCTATATTGCCCCCAGAACCTTTTCTCTCTACCTCACATATACAAACCTGAAAACTAGTCTCAACCCCACACTAGCTAGTGGGTACACATGGACTGAGTGCCCTTCCAGATGTCATTTTTTTATTTTGCATTCATTATTATTTGTGCTCATGATGCTATCAGGCCAATCAAATGCAACCCTGCTTTTAATGCAGTTTGCTCTCACAACAGTTTGGGAGTGATCATGCTGCTTCATTTCCATTCAATGCATATCCTGTAACTTCTTGCTGAAATCCCCAAACTTTTTATATCATGAATGTTTTTTTATTTTTGGCCACACTTTTGTAGCCAAAAGTGTCTGTAGCCCCTTCAGCATTGAGGAAGCATTGCAGAACAAACTGAATGAGATGAAATCCACCATTAATACACCATTATTATCGTCTTCCAAAGCAACTACTCTATTCCCAACTTAAGAATGGAAAGCGAAATACTTTTACTCAAAGGCAAATATTTTAAAATGTTGTATAAGCACCGATAACTGGGAAACACTAGCCTGCAAGCGCTCCACTTGGAGAACAGCCTTTACCAAAGGTGTCATGGACTTTGAAGAAGCACGAACCCAGAGTGAAAAGGAGAAACAAGCTAAGAGGAAGGGATGTTTGGCAAACCCTCACCGTGATCAACTCCCACCCAGAAACCTATGTTCCCACTGTGGAAGGACGTGAGGATCCAGAATTGGCCTCCACAGTCACTTACAGACTCACTGTTAAGACCATTTTCATGGAAGACAATCTTACTCGGCTACGAGTGATCTCCAGAGAAGATTGTGTCAGGACCATGAGGCCAAATATACCAGCAATAAAACACCAGTCTAGAGGAGACTTGCTAGAGCCCCGTCTGTCAGGAGTTTTTGAAGACACATTTTCCAGGCATCTTCAACTTCTCTGAAAGGAAGGGATAAAAGTTTACCAAAGAGGGTCATGTAACAGCTATTTATTCTTTTTATTCATACATTCAATCCATCAATTTATATCCTGCCCTTCCTCCTGATGTGGGTGGCGCTGTGGGTTAAACCACAGAGCCTAGGGCTTGCTGATCAGAAGGTCAGTGATTCGAACCCCCGCAACGGGGTGAGCTCCCGTTGCTCGGTCCCTGCTCCTGCCAACCTAGCAGTTCGAAAGCATGTCAAAGTGCAAGTAGATAAATAGGTACCACTGTGGTGGGAAGGTAAACGGAGTTTCCGTGCGCTGCTCTGGTTCGCTAGAAGCAGCTTAGTCATGCTGACCACATGACCTGGAAGCTGTACGCCAGCTTCCTTGGCCAATAAAGCGAGATGAGCGCCACAACCCCAGAGTCGTCCATGACTGGACCTAATGGTCAGGGGCCCCTTTACCTTTACCTTCCTCCTGAAGGAGCCAAGGATGGCAGCTGTGACATATAAAATATTATTACTGACAATAATAATATGGTGTGCGCATTTGCTTTTTATTGCTAGTTACTGGAAAAAAGCTATAGAATTTTTAAAGCAAGTTTAGCTATGTATGTTGCTGATCCTTCAGGTAAACAGTCATTGGTAAATTTTCTAGTGTGTGTAGACGATATTGTAATGCAGAAGAACTGTAAACTAGCAACTCTTTCACAGTTAAGTGTGGTTTTGATTGTTGTATTTTTGGAGGGGAAAGCAGTTTTGGAGCAGAGAAAAGTATTTTTTTAACCAGCTTCTGCTATGGAGATAGGCAAGAGCTAACACAAAACTGCTTCTTCTGACAGAAAATCTGTTGACATTGGCAGGCACCACTTAAACACAAGCAGCCTTTCCCAGCATGGACATGAAAGTAACTAGAACATGTTGATTTCTGCACAAAGTGAAGTTTGATAACAGAGCCCCATTCAGAGAAAAAGTGACAATCCAAATTGGCCATGCATTCTTGGGAGAATAAAGCTGCTGCTCAGGTGTCTGTCCGGGCTGAGAAGAATGCTCATGGTTGCTTATTGTTAATAATCACCGTCATAATAATTTGGCTGAGTCTTTTCTGATGCTGGAAGAATTGTGGTAGCAGCACCACACCAAGGGGAATACCCCAAAAGAAACTCCTCCCATTAAGGAAGGCCTGTTCAGTGTCTAGTAGATGATAGTGTAGGCTTTGGGCCTAAACCAGGCTTTCTGAAGGCATTGGGCCAAAATCTGCATCTGGGGGTAGGCCTGGCTTCTAGAGATGACATTGATCTGAACTCTGAAAAGCCTGCTTAGATGTGGTGTGTCCTTGCCTAGCTGTGAAGATGGAGTATCCTTCTGGAATCGGGAGAGCAGTGAGAGCCCATGGATCCCCGCAAGGAGACAGTTGTGCCTTGATAGTGGCAGAACCAGAGGCTGCCGCTTTAACCTCTCGGAATGAGCAGCTTAAGACAGAGAGGACAAAATGTGAGTGCATAATTGCTGGCCAGTGAAACATCTGGGAATAAAACAGGGTGGGCACAATAGGACACAAATTTGCATAATATGTGCACAACGTTGATTTATTCTGTTGTCCGCCGCCACTGCCACTGCCAGTCTCCAAGCGGTGCAAGGTTCCAGGGGGTTCACCCGGGTCTGTGTTTCCTTATGGGAATGAGGCACAGTGGAGGCTGTGATATATGGTTTATTTACACATGCTGTATATACAACGTGAGCCTACAATGGAAGGGTTCACAGTATCAACACTCCAAGAGGGTCTTGCTTCTGCCGTAACAGCAGCTTTGGATTCAAACAGAAATCAAACATCATGCTCTGCCAGCTGCTTGGCTTCTTGGTCATACAACACCTAACTCTCCACTCTTAAGCTTCTAGGTCACTTTGCTTCTACCTCTGTACTCTACGCTCTGGCTTTATCTGTTGAGAGAGGGGCCTCATCCTTTGACTGTCTGGCACACAGTCCTTCTGCTCCTTTGTTCTCTAAGTGGCCCATCATCCAGGCTATCACTTCACGGGAAACTAGCCTGGCTTAACTAGCTTTTAACAGTTGCTGAATCCAGGGTTTAAAAATGCACACAACTTACAGCCCCAGGCCTTAATTAAATTCTAACACTAGCTAGATCTGGGGATTATAGTGGTCTGGCACTCCCAAACTCAAAACATTATGTGTAGATGGAAGTTTAGAAATGATTGCTATAATTTAAATAGAAATACAGTGCAACTCACCATAGTGGGTAAGACTGACCAGGTGGCTTTTCTGTACCTGAGTCTGGTGTCCAGGTGCTAGGGTAGGAATGGGAATAATATCTGTGATTCTACTAAACTGCTAGCTGGGCTACTGAGCTGAATTCTGAAAGTGCTGTAATTCTCAAATCTGCCTCAATCACTTTACCATTGTTCTTTTCCATGGCCCAACTGTATGTATACTAGGCTAGTGCTTTACATGACTGACATCAGTAGCATTTGCACTTGACGGTGGTAAATATTAACCAGTACAATATGCAAATTACCAGTGCAAATCCTCTGTACTGGGGCATGAAATCAATTGTCCTCCTGGCGCGAAATGGTGGCAGAAGTGGAATGATGATTGATTGTCCCTCTCTTTATATAAGATTTCTATACTGTATTGTCCTCCCCCCAAGGAGCACAGGGCAGCACACATGGCACACACACACACACACACACTGGTTTCATCCTCACAACAACTCTATGAAGTAGGTTAAGTTGGGAGTGGTGACTATCTAAAGGTCACCTAGCAAGTTTCATGAGTAAGGATTTAAAGGTAAGTCTTCCTGACCCAAGTCTTATGCACTTCACACCACACTGACTCAGTCTTGCAATTTCCCCATGGCATGGAGAGCACATGATAGGAAAAAAACAAGATAATGAAAATAAGTAGTCAGGAGGAGCAGCTGAGGACTGAAACATCTGTGATAGCAGCATGCACTAGCACATTCACATTATACTTTAGTTTATTTTAGCCATGGTTTAATGTGACATGCAAACCAAGTTTCTGTTGGATGCTAATGATGTATCTCAGGGAAATCCATAGTAAGTAACACATACAGCAAGACAGACCTGAGTACATTGGTCAGAGAATAGTGTTTTTACCAGGAGTGATCTTGCTAATGTGACTACCCTAGATAGACCCTCTTTAGACCAGGGAATGTGTGGATTCGAGAGCACTTGATTGAAACAGTAATATGGTCTCAGCTTGACCACATCTGCTGCTCCTTCAGTTATGATAGGGAATGGAGGGGTTTCAGTGGGAACAAGGCCAAAATGAGAATTATGTATAGAAGCCTGCACCGTTCGTTAGTGATAACTCTCCTCTATTTTCAAAGTTCCATGGGGAGATGAAGAGCAACTTCCTGTTTCATGCCTTTATGTACAGCCAGCTACAGAAAGAACTAGATTCCACTAACCATGATATTTTATGATGTCCTTTGCCCCCAACTGTGTGCCGCCTCTATTTCTCTGGCATCACTTGCCTTAGCAAGATTAAATGTCACAGTTTTCTGAATCTAATATGTATCCATCAGCAAATGCGCCCTGGGTATTCTGAATGCCAAATGGTGGCTTTATGCAATGCCAAGCTGGATGCCCCATCTTTTCAGAGCACAATTTGAAAACTAAGTTTCCATTTTTACAGGGGTACAAACCATAGTTCCTACCAGCACCAGTTTAGTACCTCTGAAAATAAAGTCTAAATGAACTGACCAATCAAATCCTGGCCTGAAGTTGCTGTTTTATTAATAGAATGACATGAGCTGATACCAGGGAGAAAATAATTAACTCCATTTGGAGAGAAACCAGATTGGCAGGCTGGTTGGCTCCTGCTAAATGGCAAGACTCCTCTGGTAGCTTTATTCTCAAATACTATATTTTGAACTGTCATATATGGTTTTGTAAAAAAAATACCAAGCTGTATAAGCTGAGTTGGTGCTCAGAAGCTCAACTTTGGATTTGCTACACTAGAATGTTAAGTTTACAATTTTTTTGGCCTCCCAGAAAGCCTTTGAGCTGGGAAATAGGCATATTTGATTTTTAAATAAACAGATTCATAGCATTGTTGTGAATTGGCAGTGTGCTGTGCAGAATAAGAACATCAAAATGCTTGGAAGACACACGTTGACATTTTAGGTGCCATACATTATGCAACATCTCACTCCCCAAATATTTCCAGAATTTAATTTTACTAGCACAATATAGGCACCACTGTCAATGCTCAGGAGAGCTGCTAGGGAAAAAGATAGCAACCTTAGACATGCAGATAAAATAATGTCAGCCAAATGGTAGTACAGTAGGTACAAATTCTGTACCCATCAGAAACGTGAAGATCTAGGTGTTAGGACTTTTATTTAAATAGCTTTACCTTCCCGGGTGTGGGATGGTTAGTTTAAAGTTGTGACTGTGGGACTTCCGGTTAGGTGCCGGTCAATGGCGGACGGGAGCCTGACAGCTCCGTCCTCCTTAAGGCTATAGGGATTACCGTGCCTGCGCCGCGGGTCCCTTAAAGCCACGGGAAGAGCGTCCCGTGGACCGCCTGCCTCGTGGGTCCCAGACGCGCCGTCTTTGCTCCTGATCGACCCTCGTAAGGGGGTAAATCAGGCGAGCGAAGCGCCGGTGCGGGGCTGAAGAGGTGACTGCCTTTGGAGGAACAAAGCAGCGATCCCGCCAGACTTGAGCATCCGACACTTCCTACGAAGAAGTCTTAAAAGGAACTCTGTAAGTAGTACTTTGGAACTGATTTAAAACTTTTAAAGAATAATAACTTACAGAGGAAAGATTAAAGGAAGCCTGCTCCCTTTGAACTGTTTACCGGAGCTGGGTAGCGCTAAAAGATCAAAGCCGCGACTAACGAAAAAGTTTTGCGAACTCTGCTAAACTTTTTAAAAGTGGATTAAAAGTTGTTTTAAGGATGTTTAAAGACCTAAAAATGAGAAATATGGCAAAAGAAGACACCGCTCTCCCTCAGGATTAGGATTCCGGGTCGGTAGCGGGCTGCAGTAATTTGTTGCCATTTTTTCTTGTTACTGTGTCAGTGACTGTTTACCAGTGGAGACTTTTTAGATATTTTGTGGCCAGTTACAACGTAAAATAAAGTCTTGGTGGTAACACTGCAAGGGAAACATAATTTCTGACTTGGATTACAAAAGGACTAACTTCTTTTTGACTGAAGACTAAGGAGTTTTAAAAATTGTGAACTCTGTGCCTAAAAGTTAAACTGCTGGATTTGTGTGGAACTCCTGGCTCAGCAGTCTCTTTGTTCTCAGGAGAGAATTGCTGGCCACCTGGTGTTTATCTTTAAGACTGTTGGCTTTCTGCTGTGAATGTCTGAGACGGTTACCACAGCAACCACAGCAACTGGAGTGACCTTGAGATTACAATTGCAGAGCTCACAGGATATGCATGAGAGCACTAGATCAAAAACATCTAGCTCTGCACAAAGAAAAGGCTCTATTTCCCTAACTTTACAAGAGCAAATGGAGAAATTAACTGCTACTGTAGCAGAAATAGCAGAAGGACTTAAATGTGTGACTGAGGGGTTGAAGCAAACACAGGCCTCAGTTAATACAATTACTACATCGGTTAATGCCTCAGTTAACTCTGCAATAGAGAAACTCCAAGTAGACTTAAAAGCAGATATAAAAAATTCTACAGACACCTTGGAGAGATCAATTGGCCAAATTGAAGAAAATGTAAGAAAGAACAGAGATGAAATAAATAAATTGGCACAGGAGGTAACAACGTTAAAAAAGGACTCTGAGGAATTTAAAGTGGTCAAGGAAAAAATTAAGAAAGTGGAACAGAAATTGGACAATATTGACTTGGAGAATTTAGAGGGAATTGGCACACGACAAAGAACTGTAGAAGAATCTCTTGCTTTTCTTCAACTCCACCAGAGAGAGGGGAACCTTCGCCTCAGGGGTCTTCCAGAATTGGAAGGAGAAGACCTAAAAGCCTTTATTATACAGCAATTCTCGTCATATTGGGAATTGGAAGAAGTAAACGTCGCAGCACGCATAGTGAAAGCCTTCAGATTTGGGCCCAGAGGGTCCAGAGGGAAGAAAAGCAGCAAAACAGTCAGTGACTGTTTGCTGGTACTGCACGATAGAAACGACAGAGATTTCTTTCTGGACCTACACTATAGAAACAACCTGGTGGTGCAGTGGAGCAAAGTCATTTTTTATAAGGATATCCCCAGATTTTTTTTGGACAAAAGAATTCCATACAACGACTTGGTTGCAGAACTAAGGAGGAACAACATCTCCTTCAGTTGGGAGTTTCCAGAAGGTCTTGCATTTACATTCGAAGGAAAAAAGACAAGAATTAAATCCCTGGCTGATAAGCAGAAATTTCTGGATAAACACTTGGAAGAACTTAAGGCAGGGCTGCCTGATCCATCTGTACATAGACGTCCAGGAGTATTTCCACCTCCGGGGATACCAGGACCAAGCGACAAAGATCCAGAAGAAGATAAGATAGCACAAGCGACTGGAGGAGAGGATTAAAACAAAGGAATATGGCGCTGAAGTTATTGACATGGAACGTACGGGGATTGAACCAGAGACCAAAGAGATGCAGAGTATTTCATGGATTGGAAAAGAAGGATTTGGACATTATATGTTTGCAGGAGACCCACATAGTTCGGCGACACAGAAGATTATTACAAAACAAAAAGTTAGGCCAAGAGTTCATTTCATCTGATAAGGTCAAAAAGAGAGGTGTGGTAATATATGTAAAAGAGAAATATAATCCAAGACAGTTATTCAAAGATGAAGAAGGGAGATATATCGCAATTGAGATCAAAACACAAGGCGAAAAATTTTTGATTCTGGGACTTTATGCACCAAATGATGGAAAGTCAATTTTCTACAAAAAAATACATGACTTGCTGCTGGACTATTTGGATTACAAACTGATTTGCCTGGGAGACTTTAATGGGGCTGTTTCCACTTTAATGGACAGATCCCAAAGAACAAAATTAACAAATGATGGGAAACTCCCCAAGACTTTTTTTGAAATGGTGGACAATTTAAATTTGGAGGATGCCTGGAGATTGAAAAACCCCACCGAGACAGAGGCAACATACTACAGTGAATCCCAGCAGTCATGGTCGAGGATAGACTATATCTGGATTTCGAATGAATTGACATCTAAAATATATAAAGCAGAAATCGGCCCAAAGACATATTCGGACCATAATCCTGTACAGGTAACACTTAAAATGGTTTCCAAGGGATCTTTTAGATGGAGAATGGATGACGCGTTGATGAGAGATACCAAGCTGGTAGAAAGAGCCATGAAAAAGATGAAGGAGTACTTTCAAATCAATTGGAACTCGGAAGTAGAAAAAAGAATCGCATGGGATGCAAGTAAAGCGGTAATGAGAGGATTCCTCATAAGCGAAAAAGCGAAAAAGAAAAAACTACAAAATGCAGAAATGGAAAGGCTGTTGAAACTAATTAAAGTTAAAGAAAAGGAGTTAAGAGGACACCCCAAATCTTCAAGAATTCAAAAGGAAATTAAATACTTGCAATCCCAGTATGCTAAAATCATGAATCAAGATTTAGAATGGAAATTGAAAATGATGAAACAAAGATCATTTGAATCAGCGAATAAATGTGGAAAACTACTAGCCTGGCAACTGAAGAAAAGACAAAAGGCTAACGTCATCGGCAACTTGGCAGTAAACGGGAAAATAGTGGAAAATCCGGAGGAAATCAGGAACTGCTTTCAAAAATTTTACAAGCAACTGTACAAGGAGGAGAAGATAAAAGAAGAAGAGATAGACCGGTTCCTGCAACAACATGGTCTGCAGAAAGTCCCAGAGGACAGACTAACAACTCTCAACCACCCGATATCGATCCAAGAAATTGAGGAGGCAATTAAAAACATGCAATTAGGAAAGGCCCCAGGACCAGATGGATTAACTGCAAAGTTTTATAAGACTCTTAAAGACTGGCTTTCACAGCCATTGAAGGAAGTATGCAACAAAATACTAGAAGGAGATAGGGCACCAGAAACATGGAAAGAAGCCTTTATCACGCTGATCCCAAAACCAGACATAGATAGAATGCAAATGAAAAATTATCGCCCAATTTCCTTATTGAATGTGGACTATAAAATCTTTGCAAATGTTATGGCTACAAGATTGAAAAGAGTGCTGAAGGATTATATACATAAAGAACAGGCGGGCTTCCTTCCAGGAAGACAAATAAGCAATAATACGAGAATTATTGTGGATATTTTAGAAAAACTGGAAAGAAACATAAATACTGAGGCAGCACTATTGTTTATTGATGCGGAGAAAGCTTTTGATAAAATATCTTGGAAGTTTATGAAAAAGAATTTGGAAAAGATGGGAGTTGGAGAAAGATTTTTAAATGGCATCAAAGCCATTTATACTGAACAAAGAGCTAAAATAATAATAAATGGCGTGATATCGGAAGAAATTGAAGTCCAAAAAGGAACAAGACAAGGGTGCCCTATCTCCCCTTTATTATTTATAACGGTCCTGGAGGTCCTTTTAAACATGCTACGAAAAGAGAAACAGGTAAAAGGAATCAGAGTGGGAGAGAAGGAATACAAATTACGCGCCTTTGCAGATGACCTGATGCTATCCCTACAAGAACCAGAAAGCAGTGTCCCCAAAGCCTTAGAACTAATTGAACAATTTGGACGTGTAGCTGGCTTCAAACTAAACAAACAGAAAACCAAAGTTTTAAGTAAAAATATGAGCGCAGAACAGATACAAAGAATACAGGAGGGCACTGGCCTCACTTTTGTTAAATCGGTAAAATATCTAGGTATCAATCTCACAGCAAAAAAATGTGAACTTGTACAAAGACAATTATGAAAAACTGTGGATAGAGATAAAAAAAGACTTGGAGATATGGACAAGATTGAAACTGTCGTTAATGGGAAGAATAGCTGCCATTAAAATGAATGTTCTACCAAGGATGCTGTTTTTATTCCAAGCCATACCAATTTTGGATAAGATGGACTGCTTTAAGATTTGGCAAAGGGATCTATCGAAGTTTATATGGCAGGGCAAAAAGCCGAGAATCAAGTTTAAGGTGTTAACAGACTCCAAAGAGAGAGGTGGTTTTGCCCTGCCGGATTTAAAACTTTATTTTGAAGCAGCTGCCTTTTGCTGGCTAAAAGATTGGTTTAAATTAGAGAATGTAGATGTGTTGGACTTGGAGGGACATGATAACATGTTTGGTTGGCATGCATACCTTTGGTATGACAAAGTTAAAATTCACAGAACTTTTAAGAGTCATATAATTAGGAAATCTCTGTATCAGGTTTGGATTAGGTATAAAGACTTATTGGAGAGAAAGACACCTAGATGGATATCGCCAGTGGAGGCTAAGGCCTACAAGAGACCAAATATGTCTGCTAGAGGGTTGAGATATATGGACATATTGCAACAAGAAGGGGACTCATTTAAGCTGAAAAGCTATGATCAAGTCAAAAGTCAAGTCCCTGACTGGCTGCAATATTATCAAGTACATGAAACTTTTAAACTAGATAAAAAAGTTGGTTTTCAGGTGGAGAAATCAAAACTGGAAACAGAACTGATTGAATCGAACTCAAAAAACCTTTCCAAGATGTACAATTTGTTGCTAGAGTGGCATACTAAAGATGAGTTGGTTAAATCAACAATGATAGATTGGGCAAAAGATGTTGGTCATAATATTATGATGGATGACTGGGAGAGATTGTGGAGGAAAGATATTAATTTCACAGCTTGTAATAGTTTAAGAGAAAATGTAATGAAAATGATATATAGATGGTATCTGACACCAGTTAAGCTAGCTAGAATGAATTCTAAAATGTCGGACGTGTGTTGGAAATGTAAATCGTCAAAAGGTACTTTTTATCACATGTGGTGGTCGTGTTCAGGGGTAAAGGCCTTCTGGGATAAGATTTATAATGAGCTTAAGAAGGTAATGAAAATTACCTTTTGCAAGAAACCAGAGGCTTTTCTCTTGAGCATGACCAATGAGGAGATACCCAGTCAGGACAGAGTGTTTTTTATGTATGCCACAACAGCTGCTAGAATTCTATTGGCAAGAACTTGGAAGGGCGAAGAGATACCGACTATTGAAGAATGGCAGATGAAATTGATGGAGTACATGGAGCTTGCAGACCTTACCGCCAGAGTCCGAGACCAGAGGGAGGAGAAGGTGTCACAAGATTGGAAGAAATTTAAAGACTATTTAGTTAATCATGCTAAAATGAATGTCTGAATGTTTGTGCAGAAATATATAAAAGAATCGGCTTTTGAAGTCTAAGTAGAGTTATAAATGTTAAAGAAGATAATATTTGATTGGATAGACCTATTTGTACAAGAAGATGATAAAATGTAGAATATAAGTTAAGGAATATTTTTGTCTAGATAGTTTTAAGAAATATTAGAATGTTGAGTTTAAGTTAATGATAAAAGAAATGAAGCTACCTTAAAAGTATATAGGATTTTGAAGACAGAGGAGGGACCAGGGGAAGTCCCCCTAAGAAGTTAAAACAAGATTAGAAACAGAGATAAGGATTTAGTAAGGTTTGTATAAGTGTGTTTTGTTATATGGTTTTATTGTATTTTTTTTTTTGGTTATTGCTTGTCTATTATGTTTTTATGGTGTTTATATATGTAGGTTTAATGTTGTTTTGTTTGTTTCATGGAAAAATAATAAAATCTTATTAAAAAAAAAAAATAAAGTTGTGACTGTGAAAAACTCAGCCACCTCCTGCAAGTAAAGGAGATCCATGTGGAGAGTATCAGAGCCTGAAGAGTTAAATGCTCTGCTGTGACGCACTGGTCACTGTGTGGGCAGTTCACATACGGGCTTTTGTCTTTGTCTGTGTGAGCTGTATTTTTTGGTTTCGTTTTCACTGACCGGAGCAGTCATGGAACTGAGCACTCCGGGAGAAGATTTATTGTTTTGTAAATAAAGTTAGCTCGTTAAGAAGACAACGCTTCAGTGAGTTATTACTGGGCTGCCTTGGCAGTTACACACAAGCTTTCGCTGTGGCTTTGAACTCTGCTAATAGCCAGGAGTTGCCAGGCATTAAAAGCAAAGCAACGCAGTGATAGCGTGCCGGACCCTGGTATACGCTATAGATTGTGGAACACTCCATTTCACAATCCAGCAGGTTATGGATGTAATTAAAAGCACAGTGTTAGCTGTAAGGCGCCCACGCAGCCAGCTGGAGAAGCCTGTCTTGATGCAGTCGGCATAGGGCAGTGGAACTCGCTGGCAGAAGACGGACACAGAAGTGAAAGCAGCCATCGTTCCAGCCCAGGAAGGGAGCCAGGAGAGCTACTGAGTGAGTACGCTAAGAGCCCCAAAGGAGCTGGGAGATGGATGGCAATAAGGACAGCTTTGCTCCACCTTTTGCACCCTTGAATGGCCATAACTGGGAGGAATGGCAACAAAGGGCAAGGTTTTGGCTATTGGGGAAGGACCTTTGGGATTGTATATCAGCCCCCCCGGTGTCTGCCCCTGATGGAGCCACGCAGGAAGAGCTAAACACAGCTGCTGCAGCAAAACGCAAAGATCAGAGAGCGCTTTGTGCCATAGTCATGAGCTGTGATGTTTCTGTGTTACCCCACGTCCAGCAAGCTGCATGTGCACATGAGTCTTGGCAAAATTTAGTACATGTGCACCAAAGAGAAACAGCTGGAGCAAAACTACATGCTATGAGGCATCTGTTTGAGCTGAAACTAAAGCCTGGGGAAAGCGTGAAAACCCACATAGCTAGCGTTTTGGCAGCATTTCATAGGCTGAGGCAACACAAAATTGAGTTTGCAGAGGACGTTATGGTGTATATTCTGTTATCCAGCCTTGATAAAAGTTTTGAAAATTTATGTCTCTCATTTGAGGCTATGCCTACTGCTGACCTGACCCTGCACTATGTTTCGGGGAGACTTTCAGATGAAGAGCAAAGACGCCAGAAAGAAGCAGCAGTTTCTGTTTCTAAGAGTGGCTGTGCTGGCAAAGAATGCAGTTTGGAGAGAAGCAGGGAGGATTCCTCCACTGTACAAGCTTATGCTGGAAGGAGATGTTATCGCTGCAACTCTCCCTCCCACGTAGCTCGAAACTGCACCTGGCAAGAAACTTCAAAGGCCAGCCAATTAAGTTCCTATGGCAACCAACCCAGAAGGGGGAGAGGAGGAAACCAGAGACGTGCCAGAGGCCGTGGCAAAGGCTTTGAAGGAGGCAAAGTTTTTCAGAACTTGTCTGCTGCCATGGCAACAGTCCGAGGAGGACAGAAAAGCAGTTTATCTTGGATCATCGACTCGGGAGCCTCAGACAATTTATGCCCCCCTGATGGCCAGTTGCAGAACTGCAAAGAAGTTGCTGAAAAGAAGCAAGTCAACTTGGCAGATGGAAGCACCAGGACACTTTTTTCTACTGGTTCTTATTTTATGCAGTGCTTGCATGCACAGCTAAATGTTTATGTGTTACCTGGCATGAAAAGTGGTTTGTTATCAGTACCTGCATTGCTAAGAGATGGCTTTAAGGTCTGTTTTGAAGGTGACACATGCTCTATCTCCAAAGAGGGGGTAGTGCTAGTTAGTGTGAAAAGCCGAAGCAAGGATGGGCTGTTTGTCCTAGATGGGAGGGGGCAAACAGACAGGAGTAACCCAGGTACAGCGCAAGCACAGTGTGTCAATGTTCCTGTGCATGATAGGTGTCAACATCTCTGGCATCGAAGAATGGGGCATGTATGCTGGAAATATGTGAGCAAAGTACCAGAATGTGCTCACGGGTGCAAGTTCAAGTCATGCTCTAAATTTCTCGATTGCAGAGCATGTAAACGTGCTAAAGTCAAGAAGTGTAGCTACCCAAGGTCAGAACGGGTAAGCACACGGTGTTTTGAGCTTGTTCATATGGATCTGACTGGTCCGATGGCTACTGCCAGTCTTGGCGGATCCCATTATGCTCTAGTTCTCGTTGACGACCATTCTAGAATGTCGTGGTTGTTCCCTTTGAAGGACAAGAGGGAGGCGGCCTCAGTGATAAAGGACTGGGTCATTGAAATTGAGCTTCAATTTTCCCTAAAGGTGAAAAGTTTTCAGAGTGACCGAGGCGGGGAGTTCCTAGGGTCAGATCTGAGAAATTTCTTTCGGAAAAAGGGCATCAAGCACAGATTAACCTGTCCTGACAGTCCACAGGAGAATGGTGTTGCAGAACGCCGCAACCGCACGTTAGGGGAAGCTGCGGATGCTATGCTTTTTGACGCTAATTTGCCGCAACGCTTCTGGGCGGAAGCCTGGCGGACTGCCAATTTTTGTTTGAATAGGGCCTACAATTCTGTTGTGAGGGACACACCCTATTTCGTACTGTATGGCAAGAAGCCAAAAGTGCATTTCTTCCGAACTTTTGGTTGTGAAGCCTATGTTCTTTTTCCCAAATCTAAGAGAAGGAAGGGAAGCCCCAAATCAAGGAAGATGATTTTCTGTGGCTATGAGCCAAATTGTAAGGGCTGGAGGTTTGTGAATGCAGAAGGTGACCAATCACGTATCCACATTAGCAGAAGTGCTGAGTTCTGCGAACAAGATGGGTGGAGGCGTGTGCACGGGAATCCTGATATTCTCCTAGACAGTCTAGATGTGTCTGATGATGAGGAAGGAGAAGTACAGGAACCTGAAAGAGTACCTAGCCCGGTAACTCCAAGAGCAGTGAGACACGAAGTAAAGAGTGAGCCTACGTCACCCACATCTAGTCCCGAGGTGACACGGAGACGCAGTAAGTCACTGAGTGAGATCTCTGACACGAAGTCTGACTCTGATGTAGGGAAGTCAGAGGGGGTACCTGACGTTGTGCTAAGACGGTCAGCACGCACAACAAAAGGTAAACCACCCGAACGGTTCACAGCAACCAGTGTATGGGCTTGCATGGCTCAATGTGAGCCAGAAAGCTTTGAGGAGGTTCAGAGGTTACCTCCAGAGGAAGCTAGCAAATGGCAGGAAGCGATGGAGAAGGAATTGAACTCCATGAGATCGCTAGGAGTCTATAGCACCACACCACTGCCAGAGGGCAAGCGAGCTGTTGGCAGCCGGAGGGTATATAGACTCAAACCCTCAATATCTGGTGAACCACAATATAAGGCAAGGCTAGTCGCAAGGGGTTTCACACAGCAGAAGGGGTTGCATTTTACAGAAGTTTATGCTCCCACTTCTCGCAGTGAGTCTCTTCGCATGCTTCTAGCATCAGCTGCTCAAAGAGGTTTCACTGTGCAGCATTTTGATATAGATGTGGCCTATCTAAATGCAAATTTGGAAGAAGAGTTGTATATGTTGCCACCACCAGGTTTCGAAGAGGAAGGTACAAATCTAGTGTGGAAACTCCACAAGTCAATTTATGGTCTGCAACAATCGGCCAGAAATTGGAATTTGTATCTCAATGATGTCTTGGAAAAAATGGGTTTCCAGAAAAGCTTGGCGGATAGCTGCCTGTATCTGAAGGGCTCTCAGGAGCAACAGGAGCTACTGTTAGTTTTTGTAGACGACATCATATTTCTGGCAAGAAGCCAGAAACAGGTGCAAAAAATTTGCTAAAGAGTTGGGCAAATACTTTAAACACAAAAACCTAGGACCTGTGAAAAATTACCTAGGAGTACAGGTTGACAGGATTGAAGATGGTAGTTTCATGCTCAGCCAGGAAGGCAAAATTGAGCAGATACTAGCAAAATTTAGGATGTCTGACTGCAAGGGTACTAGAACACCCATGGAAGCAAGTTTCACAAAAGATTCCCAAATCGGGGATAAAGCTGTTTTTGAAAGCCCCGAAGTCTTTCAGTCTGCTTTGGGAAGTTTGTTATACTTGTCCCAGTGGACTCGACCAGACATAGCTTTTGCAGTCAATTTGCTGAGCAGAGAAGCTTCAGAACCTAGTGTCCATGCCTGGAACGGTATAAAAAGAGTGTTAAGATACCTACATGACACTAAAGATTTCCGCCTCAAGCTGTCAGCACAGGGTGAGCCAAAACTTACGTGCTACACAGACAGCGATTGGGCCAATCTAGAAGACCGGAAATCTGTATCTGGTTCAGTAGTAAAATTTGGAAATTCTCTGATAGGTTGGAGGTCGAAAAAACAGAGTCTAATCGCACTCTCCTCCACCGAAGCTGAGTTTAGTGCTCTATCCGATTTGTGCAGAGAGGTAGAGTTCTATAAATGTTTAGTACAAGAAATCTACGGTGTTTGTGATTTACCCATTGTCATCTGGGAAGACAATCAACCTTGTCTAAAATTGGCGGAGTCAGCGCAATTTAAGGCCAGAACGAAGCATCTGGATATCAGGTTTAAAAATGTGTGCCAAAGTGTTCAATTAGGATTGGTGAAACTCAGCTATTGTCCGAGTACTGAAAATTTAGCTGATGGTTTCACAAAACCGTTAACCTTTCAAAGACACGAGGAGTTCTGTAAAGGGTTATCTCTTGTATAAGTTGATGTACTGTTGTTTTCCACAGTGAACCAGCGCGAGAGGGGGTGTGGAGAGTATCAGAGCCTGAAGAGTTAAATGCTCTGCTGTGACGCACTGGTCACTGTGTGGGCAGTTCACATACGGGCTTTTGTCTTTGTCTGTGTGAGCTGTATTTTTTGGTTTCGTTTTCACTGACCGGAGCAGTCATGGAACTGAGCACTCCGGGAGAAGATTTATTGTTTTGTAAATAAAGTTAGCTCGTTAAGAAGACAACGCTTCAGTGAGTTATTACTGGGCTGCCTTGGCAGTTACACACAAGCTTTCGCTGTGGCTTTGAACTCTGCTAATAGCCAGGAGTTGCCAGGCATTAAAAGCAAAGCAACGCAGTGATAGCGTGCCGGACCCTGGTATACGCTATAGATTGTGGAACACTCCATTTCACAATCCAGCAATCCACTCATGAAAAGAGGCTTCAGGCCCACTGTTCCCTCTGCTGTCTCAGGATCTGCGTAAACAGTTTTCTGATGCTGGATAAGGAACCAGATGTGCAGTGCTGAACACACAGAGAGCATGCAGATGTGCATCCAGATGTGCACTCTCCAGTATGGTGTGAGTGAAGCACATTCACATCCATCTTATTAACATATTTAATGTCATACTGCTCATAGCTTAATCACAACTATAAATGTGTATTAGTTTCCCATCTGTCATGCAGGACCCACATATCCGTCTTCAAGTTTCACTTCTGTTTCAGTGTATCTGAAGAAATGTGCATGCACACAAAAGCTCATACCAAGAACAAACTCAGTTGGTCTCTAAGGTGCTACTGGAAAGAATTTTTTATTTTGTTTCGACTATGGCAGACCAACACGGCTACCGACCTGTTTCAAGTTATTATGTTTATTTTTATTTCTGTAAAAGATTTTCTTCTTCTTCTTCACGCTTCAGGTGCAAAACAGCCCAGAGTGGCTAAGAATAACCTTAAAAGCACAACTGCAATAAATCCAAAAAAATCTTCAACAGTAACCTTGTTTAAAATATAAAAAATCATTAAAATGTAATAACAGCAGAGATACAATAGCAAAGTAAAACATTGCAGAACATATTACCTAAAATACCTGGGCAAATAAAAGGATTGACGCCGAAATGGTGACTTTGAGCCTCCTTTGGGAGATGAAAGACAAAGGTGACTATGATTTTAAAAAAAACACCCTGCAAAGTCCATAGTTAGGTTAATACCTTTTATTAGGACTAACCCCAAAGGCACAAAAACATAGCATCCTTTTGAGTTTTCCAGAACTCTTCATTGGGCAAGATGTAACACAAGGTGGTGGGACGAAGAAAACCACCCCCTTTGTGCAACATCTTCCATATTGAGGAGTTCAAGAGAATACAAAAGCTTGCCACATTTTTGTGACTAAAGATACCGTACTACCTACAACTGAGAAGCCTCTTAAATGGGACACCAGTCACTTCTCCAGGGTTACATACGGTACTTACTGCTGGAAAAACAACATGGGGTTGAATCCAACAAAGTCGTTGCACAAGTGGAAAGACTGGCTCTTACAACAAAACTTCCCCTCGCTCTCCTCTTCCCATCTGTCCCCACACCCCCCCCCCAGATCTGCTCCAGAGGGTTGGGGGGAAACCCAAAGCAGATTCGAGGGGTATGAGGGGCATGTAGAGGGAGGAGAAGGAAAGGGATTTCCCTTTCACAAGCTGGAGTAAGACTTCTTGTTTTTCCTGCAACAGACAAACATGTCTACTCTACTGGAAATTCTGTATTGCAGAGGATTGTATCGAATGTTAGTCATACTCATGAGTAGAACCACTGTAATTAATGGACATGATGAACTTAGGTACAGTAATTTTAGTCGGTCTACTCCAAGTAACACTTACTTGGATGCAACCCAGGTGTTATGTACTGAGCTGAATAGGATCCAAACTGCAGCAGTCTGATTGGTCCTAGAACAATAGGATTGAGATTGCAGCAGTCTGACTGGTCCCAGAACAATAGGATTGAGATTGCAGCAGTCTGACTGGTCCCAGAACAATAGGATTGAGATTGCAGCAGTCTGATTGGTCTGCAGGAGCCACCCAATCCAGCTCCAGGTGGAAGTGAATCCACACTCTGATTGGCATACAGGAGTATCCCGGAATTAGCCAATCACGTGGGGCCCATTGTGTATATAGTGTATATAAAGCAAACGTTTTGGGGGAACTGCATTCCTCACTACTATGAGCTGAATAAAGAGCATGAAAATCACACTGGACTCCGAGTATCTTTCACTGGCGACGAAGGTGGGATCCCGCTGAGCTGACTGCCACACACAGCACCGCAGCAACGCCACCTGCCGCACAGCTGCCTCGCACCGTGTATCCAGGCTTCAGCTCCGGGTCCCAAGGAACTCAAGATGGCAACGGACAGCAGCTTCTCGCCGTTCAACCCAGCATCAGGAGACTGGGAAGGATACGCCACCCGTTTCACCTTTCTTCTAGAAGCTAAAGGGGTCACCAACGATGTCAAGAAGAGGGCGATATTCTTCAGCGTCTGCGGAGAGGAGACATTCGAAATCGCCCGGGCTCTCCTTGCGCCTGATGATGTCGCTACCGTTCCTTACAAAACAATAGTGGAACGGCTGAAGGGGCACTTCTCGCTACAGCCCTCGGTGGTGGCTCGTCGAAATGCCTTCTATGCAAAGCGGCAAGCCCCGGGGGAAACCATAACGGGGTTTGTGACCTCCCTCCGCCAAGCCGCTCGGTTCTGCAACTTCTCAGAGTTGGAGAACATGCTGCGTGACCGCCTCGTCGGTGGCCTGAGGGACGAGAAGCTGCAACGACGCCTCTATGCCAAGAAGGACCTAACGTTCCAGGTCGCTCTGGAGGAGGCCCTGGCAACAGAAGCCGCCGAGAGGTCGATGCAAGAGGCACGGCCGAGCGTGCCGTCCCAACCAAGGGTCCACCAGGAGGACCTCATCGACGATTCAGGATCAGACAGGGAGGAGGTGCACAGAGTACAGCAGCGCACTCAAGCCGTGCACACACCACAGCTGCCTCGACCAGAAGGAGGGAACTGCGCAAGCTGCGGGGAGAATCACGAGAGGAGGACCTGCCGTTTCCGCAATGCTAAGTGCAGGCAGTGCAGAAAATCAGGCCACATCGCCCGGGTGTGTCGGGCTCGGCCCATCCGACGGCAGGCATCAGATGACCGCCTCAAGAGCCCCAGGTCCCAGGGCCCAACGCACCAAGGCAACTCGACGGAGACCACGGAGTACCAGGTATACCAGTTGCCCCACCCCAACATAGAGAAAATTTATGTAGAGGTACAGATAGAGGGGGCCCCATGCCGCATGGAGCTGGACACAGGTTCAACCCTATCCATAATCTCGGCACGGACTTTAAGGAAACTGTGCCCTAGTGGGGGTCCCAAACTCAGGCCGGCCCCATTCACCCTCCGGGACTTCCAGAAACGTAAGGTCCCCACAATGGGGGTGGGGACCTTCAGGGTGCAATATCGAGGGCGGACGCGGCAACTGGACTTGCTCGTGGTCAAGGGCTCCTACGTTAGCTTACTGGGATTGGCATGGTTTGGACCACTGGGGCTAGCCGTCACCGGGGTGAACCGCACTAGCTTACAAGTGGATGTGGACGCCATATGCAAGGAGTTTCCGGCAGTTTTCGATGGGAAATTGGGACAGTATACGGGCCCCCCCATTGCCCTACAGCTGGACCCCGCAGTACGACCTGTCAGGCTCAAGGCCCGCCGGGTCCCGTTCGCCCTGAAACCCCGTATAGACGAGGAATTGGACCGGCTTGTGGAGCAAGGAGTGCTGGAGCCTGTGCCTAATGCCACCTGGGAAACCCCGATCGTCACACCCGTCAAGCCTAATGGTTCGGTCCGCATCTGCGCAGACTACAAATGTACCATAAACAAGGCCCTCATGGCCCACGCATACCCAGTGCCAGTGGTCAGCCATGTCCTCGCCACCCTGGCTGGGTCAAAATTTTTTGGCAAGCTGGACTTGGCCCAAGCCTATCAACAGCTGCCAGTAGATGAAGCCACAGCAGAGGCACAGACGATTGTGACGCACAGGGGAGCATTCAAGGTAAAGCGGCTGCAATTCGGTGTCAGCGTGGCACCAGGCATATTCCAGAATCTAATGGACTCGCTGCTTAAAGGGATTCCTGGCGTCACCCCCTTCTTCGATGATGTGTTGATTGCCGGGCCCACGGCAGAGGAGTTTGAGGACCGCCTTCGCACCGTTCTGCACCGTTTCCAGACGGCGGGTCTCAAGGTGAAGCGGGAAAAGTGTCTACTAGGAGTGCCTCAGGTGGACTTTCTGGGATTTATGGTGGATGCAGAAGGGGTCCACCCGACTTGGGACAAGGTACGGGTCATTTGTGATGCCCCAGCGCCCAAGGGCAAGACTGAACTTCAGGCCTTCTTGGGGCTATTGAACTTTTACCATGCCTTCCTTCCCCATAAGGCAGCAGTAGCAGAGCCCCTACACAGACTCCTGGACAAACGGGCCCCTTGGGTGTGGGCCCAGCGCCAGGAGGCCGCATTCCAGGCAGTCAAGGACTTGCTCGTCTCAAACTCGGTCTTGGCACACTTCGACGAGAGGCTGCCGGTGGTGCTAGCATGCGACGCCTCACCCTACGGCATCGGCGCTGTCCTTGGACACCAACTCCCAGATGGAAGAGAGGTGCCAGTGGCATACTTTTCCCAGACACTCACCGCAGCCGAGCGGAACTACTCACAAATCGACAAAGAAGGTCTGGCAATCGTGAAGGGAGTAAAAAAATTCCATGATTTCTTGTACGGGCGGCCCTTTACCGTGGTGACTGATCACAAGCCGTTGCTTGGTTTGTTTGCCCCCGAAAAGCAGACCCCCCAAGTGCTGTCTCCTCGCGTCCTCAGGTGGTCAATTTTCCTTGCCGGCTACCAGTATGCACTGATTCATCGCCCGGGGAAAGCGATGGGCCACGCAGACGCCCTCAGCAGGCTACCACTACCAGAAACAGGCCCCGACCCAGCACCCGCACAAGAGGTTATGAGCCTGGAGCTGCTTCCCGACCGCCCTATTCAGGCACAAGAAGTTGCACACCATTCCAAGAAAGATAGGGTCATCTCCCGGGTCCTGGACTGGGTGTGGAGGGGATGGCCCAGCAGCAGCCCCGGGCCAGAATTCGCTGGCTACACAACCCGTAAACATGAACTGTCGGCCCACAAGGGGTGCCTGTTATGGGGAAGCAGGGTCGTTGTTCCTGAGCCCCTTCGCAAAAGGGTCCTTGCAGCCCTACACGAGACACACCCAGGGGTAGTGAGAATGAAGGCCCTCGCCAGGAGTTATGTATGGTGGCCAGGGATTGACGGAGAGATAGAGACCTGGGTCAAACACTGCCAGGCCTGCCAAGAATCCCGCCCAGATCCCCCAAGGTCCCCAGTGCAGTCCTGGGAGTCCGCCCGAGCACCATGGTCACGGCTGCACATGGACTTTGCTGGCCCCTTCCAGGGGAAAACATTCTTCATAGTGGTGGACTCCTACACCAAATGGCTGGAAGTCGCACTGGTACCATCCACTTCTACGTCCGCAGCCATCCGGGTACTACGCAGGCTGTTTGCAACCCATGGACTCCCTGACACTCTCGTCTCAGACAACGGAACCGCATTTACGTCAGAAGAATTCCAGACCTTCACAGCGCAGAATGCCATCCGCCACATCCGCTCAGCACCATTCCACCCTGCCACCAATGGCCAAGCAGAGCGCATGGTGCGGACCACCAAGGACACCCTACGCCGCATGACGCAAGGGGACTGGGAGTACCGCCTTGCCACATTCCTTCTAGCACAGCACAGCACCCCCAGCTCAACGACTGGCCGGAGCCCCGCTGAACTACTAATGGGCCGGCGCCTCGCAATCAGACTGGACCGCCTCCACCCCGACAGAGCTCAGGATGAGGTAGTGGTGGGTGAAGGCAGGAACCCCCGGACCTTTGTGGCCCAGGATCCAGTGTACGCAAAGAATTTTGGGGCAGGCCCAGCATGGGTACCCGCTACAGTCACCAGGGTGACGGGCCCCGTGTCATACGAGGTGCTAACAGAGGGGGGACAATGCTGGCGCCGCCACTGCGACCAGCTACGGCGACGATTCCCAGGAGAAAACCAGGAGGAGGACAGGTCAGAGGAGTCCCAAGGGAACAGTGAGGCATTGAGACCTGTAGAGCAGGAGGGGCCGGCAGGGGAGGCAGAATCAGTAAATACTGAGGGGACCCGTGAGGCCGAAAGGGCACCGGAACCAGAGCCACGACAGAGCGAGCTGGTTGCGCCAGACCAAACAGCCCCATCACAACCAGCAGCCTCGGAACACGAGCCAGAACCAGAACCCCTGACCAGGGAGCAGCCCAGGCCGCAACGCACACGTAGGCGGCCAGCGTACCTTGAGGACTATGGATGCAACCTCCCAGGCAGGACTGGAACTTAGAGGGGAGGGGTGTTATGTACTGAGCTGAATAGGATCCAAACTGCAGCAGTCTGATTGGTCCTAGAACAATAGGATTGAGATTGCAGCAGTCTGACTGGTCCCAGAACAATAGGATTGAGATTGCAGCAGTCTGACTGGTCCCAGAACAATAGGATTGAGATTGCAGCAGTCTGATTGGTCTGCAGGAGCCACCCAATCCAGCTCCAGGTGGAAGTGAATCCACACTCTGATTGGCATACAGGAGTATCCCGGAATTAGCCAATCACGTGGGGCCCATTGTGTATATAGTGTATATAAAGCAAACGTTTTGGGGGAACTGCATTCCTCACTACTATGAGCTGAATAAAGAGCATGAAAATCATACTGGACTCCGAGTATCTTTCACCAGGTGACCCATTTCCCCAGCATTTTTGTTCCTGGTGAATATGAAATAGTTCCTCTAGTTAGGCACGTATGTTGCTATTATGACTGTAGTCAGCCCCACACCACCAGCCATCATAAATAACAATAAAGGAAGAAGGGAGTAGGATGAATCCACTGGGGATGAGGAATGTACAGATTCATTCTGTGCAAGAATATCAAACACCCCCAAGTCCAGCCTTCTTCCACTTGAATCTTATTGGTCTGGGGGCACAGGAACACAATACAACTAAATATTTATATCTGATAAGCAACAAGGAGTGCTGACTGGCACCCTTGGTTTGCATAAAAGTGAACAAGAGAGACAACAGGAAGCCAAGGGTGGGAGTGAGTCACCTATATGGTTTCATCCCCCCCCCCCATCAAACAGTTGTGTGTTTTGAAAACAAAATTTCTTACTGTTAAGCAAACAGCAGCAGTACAACAAGTTTGTTTAAAGGTCTGCTGCTTGGAGTTTAACATACTTTTAGTTTAGATTAGATTAGTTTTGAAGGTACAGTATTAGCCACACTTTTTTTTTCTTTACACAAAAAAGTGTGTTACAGCTCAACTGAAACGACCAGGATTTGAAAACTCAGTACTGTACACTTCATCAGGTTTTGGTGTTCTTGCAGTGACCGCACTGAGGCTGCAATCCTAACGCCGTTACCTAAAGTCCGCACTGATTGATTTTCCTATAGAATCGTAGAGCTGGAAGGGTTCCCAGGGTCATCTAGTCCAACCCCTAACAATGCAGGGCTTACACCTGAACAAATACGGCTAGGATTGTGCTGTCAGTCAAGAAGCCCCACCAGCACGTCCCAGCTTAAGAAAGACTTAAGAGCAGATCCGGATCAACTTCGCTGCCCGTCCCTTCGAGGGGGGAAGGCGGAGCTGCCAGGCAAGAGGCTCCGCCCACAGCCCTCGGGGGAGGGGCAAGCTCCATGTGCGCCCGCCGCCACGTGACGCGCTCCCTTTCCCCCCCCCCCACCCGCGCCTCCACTTGCGAGTTTGACAGGACTTTCGACGGGGCTTTTTTCCCCGCAGCTCCGCGGAGGAGGGAACAGCAGCAACAGCAGCAGGCGCTTCTGCAGCCCCGGCCGTCGTCAGCCCCGGTTCCCCTCGCCTGGACCACTCCTCCGTCCGCGCGGCGGAGAAGCAAGGAAGCCGCGCTCCCCGCAGCCACTGCCGTGCCGACCACCACCAGCAGCTCCTCGCCGAGAATGTCGGAGCCCAGAGCCCAGAGGGGGGCGGCGGCGGCGGCGGCGGACAAGGAGTCCCAGAGCCCGGTGGTAGGGCGCCCTTTCTTGGCTACTTTCTCTCCCCGTCGCTCTTCTGTTCTCTCCCTCCCCCCACGCCCTCCCCCGCATTGTTCTCTCTTCTCTTTCCGACGCCCCTTCCCCTCCTCCTCTTCTTTGGGCTTTCCCTCCTGGCTGACCTGAACTCCCTGCCCTTGTTTCTCCCTCCCTCCTCCCTTTTTTGCTTCCCTCGCCAGGCCCAGCTGCTCTTGGGGCTGCGTTGGGGCCGCCTGGAGGAGCCCCTGGGATTCATTAAGGTGCTGGAGTGGGTAAGTTCGGACTCCCGTGCAACTTTTTTTGGGGGGGGGGTGCGAGAGAGAGGAAGGTGACGCTGCCGTCCAGCAAACGCGCTGAGAGACCAGGCCCTTGGAGATCAGGGGGAGTTGAAGAAAGGGGGCGTCCGTCCGTTCTCCGGCGGTGGGACCCTGCGTGCCGACTTTCTGGCTGCGAGCCGGAGGCGGCGTGCAGCAGGGGCAGACTTGGGAGGGAGGGAGGGAGGGAGACGCCCGAGTGCCTGCCCTCTAAGGCAGCCCTTCTATGTGCAAGGAGTCTGGATTCGTGGACTGGGGTATGCATGGGAGCTGGCGTTAGCAGCGCTCACATTTCACTCGGGCGGGTTTAACCTTTCTGGAGTTCTGATCCTGCACATACCGCGCCTTAACTTGTCCCTGAGCTCACGGATTCTCTCTCTTCTCAGGCTTCCCAAGGGGAGCTTAGAAGCCCTGGTCTTATTTAGTCCCCAGTTTGGAGCCCAAGGGTTGGAGGGGCTCGGGGTATTTCCCTAGAATCCTAGGGTGGCCATGAAAATGCCCAAATTTCTGTCCCTCAAAGTAGTTAGCGGCTGCAAGAATGAGAAATGAATGAGTTTTATTTAGAGCTAAATGTATTGTTGAAAAGGGAGGAGCACTTGTTCTCACTACAAGAAAAGAAAAAAACTCATAAGATATGCACTTTTTCCTAAGTAGCCCCACAATACAGTTGTAACACATGTAACCTGCATTTACTTTCACTAAATGCACACGTTGGCACAACATGACAGGTCTTTCAAGTGGATTCCCCCCCCCCTTTTGGGGGCCAAAAGGAGATGGCATCACCTGAGGGACGGCTACCTGATGAAAATACTTAAATCAAAGGCAGAGACTTGATAGTAACAAATCAGAACAGAACAGAACTGAGCTTGCATCCATTTCATAAGAAAGTGCAGTCTTGGGTAGGTTGAAGGTCAGTATTCACAAATACTGAAGAGAATAAGACAACCTTTTCCCAATCTGGTGCCCTCCATCTACTTTGGACTTCAAGTCCCATCAGCTCCAACCAGCACAGTTCTGACTCTACGTGTGTTGCTTTAGGACAGGGATGGGGGATATGTTGCCATCCAGCTGCCTCAGCTGGCAGGAGCCACCAAGGCACCAGATGTGATGCTGGTATTGGCTGAAATTGCAAGAGGTCTTACAGAGTGCACAAGATCTTGTGCGATTTTGGCGAGATCTCACCCAAAATTGGCGCCAGTGCTGGCGCCGCTTCCACACCAGTGGGAGGGCAGGCAAAGAAGCAATACCAGTTCCAGCAGGTATGACAGTGCCAAGGGCAGGCAGGACAAGGCAACAATTCCTGTTTCTCCCGACTGTCTCCAGGTGTCATTGGACTACAACTCCCATCATCTCTGACAACTGGCTGAGTGGGTTGGGACTGATGGGAGCTGGTGTCCAGTGATACCTGGTAGCTTCCCATACCTGCATCAGTGGTGACCTCATGAAAAAATTGGCCGATTAAAGCAGTGGATCATGGGAACAATGCAGCATCAAAGACTAATGACAACACAATGGCACTGGCTTTCTGAGAAGCAGCATTAGTGCTCATGCCTTCTCAGATGTGCCTACTTGGTTATTTTCTGTGTGAACCTCAATTTTTGTGAATATGGCTCTTCTCCCTATAAGCAACAGATTACATTTCACATTCCATTATGTGGTCTGGCCACCTCTATAGCTTACTAAGTCTCTATAGCCTACCTGCCTCTTTGTGGAAAAAATGGTGGTATGAATCAGCCTTAAGAGGTTTTCATGTTGGGGCATAGGCCAAAAAACGTATGTGACTTAAAAAGAGAGGGGCATCCATTGATGGTCCTCCCCCTTAAAAAAAAAAAAAAGAGTAAGGGAAGCACTCACCGGATAGACTTGAGATCCTAAAATGGGTTTTGAACTCTTTGAATAGAATAAATAGCTTTAGTATCATCTAATTATGCTGCTTGGAGAATAATACAAATATTTGCTGAAGGAGCATGGTATAGTGAAATAAGTATTTCTGTGCTATGTTAGGATCTCTTTTTGCATGTCTCTCCCCGCCCCCTGCCCCCCATGAGTGTGGAAGCATTTGTCATGGTGCATGGCTTGATCAGGCCATCGGTTGTGGTGATGGTATGGTGAAGATGGTGTTTTGCTCTATTGCAGCATTTAAAATATAAAATCTTTTTCCTATGTGTCTTGCCAATTTATAGACCTGGAAAACAAAGGGCAGGATCTCAGTAGAAAAAGGGCCCATATCCCTTAATGCCTTTGTTTTCAGTTCAGGTTCAGGTCCCTATTTCCCTCTACAGTTCTTCCACATATTTGGCCCAAATTTTGTGTAGTTCAAATTACACCAGTTCAGCACTTGGACTGTTGCTGCTTACCTTGTTAAGTCCAGTTAATTATGCTTGCAGCTTGATCTTAGCTTCCCCTCCATTCCTGGAAATAATGGATACAGTACTTCGATGCATATTATGGTGCTGTCATGAACTGCTGAATGAATGTAGATCTTAGACAGGATTATATAGTTGAGGAGGGAGGAGTCGGTTGATGTGACTGGCTAGTGAACAGACTGTAGGATGACGTTTTTAGCTTGGCGCTTCATTCCATTTCTACCAGCGATGTAGGATGGCATAGTGATCACTTCCTGTAAGTGTCTCTGGCCCAAACTCACTAGATCAGGCCTCTTGGCTTCTCTGAAGGCAGGAACAAGTGTAGAAACAGAGGTCATGGAAAATCCCTTGTGGAATAATAATGCATTATTAATTTATTTTTATTTTTATTTTTCATTTATGCTTCCATCATAGTCCCAAATATGAACAGCTGCAGTCATGGCCCCCACCTCATTTGTTTGCAGATTTCACATAGGTTTCATTTTTTCTGCACTTGTATTTGGACGGCCTAGTTTTGAAGTTCTTCAGCTGTAGCGGTGCAAAGAGTGACTAGCGCTAAAGTTATATCCCTTGCCTGCAAGTTCCTTTCATGTTTGAGCGTTTAATTCTCAAGAATGCTATATGCAATGATTTTAGCAGCTTTGATCCTATCAACTGAGCTGTTGCTGGGCCTGTTGTCCACTGGTACCACCTAGGTGTCATAATGCAGCACTGATACACCCAAACAGGGACAAGTGCTGACTCTTTTTGCTGTTGTTGTAATGCTGAACCAGCTTAAAAGGCCTGATCTAGTTTTGTATGGGCCTGTGTTGGTATATAAACATACTTGGGCCTAATAGCAAAACAAAATACTCGGTGCATGTATATTCTTGGTTGGCATGATATGCTAAACTGGAATAACCCTTAGTTAGAGAGATTTTAAGTTTCTGACTTCTGCTTTGTAATGCATTGGCATTTACTTGTGAGCTGATTGTATGTAACTCTGGGTTAATGTTACTGATAATAAAAAAACTATTAACATGTAGAGAACAACTGTTCTTTGGTATATAGTTTGGTGGTGAACTTGTACCAAATTACTTTTTAATTTTTATAAAAATTGACCTCTTTCAGTTGTTGTACCAGATAATTGTAGAAATTAATGAACTCCCAAGATTCATTTTCTTTAAACCAGTAAGTTCTACCTAAGAACCTTAGCACAACCTGGTTTTCTGCATAATCCAGCTTGACATTTATTTGTTACTCCCATTGTAGTGGAGAGGTACTTAGTACTGTGGAGGTTACTGATAACACACCCAGATGAGAAGCGTATTTTTTTTAAAGAAGAAAAACATATTTAACTATCTTGGTTTGTATTATATTAAAGATAAATAGTTTAATGAAAAGTAATATGTTGTCTGTTTCTCTCTCTCTCTCCCCCCCCCCCATTAATTGGCTATCTTTGCACATGGGTGTGCATAGTGGAATTTATCATTATGGCTTGCATGTGAGCTGATCTTAATGTTTTGCAAGACAAGCCCGATGATTGTGATTTTTTAGGTCTTGGATAGTTCATAGTAGTTGATGCCAGATCTGCTGTCCTGCATGATGCCACAACCTTTGCCACTGTTTGCTACCAACTAGGACACATTTAGTTCTAAACCCCTTTGCTTTTTCCTCCAGCTGTTTGCCATATTTGCCTTTGGAGCCTGTGGTTCTTTCAGTGCAGAAACAGGGGCTACTGTGAAATGCACTCAGAATCCTAAAGAGACAACTGCTATCACTGTGCAGTTTGGATATCCTTTCAGGTAAATGGGAGTCTTACCAAGTGTTAATTTAGGAGATACTATGCGGAGCCTGGACATTGTAGCTAAATACATCATGGTGCTTATGATTCTGTTTGTAGCACCTCATATTGCCTATGTTTGGAAAGGCTTCCTGAAAAAAATGAAACTTAGTTGCAAAATTTCTGCTTGTACTAGATAACCTCCAGAGTATCCCAACTCTAAAATTCTGGGTTTCTAGGAAATGACTCAAAACACATTGGGGTGGGGGGAGAATTGTGTGGTTTATTAGGGTTAGACATGCCAATGGCTTGTGCAGGCTTAATAGGATTTCCCCCTAATTTACCTTGAGCAACAGCCCTCAACCCAAAATCTCAAACCAATTTTGTAAATTGTTTTGATTTCAGAACTGGTTTGCTCTGCAGCATACAGGGGTACCGATACGGAAACACAAAACACAGAGTCCCCCTTGGGGTGTATGCAACTAATTTTATGGTTCTTCGGGTCCTTCCAATGTGAGAGGAACTCTGCTAGATCAAACCAAAAGACCATCTCGTCGGACAATTCTGTTCACTCAGTCCCCAAGCAGGACAGACACATAATTGCCCTTGTCTACTCATAACCCCCATTACCTGGTAATTAGAGGCATATTGCCTCTGATATTGGAAGTAGCATATACACATTGCTACTAGAAGCAACTGATAGCCTTATCCTCCATGCATTTGCCTAACCCCCTTTCAAAGCTATCTAAGTTGGTAACTCATAGAGTTGGAAGGGCTACTTTGTTTGTACTAGATTTCCCACTAGATCTTAGTTTATACTAGATCTTCTTCATTGCAGAAGCCTGCTGGCAGTGGCATCACTGCCACTTACTGGTAGGAATGAGATGGTGAGGTTGGGGTTGTGAGGACACACCAGTAGGAGCCCTGAATTGTCTCTTCTGGTTTGTCCACAAGCCATGACCTTGCTGCCTTCTCACCCCTGCCATTAAGTAGCAGCATTGCTCTGCCTCTGCCCCACCAGGCAAGCCACTCTTGGGTTCTAGTATTCTGAGAGAGGGAGAGAAATCCCCCCCCCTCTCTCTGCTTTTTCTTCTTGTTGTTGTTGTTCAGTCGTTCAGTCGTGTCCGACTCTTCGTGACCCCATGGACCAGAGCACGCCAGGCACGCCTATCCTTCACTGCCTCTCGCAGTTTGCTTTTTCTACACCGTGCTTAATTTTATACACCTCTATCGTGTGTCCTACTCCCCAACCTTTTCCCTAAATTAAGCAACCCCCAATGTTGTAGGAATGTGCTCACAGAAGAATAGTTATGCTGAGGCGAAGTAACATATTTATTTAACCAATCAAAGCATTTACATACCACTCTTACAAATACTGTACTAAAATGCAGATTAATTAAAGCAACACATTTAGTAACAGCAAATAACAAATACAGTAAAAGCATCAGCAATGAAATAGAATATATATTTGCTTTAATATGGACTATAACTCACCCATTGTTTGGAAGCTAGCAAAAGAAAGTAGTTACAGAATGCATCAGACCTGTTCCTTGCAAGTTCAAATGTGACTTTTTTGTTTTTGAATATACTGTTTAAGAGAACCAGAGAAAGACACTGTTAGTTTTTCTGACATGTTTGTCTTTGTGAGCATCATAAGGTAAACAGACATTGCCATCAAGAAGATACTGAGTAGAACATAGTTCTGTTAATGGGAATGTAAGGGAGAAGGCACCCTTAGATACATAGGGCTCAGCTTATATCCACTTGTAAGAGACTGCCATATGCTTCCTATTTTATGTTCCCTTTTTGGACATAGGCTTTTGACAAAATCAGTTGTCAGCCATGTTAGCAATGAAGAGAAATTCTTGTCACATTGCAAGATAAGTTAGAAAATGTGTTAATGTGCCATTTTTGGTGATCTGCAGAGAACCTCATGAATGAACACTGCTAATTGGGATGTTTTCGCTTGGGTCATCAGTTTAATATTTCCCAAAATTCCCTGTTGGGCATATCCTAATTTCCCCTAATTCCTTGTTGTGTTTTGAGTGTGGGCAGCCCCATTTCCCCAAGACACCAGAACATATCAGAGGAGTCCATCTGTCCCAGGCATTTTCCCTCAGGTAAAAGGTAAAGGTAAGGGACCCCTGGATGGTTAAGTCCAGTTGAATTCAACTATGGGGTGCGGTGCTCATCTCCACTTTTCAGGCTGAGGGAGCTGGCGTTTGTCCACAGACAGCTTTTCCAGGTCATTTGGCCAGCATGACTAAACCACTTCTGGTGCACAGAACACACTGATGAGTGCCAGAGCACACAAAAATGGCATTTACCTTCTCGCCACAGTAGTACCTATCCATCTGCTTGCGCTGGTATGCTTTCAAACTCCTAGGTTGGCAAGAGCTTGGACAAAGCAAATGGGAGCTCACCCCATTGTGCAGATTCGAACTGCCAACCTTACGAATGGCAAGCTCAAGAGGCTTGATGGTTTAAAACCACAGCGCAATCCGCTCCCCTGTTTTCCCTCATTAGGTGCCCTTTAAGGCAAGTATCACCTTTTCCGGCTTGTCCAAGCATAGCTATTTAAAATGGACAGGGTCCTGAGACTTGCTGGTTGCAGACAATTTCGTTGCTGCAGTGCCACCATGGAGGTGGTGAGGATGCTTTCTTCCCAACACACCAACACTTCTTGGAGGACCTCATTGGCCTTGGACTTCTGTTTCAGTAGGAGCTCTAGCCAGTGTTGTTTAAAATGTGTTTTGAGTTCCCCCTTCTTCCTTTTGTGGGTGGGGGGGGTGTTAAATGCATTATATTGTATTTCCAGTGATACTGGGGTGATCGTTCAGGGCTGAAATGATAAGGAAGGGGCTTTCTAAGGGCATTGCCATTGGAGAGTTTAGTAAATGTTAAATGAATGGGTGTACCTGACACAATAAAATCCCTGTACTAATAACTGCTAGACTGAGGAATAGCAGATCCGAGTCTAGCAGAAATTTGTCTTCTGAACTAATCCAAAGCAAAAACCCCACACTGTCATTTACACACACATACACACACACACACACACCTTCAAAATCACTGTTGGAGGACCAAATTGTACATAGGGAAAGCTATCTGAACAGCACTGTACTTGTAAATTCTCAGTGCTCTGTGATTTGTTTTGGGAAGGAGAGTTATGCCCTTCGTAGCAAACTTAAAAGCTGCAGCTGACCTGATGCTTCTGTCATCTGTTGAGAGACATATACGCTTGTGAAATATGTTTTTAAAATTATTTTATTTATTAAATTTGTATACTGCCCTTCAGTTGTAGATCTGAGGGCGGTTCGCAGCATAAGAATACAGGATAAAAGCACAAAAGGCATAATAAAGACAAGAGCAACACACAAACACACACACGCAAACCAATAACCGCTCCCTTCCTTTTTGCTGCTTGCTCTCCTCTTTCCCTTCCATTGTCTATGTTCTGCTAAGTCCTAGTCAAGGTGGTGTTAGGGTTCAATGCCACTGCAAAAAACAAGAGACTGGATCAGATTGTGGGGGGCATTCATAGGTCCTTTTGCCATGCCAAATCAGGAGATTACCTTTCTGGGAAAGTAAGAAGCTAGCAATATTAAATGCTTTGTATGTTAGGGATCTACCACAAGACTTGTCAGATGAGTACAGACATGGCCAAAGTTAGAATGAAATCAATCTTACACTCAGTGTATGTAGGATATGAACATGGTTCTATCTCTGCAACTTTGCTTCCCTGCCAACATCTGATAGCTATAAATAGAGGCAAGTCTGTGAAGTGTATTGAGATGCCTTTGACAAGAAGAACAAATTGGGAGGAGTGGTAGTGGTTCTAACAGAGAAAACACAGAATGAAGTATCTGGTGAATAGTCTCTTGGAATAATGAATTGTGTTGTGTATGAGTTGAGAAGCACTTTAGATGAAGGAGGCTTTTGCTCTCATTCTCTGAGCTCTTCTTGCTGCTTGATTTCTAGATTGTTATTTGTGTTTTAGTATATCACAGAACCATAGCTGTCAACTTTTCCCTTTTCTTGCGAGGAATCCTATTCAGAATAAGGGAATTTCCCTTAAAAAACGGGAAAGGTTGACAGCTATGCACAGAACCCTGCTACCTTTTGGTTTGGGGTGTGGGGTGGGATTCAGACCTGTACTGTCATGGCCATGCCTCCATTGCAGGGAGCCCTATATACAGTACTTTGGTGTTGATGGTTAAATTACTATCTGGACAAGTCCTTAGATCCTCCTTAAACTGCAGCCTGTGAGCTTAACAATGTCTTTTGTAAGAGGTATTTTAAACATAAAAAGATAGCGATTAGACAGACTTGGAAACATTAATTTTTCTCTGTTTAAGCCCCGTGGTAAGTTTGCATTTTTCAATGGAATCATAGCTGCCTTTTTCTACCCTCTAAATTATCAGATGGTTTCTGTGGGCTCTTGCTTATTAAAATAAGCAGAATAGCTTCACATAACCTGCAAATAATTTGATCTGCTGCAGATAAGCAGATTGGCTTTATAGTTCTTGTCTGCAACGGGAGGGGAAACCTCCTGATTTTAATGTCAGTAAACACAGTTTTATGTTGGAAGCTGTTGCTGAGGGCTCAAGCTACAGAACTTCAGTCTTCAGTGCCAGCCTGGTTCAAATGGCATATGTGGGAAAAGGCTAGAGGCTATTTATATAATGTACAGAGCTGCTGGTGTTATACCACCCGATAGCAGCTAGGTGGAGAACTGTAATAATAGTGACCAAAAATTATATCCAAACGGCTAATATGCGCTCCATGCGCTTGATATATTTGGTCTCTTTGAAGATGGGGTATGTATATTTGTACTACACTTGTACAAAGTCATAGCCCAACCAGTTTTCTCCATGAAATGAAAATTGCAATTCTGTGCATCGGCAAAGTCACTGCTTTGGAAAGCTGAGTCTTTGGAAAGTGGAAGGTGAAAAAAAAAACTCTGATCCTGCAAAGCGGTAGCTGCCAGAACAGTCCCAGTAAGTTTCAAGGAAGGAGGTGTCTTTCATAGACGTTTCCACCTTGTATTTGTTTTGGTAGGAAGTTGGTTAAATACTTTTAGAGGAAACCTACGCAGTGTACCCCAAACCTCAAGTATGTAATTAAAAATAGACAGGTGCTACTTTTCTTTCTTTCTTTCAAGGAAATGTCTTGTTCAAGTCATGTCAAAGAATCTCTACCACACATGTATCTTTTTTTGTATCAGTACTTAAGAAGTTTGCTCCTTCAGAGTAAGGGTGAGATGTACTATCGCATGTAGAGAAGGCACCACCTGTCATCAGGCCTTACGATAAGTGTGTTCTGATTAGGATAAGCAAAGATGCAGATACGGTTTTATTCCCCAATGAGAAGAGTGACGTGTTTCTACCTGGAAAGGCTGGAGTTAGGCTGGAGTTGTTGGTTTGAGGTGTTTTTCCCCAGAGAGCTACAGAAACTTTGGAAAGGGGTTGTTTGGTGTGTGCATTCATCTCTCTTTGACAAACAGGTGCTGCAGGGTTTTGTTCTGCTTCAGAAACCTTGCACAATCTGTTTGACCTGAAGTGAGAGTGGGGCAAAATAAATCTCAACTACTTTTAACTCGCTTAAAAGCTATCATCTGTCTCAACCCTCACCCCCATTTGTCAGAGGTAGCTCTGTACCAGATGTGCTAAGTCGTGCCAAACATGTTTCCTTCTCTTTCCTTTTCATCCTGACCAGGTTGTACAAGGTTCCATTTGAAATGCCAGACTGTCTTGAAGACTCTACTGCTAAAAGGACGCTGCATCTCTTGGGAGACTTTTCAGCACCTGCTGAGTTCTTTGTGACCTTGGGTGTTTTTTCTTTCCTGTATACCATGGCAGCTCTGGCAGTCTATCTACGGTTTCACTCACTCTACAAAGAAAACAAGAAGCTTCCTTTTGCGGTAAGATTTCACTTTGGTCCTCTGCTCTCTGATGCAGGACCTAAACCCCGGAGAACCAGTGTCTAAAACGCTCTTTGGATAAGAGACACTTCTCTCTATCTATCCAAATAGGAAGTGCTTACCTATACTCTCTAATTCAGTTTATGCTTGAGACAATCCAGAGGAGCTGCTCACACAACCATATTATGCATTGAGTGGATCTGGACGGTGCCTGATATACATGTATTTTCCTGCAGTGCTGTAACATGACAAGCTGCGCCTTCTGGAATTCCTGCTTCTACCCAACTATTTAATATACAGGAACCTTTACCTTGGTCATTCCTCATTTTAGGGTGGAATCTTTGGCCTTCTTTAGTTGGAACAGCATTTCCCCCTCTAAGTGGCACAAAGACTAGTTAACAACTATCTATCTAACGCTGTCATTAAACTCCTTCCCCTTGGGGTTGCGTGGAGCCACTTGAATTGTGATGACCCCATACTGCTTGTAGATCCTTTCAGAGTATCTTAGATAGCTGTGGAAGATTGGATGTGGCTATTTTGGCACATGTAGACCCGCTATGTAAGAGGCCCGAGAGATGGAATGGGTCAATGGCCCAGCATCGAGGGCCCTCAATGCTTGCGTCTTTTGGGTGGAATAGGGAGGGCAGTCTGTTCTATGAGATGGAGCCATTGTGGTCTTATTCATTTTTTCCCCTCTCCCCAGGACTTCTGTGTGACCGTCTCATTTACCTTTTTCTGGCTAGTGGCATTTTCAGCCTGGGGCAAAGGTCTGTCAGATGTGAAAGGAGCTACACGGCCTTCCAGTCTCATTGCTGCCATGTCAGTGTGTCAGCTCAAAACTGCTGTATGCAATGCTGGGGCCACACCTTCTATGGGCCTGGCCAACATCTCTGTGGTAAGAGTTGTCTGGGGAGCAATATTGTGTGGGTTGTGGGGGGGGGGGTGGAATGGCAGAGCTTCAGCTGCGTTGGATCCTATAGAGTGTAGCTCCATTGATTTTAATAGAGCTCAGTTAGTTTCATGCACATTCATACCCTTTGAGTAACTTAAAGCTACAGATAGTGATGTATGTGCAGTTTTCGGCTTCTGTTCTGTTCATAATGTATAATGACACAACAAACAGCTACTAACTAATGGATTTTTAACCTTCTTCTTTAAAAAAAATGCAGCTGGTATCTTTATTTCCCAAGTACATCTTTCAGAAGTCTTGCCCTTCTTGATGTGTACACCAACGAAGAAGAGCCTGTCTGCATGTATTGAATATAAAGCTCCTGATTCTGTTTTCATTATGGGCATTTCACAGTTTTCTACAGCACTGGCAACAGTCTTGTCAAATCTGTACTTAAATAAGAACTAGTACAGCAGTTGCTGGTTTAAATTGCATATGTGATGGAGTACAGCAGTGCCTAAAATATATGCAACTTAGTGATGACCTAACTGCAGATTTCAGACCCTGAAGAGCAGACAAACAGACAGGGCATCTGTTCAAGGCCATTTTTTTTAATGGATTAATTGATTCTAAAATAACTATTGACCTCATTTGGTCCTTCCTTTCACAAATGTGGATGAGAATCACCAGTCAGCACTGTTCACAAACACTTACTGAAAACTAGTGAAAATTTGACTTTTTACTCTTTGTTGATCAAAGTGATGAAGTGGACAAAAGAAAATTAAAGGGCATTAAGGAAGAACACGTGAGCATACTAAGGTTTTGCACGGGCCTTAAGATTTGCTTTGTATCTGCTTATAAAAACAATTAGGATTTGTTTTTGAGTCTCTCTATCCACTTCAAACTGTGATTCAGGTTTTATGCTGCTCTGTATAAAATGGAGCTTTGTGTTCCCCATACATTCTTATGGGAAATCTAAAAATGGCTATAAACTTTTTTCCCTTTTGGCAGAAGCAGATGAAAGCACAGGAGCCCCTCAAAAGTGGATTAAGTCTACCAAACTGCAGGCCCAGGAGCCTTTGTAGGGAAAGTAAAAGGGTTTCACTTTCCTGCATAAGCCATACTAGGGCAATGCTTTTATAAGGCCAGCTAAAACACCAAAATCTAGTTATCTTTCGAGGGGTGGGAGATGGTTTTGTCTCTTGTTCTTTCGTACCTTAAAATAATTAAAAGGTGACTAAATGGTGTATATTCTTGCTTGTACATTGATGAAAATATTAGCATCTCCACACTGGCCAGCTTAGCTTTCCCAGTGCTTGTTTGTGTTGGGATGCTATGTCCTCCAATGGGTAGAAGGTGAGGTTGCCCTTAATACTTCCTGCAGAGTGTTGAGGAGCTCCAGATTACTCCCCCCCCCCCCAACAGAGCAGCAGACTCTTTGTGTGTGTGTGTGTGTGTGTGAAACAGAGTCTAACTTACTTTTTAAAAATCCATTGTTCTGCTTTAACAACAACAAAACCACCAAAAACATCCACAGCTCTTTAGCGCTCCAAGGTCAGCATTTAGACAAACTAGCTTCTTGCAAAGCCCATGGACCTAAAGTAGAGAAACGTAGACAAACATAGGCATATAGGGCACTGAAAAACAGAGCAACATGAGGTTTTGTGACACCCTGATCCAGCTTAGGGCATTTTATTGCTATGACAGTTTGATTCTGAAAGGGTTAAAAGAGCTCCATATCAACCCAACTTGCCTCATTATTTGGCTCCAGCCCAGAGTGGTTGCACTACTCTACAACATACAGTCTGCTCAGATAGCTTGGCTACAAGTGCTTCTACATTAACTCTGCACTTCTCTCTTTCCTTCTCAGCTGTTTGGCTTTGTCAACTTCATACTGTGGGCTGGAAACTGCTGGTTTGTTTTTAAAGAGACCCCTTGGCATGCTCAGACCACCAACAAGGAGAGCTCTGCTGAACAAGGAGCTGTTGATAAGCAATAAGGAACCTCTCCTCCTTCACTCCTGAAGCCTCCTCTTCCCCCACCAGGAACAGTGCCTTGTCTCACGTACATGCTCATCTCATTTCACAGCAGGGCAGGAAATACGCCTTCTCGGCCCATTGTTGCTGCTGTCCAATAGTCATACTGGCATCTCTCTCTCCTGACTTATTCTGGAATGCCTTCCTCTGGCTGAAATCAGGGGTCCTCTTGTGGTCCTACATACACAGACTGTACATGGTTACAAAAAAACTCTTCTGCCTTCAGATTTTTTTTTTACAAACATGTATTGTGCATTGTAACATTGGCTACTACCAGTCCTAGGGTGTGTGGCATTGTTCCTTCACATCTGCTTCTGACCACTTTATAATGAGAAATGCAGGTAGATTTGGATAACAGCATAGAGATAACCAAGGCATTAGTGCTACAGAACCGGGGACATCTAAGCACCTTTGAGAGTAAGTACACCTTCGACTCTGCAGCCATAACAGAAGCAGAAGCGGCAATATGCCACCTGGCTTAGCAGCAAAATAAAGGAGAAATACAAAGGGAATATTTTTACTTTCATACAATTGAAGGAAGGAGTGTGTTGCGTTTCTCTCTGTTGCATAACGGGGTATGAATGTGCTAAACATCTCTCTGCTTCTCTTAAATTCAGTTGGATGAAAGCTGGAGCTGCCGTTTGCCCACAGGTGGGTTGTTCACTCTTGAGCAGCAAAGTTTTGGTGCCTTTATATTTTCCTCTCGGGTCATGCACAGATGTATACTATGTCCATATTGAGTCGCAAGTGCTGACTCCCACCAGCATGAGCTGATTGGCAGCTTTTGGTCTCCCATTTCCCTGTGTTTCACGTGTATAGTGGAGGCAAACCCTTCCCCAACACAGAGGATGTAAACCCTAGAGACCTGTTTTCAGTGTCTTCTGAGGTCCTGTTCTATTTTTAAAATGCAAACTTTTAAATATGAAAACCTAGAGGAATTTTTCTCAGCTTCTAGGATAGTTTGATATAAAACTTGAGCCCAAGAGGCTTGGGGCATTCATTTCTGCAGGGGAAGGATGGAATTCTGTACAACTTGTTGTTTTGTTGAGAATATTTGTGGTTGATAACCTTAGTTCTGGCCTCTGAACACTGGTAACAGGATCGGATGAGCTGCCAAGTTTGTGGTGTGGATTGTTTGTCACTGAATCCATGTATGCCACTATCACCGGCCAACACCCCTTTTAACTCCAGTGTGGCAGTAGGCAGCTGCTTGTAGATTTCTGATGGAGGCTTGAGGCCTCCCAGGCCTCCCAAGTGAACATGAGAATCTTTAAGGAAGGTTCCAGAATCCCTGGATGTCCCTCTAGCAAATGATGGGACCACCAGTTTAGGACAGTATTAAACCTGACATTTTTAAATCATAGATACTCTTTGTTATTGCATATATGAAGCGGATACTTTCAGGTGAAGAGAGCTGTCACATTTTCTTCCTCCTTTTGATCATGCCATTGACATAAACAAGGGACTGGGGCCTGGCCTGCCATTTACTCCAGACTCTACTGGTTGCCTATTTTCTAAAAACTTAATATGAGTAAATAGAAAAGAAGCACCCCAAATCTTTAAATCCATGTGCTTCCATTGGGTGGGGAAAACTAGTTTTCTGGGAGGTTGGGGTGCAGCAGGTTGCAGGGTGAGTTCTTCTATGCTGATTAAATCTTTCATATCAGACCTTGTTAGGTCTTCGACTTTCTCTTATTTCCTTATTCCCTTTCTCGTTCTTGTGCTGAGAGAGAGGAAAAATATTAATGGTGCTTCATGAGGTGTGGGACCTCTACGCTAAGAAGACCCTCTTTGTACATTTTGTAATTTTCTTCTTCCCTAGTTTAATTATTGCCATTGCCCCAGCATTACAGAACAGCGGCCTTTATGGAAACCTCTGGCATGTCTGCAGTCAAACCACAAAGACTGAAGCATACAATCATCCCTTGTGTTGCAGTGTCCAGATTTTCTTGCAACATAAGGGCTGGTACAATACAAAAAGAAAGCTGACTAGCCAGTAGGAGGGCGGTTTTTCTCCAGTTTTCAGCCCAACTGTCTTTTAGGACGACTTTTCCCAGTGATTCTTTTTTCAAAACCACTCGCAGAACATCACCATTCACACCATGTTTCTGGCCACAAGCTACTACTCCATAATAATAGGTTTAGGAATCAGCTTCTGGCATGGTAGTGTGTTCCATAACTGACCATTACAGCGAGTCCTGTAGCCCTTGGGTGTACAAACAGATCAACCCTCCGTATCTTCCCCAAGTTGGGATAGGTGTATCTTGTATCACATTTGTGTCTTATAGGGATATTTTCTAATTTCTTAAAGATTTGTCCTAGGTCCTCAGCTAGTATAAATTGGCAGTGCGTTGTGCCAGTGCATACCAGCTGAGGATCTGACCTTTGTGTCTAAGCCGTGGGCAAAGCCTAAAGAATGCTGCATCAGACATGGGAAATATCCTATGTAGACGGATACTATAAGCAGGAATAAAGGGCTCAGTAATAGTTCCTGGAAAAGAAATGGTAATTGTATACCATAGATCATGCAAATCACTTTCCACGTGGCCCAAGTTCCTGTGAGTTTGTTTCTCTCTGTATTTATCTATAAATCTATGTATAAGAAAGATAATATATAGGTTAGCCTTGTAGCACTACATTTGGCACAGCATAGGAGAGGGCTGTTTGGAGCAGCTGAACAGACAGCAGGTGCAGGATATTTCACACCCTTGTGGGTTTTCTCCTTTTTTTGGATACACCCGATGCATTGAAACCACAGTTATCCTGTATGACTAACTCTCTCAGACTTCTAGCTTCGTATTAGACTTGACACATCCCTCCTCTGTGATGGAGCCCCCACAAAACAGACTTCAAGCAGATGACTGGGGACCAGCAGAACTTGTAATTGGATGAAGGGGAAGGGTCAGTCTCAGCTTGTACTAGCTTTGTATTTTGTGGCCTATGATTCCCTCACACATTTTCTTTTGCTTGTTTTGAGTGGGGGTGAGAAGAGAGCAGGTGTGGAACCTGTACAAGAGCTCAGTGTGAGAAGTGGTGTGGTTAGTGATGCTCAATGAGGGGTATGCAAAAAATATACTCTGTCCTGTCCTGAAAATGCCACCATGTGGAGTAGAGACCAATAGCCCTGGGCATGGTCTCCCAGTTCTCTCAATCATTTCCTCTTCTAGTGGCGGTATGTTGCATGTTTTTCTCCTTTCCTGGCGATTGTTAGTACGGTTCTAATAAAGTGTCGAGAGAGTTTGCTCTGACGGAGAGCTGACTTTGGGCTGGTTTTCTTTGTGCTTGCCTTCTGTTTCTACTTTGATCTCTTTTGCAGCCTGGTTCATAAAATACCGTTATCTCCTCGATTATTTATTGCTATGCTGGCTATCAGCTGCATGAGAAGTTTTTGGGAGCCCTCATTTCTCCTGCACCAACCGCAGGTGACACTGTGTACATTACACTAACATATGACATGGTCTGAAGGTGTAGATCTGGTCAATGCCTGGAAGGCACCATGCATTTACTGCCTTGGGTTCCATGACAGAAGAAAGGTGTGATATTAATGTAAGAGAACAAATGCACATCCTGACATTTCATATCTCTTTGAGGGATGATTCCTGCCTTTCTAAGACTCTGTGCAGGCAGTAGGTAATAAAGACCTGCAAGTGGTATTGTAGGCATGCAATTGCTTGTGGTATATATTTGGTTGAATCCAGCTAAGTCATTATGTGTGTGGAACAGAACTCCCCCTCCCTCATCTTCCACCACGTGCCTGCCACACCACCCCCTAATCTACTCCAGAGGGTTTAGACCATGGGTAGGCAAACTAAGGCCCGGGGGCTCAATCCGGCCCACGGTTGGTCCGGGAATCAGCCTGTTTTTACATGAGTAGAATGTGTCCTTTTATTTAGAATGCGTCTCTGGGTTATTTGTGGGGCATAGGAATTCGTTCTCCCCCCAAAAAAAAATATAGTCCGGCCCCCCACAAGGTCAGAGGGTCAGCGGACCAGCCCCCTGCTGAAAAAGTTTGCTGACCCCTGGTTTAGAGGAACCACCAAGCAAATCTGTGGAAGGAGAGAGGAGGTTCTATGGCACTTACAGAAGTTCACGCACATCACAATTTATTTGGATGCCACCCATTAATTTTCTGTCAGAGGTCAGCAACCCGCAAAAAAATGTTAGTATTGGATAGATGCAGTAGATAGATGTGTGACTGATAGGGATGCTTAGTGAGTAGAATCCATGATAAATAACACATCCTTTCTTTTTCCATGTCCAGAGCATTTGGGGAATTTACAGGTTGAAGGGTTTCTTTTTGAATGGGAGTTGTGTATCCTCATTGGAAAGAAGAAAAAATACAGATTTTTCTTAGGTGTGAAACTGACTACACTAGAAGTTGATTGCAGCAGTCTACTTTAGCCACTTCAGGTGTCTTTTTGACTTGCAGAGAGGCATTTTCCCTGCACCCTTTAGATTTGTGTGGTTGTTATGTGGATAGTGTCATTATATAGTGTAGCCACTAGGTGGCACTGGGCTTAGTTGCTTCTGTGTGGAGTAATGAGTTTCCTAGGAATGTTCTTGTTTCCAGGGGGACAGTAAAGTCATTGTCTAGTTTCTTGACTGGTGCATCCTGCAGCTCTTCCATGAGTTTTCACTGCTGGACTAGGGCTTAGTACTGCTGTAGTGGTAAAGAAGAATAGGTCCTGTTCTTCTAGATAGATAAATAACTGTCTGTACTCAGTTGAAAGCACGATTTGTTTTTCCACTGATAACTATGTTGGAATGATTTTAGTAGTCAGATCCAGAGATTTTCAAAAGCCACCAGAACTTCATCTGAGAGGTGAATAAACAAGAGATAGCCATTTACAGCTTTGTGCACTGGACCTCTACGTGGAGGAAAGGCTATCCTTTCTTTTCCTTACAATAACTCCGTGGCATGGAGTGGGGGGGGGGGAGAAGGAGAGTCAAGGCAAGGGGCATCACGGCTGAGTGAAGAGATCTGAACCCATGTCTTTACATTCTGTACTGCACTGCACTGATTTTTCCACACACAAAAAACCAAACTGAGAAAACACCTACAAATACTGAAGCGGATAAATATTGTTGCTTTATTAAAATAGGCTTAAATCTGCCTTATTTGTTTCCTTCTCTTGCTGAATATAGAATTGGGAAAGAGGAGGAACCGATTCAGAGCAACTGAAAAGTAACAAGAGAGGGACAAGAAAGTTTGTAAAAATAATAAGTGAAATCCTCAACCAATTTTACCTCTGGTTTCTGTCTCACCAGCAGATCCATAACTACTCTTAAGTCGATTGGTATTATGAGGACTAGAAACTTGCTTTTTTGGGGGGGAGTAAGAAATTTTAAGGATTCTGAAGGATTTTACAGATGCTATTGTAGATGCCAAATTCCCTTACTTGAGGCATAAATAGGCATCGTGTATGTTATCAGCTTCCCTGCAAAATGGTTCAGATAATGCCGTGTTCTACTGCATCCTCTTGTCTCCTGTTGCTTTCCAGAGAAATCTTCCCTACCTCGGCTAATTTTGCTCTTGTGATGCCAAGAGCGTCAAGGGGAAACAATGACTGAATAGTGAGAACAAAAAGAGTCTCATTGGCACATTGACAAGAAATGCGTTCTGATATTGATTGTATTGGGTCAGCTTCATTCCCATGTGGGAAGTTAGGTTAGAGTATGATCATGTCGCAGTCCATTCAGCTGCATTCACAGCTGAGCTGGGTCTTCAGCCCAGGTTTCCCCGCTCAAATTCCCACATTCATTTTTACTAACTGTTCTGGTTTGGAGCAGCATTGCTGTTTGAAAGAAGGGGGCATGTTATTTGTACAGTATACACAAACGATTGCAACAATAATGCATACACATCTAGTCTAATCATTTTAAATTTAATATCCATATATACGATTGCAACTGGCAATTGCCTATCAAGTCTGTAAAAAAACAAAACAAAGGTAAACAATTGTTGCAGCAATAGTTTAGCAATCAAACAATCCCAAGTTCAGTCACAAATGTCAGCCTGGTTCCATTAGAAATGCCTAATATATCTTAGCTCCTATTAGCTGCTATTGTACAGTATACAAGTCTTATAATCTTCAATGCACTGTCAAGAAGGATTACCCATGATTCAGATATACAAATTTAATATATAAATAAGCAGTGCTTTTTTCTTTAAAAAAATGTTTAGGGGCACTCTCATTTTGACTCAAGAAAACCACCATTTTATAGTTCAAATCAGGAAAAATAAACACAGTGAATGAACAAAAGCACAAAGATTCACAAAATGTTTAGGGGTGTGCGTACCCCCAGAAAAAAGCACTGTAAATAAATTCACAAAATAGGATGTTGCTGCTCTCGTGAGGATTTAGAATAATGGAATCTTTAGACTAAAGGAAAAGATTTTCTGAACAAAATGAGAGACTTTATATATTCTGGATTTCTTAATTGACGTGATAGCTTTATCCAATTTCAATTGTTTGTATGTGGGCATTCTATTACAGTACTGATTCGATTGAATGTGTGTATTATCAGGTGAATCTTCTGTGAGTACAATGATGTGTCTTGGAGTTGTATCTTTAAGGGTTTGTCCCATTACTTTGACCTCATGTAGTGACAGTTAACCTGGAAAATACTGATCACCTTTTAGCACTTGTTATAAACAACTGAGAGCTTGAGGTTTTGGAGTTTTTTGTTTTAATATAAAATTGTGCAGTTTTAAAGCCTGTGAAGATGATCTTGATGATAGTATTCCTGTGTACATACCCTGCCACACCCAGAAGCAAGAAGGCAAATAAAAAAAAGAACTACGGGTTTTTCAAATGTTGTGATCTTAAATATATCTGATTTAGTATTTAGAGAATGAATATCAGGCTTTGTTTATACAGCTGCCAGTGTCAAAGGAACAAGATGCCTTCCCTCCTGTAAGTTCATGTGGCCTTTGAAGGTATCATCCGTGCCTTAAAAAGTGAAGATGTTGACATGTCCTTGCTGCTCCAGAATATTTCGAGCATTATTGGCACCATGAGCTTCTTCCAGGAGGGCCGAAATCAAAATCTGAGCAATACATTAAAAACCCTGAGTCCTGCTGAGGAACTCTATAACGCTAACCTTGATTCTTGCATGTTCCTCATTGTAAAGGATATCCTGTTTCTGCTTTCATTTCTGGTTTTGGGGTTTTTTGTTGTTGTTTGGTAGAGTTTCCAGCATACAATGTACAGTTTCCAGCATGCAACAACTGTATTATCATCCTTCCTAAACAAAGAAAAGGGGGCGGAGGAGGAAGAAAGGAAAGGAGAACTTGACAGTATTATTTTCTACTTGCTTAAGCCGTTGAGGTTGTTTCCATTAAAGACTAAGAAAAATATATCTTGCTTTCCTTGGTGGCTTTGCAACATCCTGTGTGCTGATGGGTATCGCTTCCTGCCTCCTTAAACCTGGGGCAGTTTGAGCTTGTGTCAACAGTGGCAAGGTGTGTTGTTATTTTAGTTTGCTTTTCAGAATATTATCAGGAAATCAAAAAGTGGAGCAACGAAACAGAGGGGACTGGTCTCCTATTGTATTCGTGCACTAAGGGAAATTTCAGTTCAATGTCTACATGAGGTGCCATGCAGTACCCAAGATTTATAAACGTTCCCTTTTATAGCACATTAGGGCCAGATAGTGAGTGTAGCAGAATCCATCCTGAGGAAAGACACACAAAGAAGAGTTCGGATTTGATATCCCGCTTTATCACTACCCGAAGGAGTCTCAAAGTGGCTAACATTCTCCTTTCCCTTCCTCCTGAAAGCTCATACCAAGAATAAACTTAGTTGGTCTCTAAGGTGCTACTGGAAGGAATTTTTTTATTTTGTTCCCCCACAACAAACTCTGTGGGGCTGAGAGACTTCAAAGAAGTGTGACTAGCCCAAGGTAACCCAGCAGCTGCATGTGGAGGAGCGGAGACGCGAACCCGGTTCACCAGATTACAAGTCTACCACTCTTAACCACTACACCACACTGGCTCTACACTAATTACAAAAACCTGCCTACAATCGTGCAATAAGTCCCAATTTTTTTATGGTTTACACTCACACGGGAAGGTGTGTATAGGACAGTAGCTGTTTTGAGAATAAATTCTCCATTTGGAGAATGTTCGTTTTGTCATCTTGCAACTCTATGCAAGGGAGTGACCAGTATTCCACGTTTAGCTGTAGGGCAGATTTATTTCAAGGCATTACAAAACCAGCAATTTAATTCCAGTGTCAGTGCCTTTCATAATAATCCCTAGCATGAAGTTTGGCATGCTAGGAAATTTCCTGGTTGTCCTATCGTTTCCAATATTTATATCCTGCCTTTCTATGAGAATTAATCAAGGAAACAAACACGTTCAAATTATAATATATTTAAAAAAATAATAACAATTATCACTAAAAACAAGCAGGTAAAAAAAAGTCAAATCTTGTTTAAATGCAGCATCCCAAAAGGCTTGCTGAAAGGTAAACTGATGAAGCCAGGTAGGCCTCTCTTGGGAGGCTATTCCAAATTTTGGCAGTGCGACCAAAAAGTTCTGGCCTGTTTTGTCCGCCCATGATGTATTTTACAGGATGGGGAAGGGCCTCAAGTGATGCTTTAGATACTCTGGATAACATGCTGACCTGCGTGTCCTGCTCAAATCTGAAGTCTTCCGCATAATACTATAAACCAGGTGCATCCAATAAAGCTGAAAGATTGAAGATTCGGGTCAGACAAAATAAGTACTTCACACAGTCAGTTAAAGTGGACCTGCTCCTAGACAATGTGCTGATGGCCACCAACTTGGATGGTTTTAAAAGAGGAGTAGAGAAATTAAGGGAGGATAATGCTATTGAGGGTTACTCACTATGACGGCTATGTTTTACTACCAGTGTCAATATGCCTCTGAACACAGGCTGCTGGGAATCACAAGTGGGGTGATTGTTGTTGCCTATGGGAAATCTGCAAGGAGGACCTGAGTGCACCTAGTTGGTCACAGTGAGAACGAGAAGCTGAACTAGATGGATCTTTAGCCTGATCCAGCAGGGCTCTTACGTTTCAAACCATCCTCGTGTAGAGTACTTTACAGTAATCCAATCTGGCCTATCTGATTGTGTTCCTTATGTTTACTGCATAAGAACAGAGGGAGAGACTTGCTGGATCATTCCAATGGTCCCTCTTTTCCAGCATTCTGATTCCAACAGTGGCTGTGCAGATGCTTCCATGAGGCAAGGCTACGGTCAGGCATGAAGGTCAACTGTTCTCCCCAGGCATCTTCTCATTCAAAGGTAAACTGCCTCTGAATTTGGAGGCTCCAGTTACTGTTGGTGCTTTATATCACTCAGAGACGTTTCCTTTATGAATTTATGTAACTCTCCTTTAAAGCTATCAATACATATTGTGGTAGTGAATTATAGAATCGTAGAGTTGGAAGGGACCCTGAGGATCATCTAGACCAACCCCCTGCAATGCAGGAAAATGCAGCTGTCCCATAAGGGGATGGAACCTGTGACCTTGGTGTTATCAGCACCACAGTCTAACCAACTGAGCTATACCAGTTTGCTATGTGCTGTGTGAAGAAATGCTTCCTATTGTCTACTCTGATAATTTACATTTTGATTATCAGAAAGAAATCCACAGATTTTATTTAAAATGTACAAATGTTTTTCAACAGTTGTTAGCAGGCATTTCTCTCGTACAGTCATGCACACTTTCACATCATCCAATAAAATAAGTTTTTAAAATGTTTTTATTGTTTCTATCATTTGTTGTTAACCACCCTGGAGCTCCTTTGGGAGGAAGGTTGGGATATAAATTTAAAACATCAAGGGGAAGTTAGGCAGAAAAGAAAAAAGACAATGGGTTTGCCATTTCTCTGTGAAATATTTTTAAACCTCGTAACAAACAAAAGAATCCCAACTAATAGGGTGTCCTTTGCCATGTGTCAATTTCTTTCCAATTTTCCAAACTGAATGACTGGCATTTACAGAATAAATATGACACGGACAGCACAATGAACTTTAACAACAAGAAAAGCAACCAGGGACCCCCAAACCATAATGAAATCACAACACAGACTAATCTGAGGGGTTGTGGTTGTGGTTCATAGCAAAGGGGGGCATCTTATAGAATCACAAATTTATTATAGCATGAACTTTCAAGGTCTACAATGTGTGGGGTGTCCCCCCCTTATTATAATGTGGTTTGTGTCATGGCCAGAGGACACTGCGTGCGGATGAGTGTCTAAAAAATTGCTGCACCATCACTATCTCTATACTGTGGCACATTTTTAAAAGCATTCATTACAATGTTAACCTTCCCGCCGCTTGCTGTGAACTCTGGCCGTGTGCTTCATCCCCCGAAACCCTCTTCAGAGAAATTCAGTTTGTTCTTTCCGCAGGTGACTCCCGCTGCTGTTTAAAAGGCCTAACTGCAGGCTAACCCCGTTGTTAGAATGTGGGTGCCATCGAAAGACAGTAAAGAGTTGTGTATTGTTATTCTACATCTACTGGGGGGCAGGGGTGGGGTGTGCTTATGCCTTTTTCTAATTTGATCAGCCTAAGGTACCATGTGTTCCTGTTCTGGCTCAGCCAGCAAAGAGCTTAGGACAGCCCTCCCTCTGAACGTAAATGGAACGACATCTGTACTGAACAGCATTGTCTTTTGAGTTTCACGAGGTAATACAAAATACAGCATTATATGTATTCTTAGTAAGAAAGGGCAGGGACCTAGAACAGTTCCTTGCACCTTGTGTGCATAGGCATATACGGTAAGCAAGAAAACCTTCCCTGCAATGCAATTCTGGCATTCCACAGTGTTTTGAAGCCTGTTCATTATAATAAACTCTGAACAGCAGAAAACCTCACAGAGATGTATTATAACTATTATTTTAAATATTGGCACTGAAGCGGGGGAGATGGGGGGGTTAGGAGCATGGATTTGGGAGAGGAGAAATTCACCAAGGAGCAGCAGCAGCAGACCCTGTTATTAAACTCTACCACAGCCTCCTAAGCAGAGTGACACCCTGAAGGAGAAATATTGCCGTGCAGAGACTTTAGCAACAACCCTTACAAGGGAGAAAATATTCATTAGGAAAAGAGCAAAGTGATGGATGAATTCATTGTGCAGGCTGGACGGGAGGATGCTGGCTGGCACGCAAGATATTGATCTACACGTGTGGGTGGGGGGGGGGGGGAGTCTGTGGAGCAGCGGAAAAGCTTTCAGGGATGCAAAAGGTTCCCTGGCTTGCAATTCTTCCCATACCCGTGGGAGCCTTCTGTCACTGTGGCAGAAGATCCAGACCAGCTGAGCAGGCCTAGTGCTCTCAGGAATAGAATGCGTGGCCTGCTTCCCTACAGCGCTTCCTCCTCCAACCATCGGGTGAGGAGGAACAGTGATTCCAACATGCGCACACCTTGCTTGGCAGGCACACTCTGGCTGCAGTGTAATCCCACATCACTGATGTGGAAGTAAACTCCACTTAATTGCACAAGACTTATACATCAGAGTAAATGCACTTAGGATTGGGGCATTTGCAAGTGCCTTAATCTTCGGTCCTTACTGTTTCTCTATCCCATGGGTAGGCAACCTAAGGCCCGGGGGCCAGATCCAGCCCAATCACCTTCTCAATCCAGCCCACGGATGGTCCGGGAATCAGTGTGTTTTTACATGAGTAGAATGTGTCCTTTTATTTAAAATGCATCTCTGGGTTATTTGTGGGGCATAAGAATTCGTTCATCCCCCCCCCCCCAAAAAAAAAGAATCCAGCCCCCCAAAAGGTCTGAGGGACAGTGGACTGGCCCCCTGCTGAAAAAGTTTGCTGACCCCTGCTTATCCACACATCTCCAGCTCCCAGCAACATAATGCACCTGCCCTATATAAGCTGTCTTGCTATGCATAGGGACTTTTACACTACCATGTACTGTGTGGCGCCAGCATGTCCCCAGCATGTTTATGTGTGGGAGAGAGAACTGCATGTCTACAACATATATTTTATGTTGCATATATCTTTACCCTCCTGGTGTGAGGAAATGCAAGGCATTTTTATGGCTAAAGGGAGTCCTATGAGGGGAAGGAAGCATATTCTAAGCTCAGAATTACCAGAAAAGGACTGAAAACAAAGCAGCCAGCTATTACGTGTCTGTATTTCAAACAGTGTACAGTTCTGGTGATCCCATCTCAAAACGTAAATCCTAGAGCTAGGACAGGTACAGAAAAGATACCTGAAACAAGTGATCGACCATCACCTTCATGAGGAAAGGCTGTAGTGCCTGGGGATTTTTGGTTTATGAAGAGGGGGAAGTGACGGGGGTTGGGTGGTGGGCACATGATTCTAACATTATTCATGATGTAGAGAAAGCGGATTGAAAGCAGTTTTTCTCTTTGAGAGGAACTTCATATAGGACATAGTTAAAATTATAGAATTCACTCCCATAAGATGCAGTGATGGCTTTAAATGAGGGCATAGAGAAATTCCTGGAGGAAAACAGCCATTAATTGCTACTAACCATAATGGCTTTATATTGTCTCCAGCATTGGGGATGGTACATTCCTGTATAGCAGCTTCTGGAAATAACAAGTGAGGAGAGTGTTCTGCTTGCAGCCCTCCCATAGACATCTGGTTAGCTAGCACAAGAAGAAAACATTGGCCTAGATGGACCTTCGGTCCAATCCAGTAGCGGAGTTACGTTCTTACTGCTAGAAATTACGGCCATACAGCAGTGGTTGGCAGTAGATTCATTTCAAACTGGACATAATGGGGTACAGCAGATGACTCTCAACTTACGTAAGGGTTACATTCTGGGTATAGTGCATAAAGCTAAAATCACTGTAGTCAAAACACATTGGGTTCAATGGTGGGTGGGATTGCCAAAGTCATTTTCCCCACCCCTTTTATTGTTTTTTTTTTTTTTTGCCAAGCATGTACAGTAAAGTTGAATGCACGCAAGTTAAATGCATGCAAGTTATCCTGTACTTCTCGCAATGCATAAACAAACAAAATCCTCATCCTCGAGATGGAGAAATGGCTACTAGCTTCCATAGCTTTAAAGGGAATTTGATTAACTCAGTAGGCTCTGCTATTAGCTAACTACCGACGGCTAGCAGCTAGCGGAACCTCCATGGTCAGAGGCAGTACATCGGGGTATTGCCCTCATCAGGTGGATAGCTCAGAGTGTGATGCTGATCGTGCCCTGCAGGCACTTGGCAGCCGCTGTGGGGAGCGACGCCAGACTGCGAGACCCTTCGGTTTGCTCCATTTGGCTTTTATTCTGTATTTCTTGGGGCGACACTCCAGCGTAGGCTCAGAAGCCCGGGCATCAACTCGCGGCGTTTTCTGCTTCCAGTCCTGTTAAAATGGCTGGCGGCGGAGGGCGGCGAGAAGGCAGAGGAAGGGAGGCAAGGATTCGAACCTGCCACTCTCGCGCCCATCGCCTTTCTCGGACATGCGCAGAGCGAGCGCGCAGCGGGTTCCGAGGACTACGTTTCCCGTGGTGCGCGGAGCGCGGGGCGCCTGCGCACTGGGCCGCGGCCAGCGGGGAGGGCTGCGCGTTCCCGTGCGGTGATGGCGGTGCGTGGACGCGCGGCGGTGGTAGCAGCAGCAGCAATGGCTGCTGTGGATCGGCGGCTGCCGAATCTCGATGACTTCGCGGGGCAGAGCTGGAGCGCCTGGGTGGAGAGGGCTGGGCCGCCCGCTGCCGAGACAGGTGAGCGCGCCCGCCCTTCCCGCGGGCCCGGAGGCGGCGGCAGGCGGCGGCGGGAAGCGGGGGACCCTCCGTCGCCGTTTCTGCTGCCGCCGCCGCCGCCGTCGAGCTTCCTCCCTCCCTCGCCTCCCCTCCTCCTCCCTCGCCCCCTCCCTCACCCCGCCCGCCCCAAACAAAGGAGCCGCCGGGTCCTAGCGCCGCCTTGCTTCCCGCCCGATGGATCCTGCCTTCCTTTTCCTGCCGCTTCGACCGGGTTTCCTAGGATTTCTCGATCCCCCTGATGGGATCCCCTCTCCCCCAGCCTGATTTCACCAGGGGCATGCTGTGATCAAGTCAGGATCTTTGTCCCACGCGTTTTCCAGCTCCCTATGTGCTTCTCGTTCCTACTTTGATCCCTTATTACACGAGCATGGTTGTTGTTTTTTGTTTGTTGTTTTAAAGCCATATTCGCAAGATTCCCCGGACTTTTGATCTCTTCTGTCACCGAGCCCACGATTGTCTCCGAAACATGCTATGTAAAGGCTGCGTGACTTGTCTGTTTATAATTTATTTATTACATAGTGATCTCACCAGGTTTCCTAACATTTGTGCCTTGACTCTCGTGCACCTCGAGCCCCCATGTCGACTGCTTCCATTACACCTGGGCATTCTTTCTTCCTGATCTCCACACATACTCACTTTTTCTGTTTCCCCCAAATAATACGCACTTTTGAGGTGCCACTGGAACACTTGTGGGCAGCAAGCGTTCTTGATCTTCTGTGATTCCTTGGATAGTATGATGTCCCTGATGGGTCTTGATCATCTTCTGGGTGACCCCTGACGACTTTTCTCTTTCTCTTCCTCCCTGCTTTTTAACCACATTTCCCCATCAGTCTTGATCTTTAAATCCCCTTACAGTTTTCCTCAACTGATTCCTTTCAAAGTGTTTTCAGCAACCCACCGTTTGCTGTTCTCCCCCAGCTGTGCTGCATTTCTGGATTTCCTCTTGTTGAAGTTGTTCCATTTCCATTAGGTTCTGTGCCTAGGCCTTTGAAACTGGTCCCCGCCCATCCATCTGCTTCGCCTTCCTTATATCTTCTCTTCTGTCTTTTACATGAAGCTCTTTTTTGTTGTGCACTGTTGACCTGGCCACTCAGTTTACCACTCGCTAGGATTTCCCTTTTTCTCTTGAAAAACTGCACATCCTCCTCCCTGACATCCTGATTCAGCATCCCTGTGCTCCTCTCCCCCCCCCCCATTCTGTCTTGTCCCTTGCTCTGTTTGCCCTCCTTTACTAAGGGGGTGGTTGTATATGTGTATGAACATGGTGGATGGATGTATTGGCCCCTTGTGATTTTTGTCCTTGGAATCCTAGAAATCGCTCAGGGAGCACCTCCCTAGAATGTTTGACTTTCTCAAGTGCAGCCTGATGGCAGACTCTGGAAGGGGCGGTGAGACTCAACGGAGCTGTCCCTGGTGATGCTTTTTATATTGTTGAGCTTCTCCCATCCCCCTCCATTATCTTCCCTTTGCACTTGATATAGTTAGTGCTTCGTATGTTTCCTCATCTACTTCCAGCTCCAACAGAGTTTACATAATGACTCCTGTGTTTTCAGGGATTTAAGAAGCAGGTTGTAAATTGTCCTTTGCAGACAGCTTCCTGTTGCCGTCTGAATAGATTGTTTTTATTTATTTATTGCTAATAGATATGGTATGGTAAGGATTTCATAGATTGGAGGGAGGGGGGAGCTTGCTTAGTTTCCACCTTTTGCCCCCACCCTGTCTGGGATTATTGTATGTGCGTTTTAATTCAGTTAGGTTTTTTTCTGTTTTTTTAAAGAGAGAGAGAGAGATTAATGTTCTTGGTGTCAATGCAATTTTTTAAATAAAAAAACTGCATAGCTATTTTGGATTTCCGTTTTGTATTTTGATGCTGAAACAGTTGATGCATTGTAACAGGTACATCTTGTCTTTGTGAGGGCACCATGTGGTGTGAAATCTATTAAACGCAAGTGAGTATCATGTCATGGTTAAAGCACAGGAGTCAGGACTTTGGGGACCAGCTCTGCTACTTGCTTTCACACTGTTAATTTGGAGACAAATCAGCCCCTTGTGCCACATCCCTCCCCACAATTGGTAGTATTTGATCTGCATCGCAAGGAGTTTGCAGGCATTTCATGAATGTCTGTGAGCTTCAGGTCAATGCACAGACAGAAGGAGTTATGGCGGCCTTTTGCCAACCTGATGCCCTCCAGATTTTTGGCCTACAACTCCCACCAGCCCCAGACTACACAGGGAGTTGTAATCCAAAAATCTGGAGGGTACCAGGTTGGTGAAAACTGAAGCGGGGGGGACATTAGTTCTGAATCCCATGTGTTTGATTTCTTATATGCATGTTGGGATTAGGTTACAAACCACATCATTCTAGTACACAAACACAGCATAATAAGAAAATGGTTCTGCTATAATGAAAAGCTTGTCAACATTAACATGTTTCCAGGGAAATATCAGTGATATTGTGATCGAAACTATAATATAATTTAGCATTGGCAAGGATTTGGCTTCCGGAACTGAAAACCAGGGGTGTCTGTTTAACTCAGAATTTGGTAATTCCGTTTTGAAGTCCATCTTGGGGCGTCTTTCTTTGAAGCTTTGTGTTCCCAACTAGCAGAGCAGAAAAGCTCATGTGAAAGGTATGTGGAATAGAGAGAGCTGTCTCTCATCCCCTGTCATGCAAGTGTGCTCCCTTTCTGCGTGCATATACACATGGGCATGTACAGAATTCTGGTGGGCCGTGGATATATGAATGCCACCCTTTGAAATGGGAAAACAAGAGTTTGTAAAGCGGCTACTCTCAAGTGGAGTTGAGAGAGCCACGATTCTACCCTGCACATTGTATTTTGGAAAGGAGTCAAGGGATGGTGCTGTGTGCTTGTCATTGTCTTCCAAACACCTCTTGATTGATACGGATTGGCAGAGCAGTTCTGCTGAAGCAGCAGGCAGTGGAGTCTGAGACTCAGCAAGTCCACTACTGTATGTTTGCAGAAGCTCTGGAACATCTGCCCTGTTAGCTGAACTGATTCTTAGGGATCCTTGTCCTCTTGGCAACTTTTAAGACCTGGAGTTTTAGGGCAAATGGAAATGATTGTTCTTAATCTGCTCCCCTATGAAACTCATTGAGTGACCTTGGGCACATTGCATGCTTGGCCTAACCTTTTTTCACAGGGCTGTTGTGAGGATAAAATAGAATACCTTTGCACATACCTCCTCAAAGCCTGTATAGTAAAAAAAAATTCAAAAAACGGGTCAGGACCATGCATGCTATGTTTATTCTTATGGGGTTTCAAAGAGTGGAAATCCTTATCTACAGATTTACTGGTCCTAGTGTCCTGTCTGCTGAGGCTTGCAGATGGATCTTCTCTGTTCTGGGTCACAATGTGACCTACATAACACTACATGACAAGTTTGAGGAAGCTGCGACTGGAATAGATGCTTTTCCAGAGCTCTTTTCAAGCCTATTAAGGCCTGCAGTCCTAAGCATGCTTACTCCTTAGTAAGTCTCATTGCATTCAGGTTGATTTGCTTCTATGTAAGCGTTACTTCGAATCATGTGGTAAGGGTGGGGGGAGAGAATGATTCATCTTAATGTGTCTAGATGTCATGGGTTCTCAACAGCTTTGCTGGATGATGGATCTGCAAAGGGTTATTAGTGTTGCTGATGGGATTTCTTTTTCTATGTATCTATTAGGGTCTGATGTGGAAGAAAACGGTAGGAATGGGAGCAAGAAGCTGGATGCAATGACCCTCATTAAAGAAGGTAAGAACAGACTTCTTTGAGTTTGACTTGAATTGTAGAGACCTCTGCCCTGTGTCTGGTGAATGCTTTGCAGAAGAGAAAAGTGCAAGGGCAGCTGGGAATTCTGTGTCTGTCTGTCTGGAGTAGCAGTCATTGCATTCTCACACAGCAAGTGACCCTTAGTTGAAAGCATCCCGGCAAAAGCAGAAGACAACTATCCCTTTTGATAGCTGCATTCACACATGCCACCGAGGGCTGGCATTCTGGCCCTAAGAGCTAGTCTGGCCCTAGAGCTCAAAACTTTGCCTGGGTCTTGGAATATGATGGATGAAGTCTCTCGTAGTTCATCAGGAAATTCATACACTTCCATGCTTAGGCTTCAATACATTGCATCTTCCATGACCCATGAATGAGTCTGTGGACTTTGCCTTGAGTCCTGTCGTGATCCTCTGCAGCCCTGCCACTAACCCAACATTTAGTTATAGGGATTTAACAAGCATTTCGGGGTAACTGAAAGCTGTGGAACTTTCACATACATGTTTCTTTGCTTTGGGAACCCTCTGCCTCCATGATTTCTAGCAACATGACATTAAGACAAAATATAAAATCAAAAAATCCTTCCAGTAGCACCTTAGAGACCAACTAAGTTTGTTCTTGGTATGAGCTTTCGTGTGCATGCACACTTTTTCAGATTGAAGAAGTGTGAATGCACATGAAAGAAGTGTGCATGCACATGGTATGAATGCACATGAAAGAAGTCGGTCTCTAAGGTGCTACTGGAAGGATTTTTTGATTTTTGATTTTGTTTTGACTATGGCAGAACAACACGGCTACCTACCTGCAAATGATATTAAGAGACACCCACAGCAAAAGGCCCTTGGCTTTCCACCCCTTCCTGCCCACAGCCTCCCTCCTGATCAGCCCATATGACCTAGACCACAGCGTGTCACAAAAAGCAGCCAGAGTTGGTGCAGAGCAATAGCTGCTGAAGGACTTGTGCAAATGAACCGAGCGGCAGAGAAGAGCCACACCATGTTTCTGTCTGCGCCGCACCGGCCAAATTCTTTCCTGAGCTGGAATATCAGTCGTGCTCTGCCACCAGCAAAACATGTTCACCAGCTCATCACAAAGAAGGATTCCAGGTGCAACTCTAAGGTGGAAGTATAGCAGGACGGATGAAGATGTGCTGGCTCTCCCCATTCCACTCTCTCTCTCTCTCTTAATGATTGTTAGGGTGGAAAGATAGACAACCACCACCTGTCTATCCTCAATCAAGAGATCAGAAAGTCTCCTCTGTGCGTGTGTTTCTCAGACAAGTCTTGGGTGGTGGGGGCAGGGTGGAGACTCAAATGGAAGGTCCTGCTTGCAGCAGAAGGTAAGAAGGGTCGACTTCCCCAAGGATATCAGGTCTTTTGTGGGACCCCTGCATGGTGGCCTGTATTTTTCCTAAATCAAATCGGTCACACTAACTCCCTCACTAGGCTTTTTCGGCAGAGCCCTTGGAAATGTGAGCTGCCACCTGTCCTCTCCACTGAACTCCCGAGCCGAGAGTTTCCAGATGAGCTTCTGCTGGGCTTTCGCCCTGCTCTTTTCTGCGCTCACTCTCAGCCCATAGTTAGTTTGAGCCTTGCCCCTCCCCTCCCCTCCTCTCCCGACAGCTCGCCTCCCCTGCCCTGCTGCCCTCGGTCTTTTTTCATTGCTTCCCAGCCTGTCTGTGTCTCTTTGTTTTCCCCTTTTTCTGCCACCCCAGCTGTGCTAGGAGGTGGGGCTGCCTCCTGACAAAGTTGGAGCGTGTGACGGCCCCATCACCCAAGGATAAGCGATTGTTCTGCTGCCTTTTTGTGTGTGTTTGCTAAAACGTGAGCCCATGTCTCAGGCCTGGGAGAAGTGGGCTGTCCCTGAATGGGGGAGGCTGTGTTGCCCAGTGGCTGTTCTCTGAACTAGACAGCCATTTGCACAGATAAGTCTTGACATAAGTCACATGTAAAATAATTGTGTATATCTTTGCGTGTGCAGCTCAGTGCCATTGGAGCGTTGGGCTGCCAGTCAAGCAGTTCCCCCAATTCACATCTAGGTGCTGCATTGGATCAGTAATATACCACATGCTCTGCTCTTATAAGAGCCCAATATGGAACTCCTTGTATCTGTGCTTGAAGAATCTTGGGGAGGGAGCCAAAGAGGGCTTTGTTTGATGATGGAACAATGGTCTAAGTCTGTATAAAAGCTCCTTCTGGCATTATGAATGGATGACCTGCTTTGCAGTCAGCGCCTCCTTGATCTTTCGATCCTGCATGACAAGCAGCCTGGTGCTTATTCCCAGTTTGCAGCTGGGAAAACTGAGGATGGAAGTGTGAGGCATCCTTCGTGCCACCCCACCAACAGTTGCGGCAGGGACGCAAACATGTGCCTCTCAGCTCTCTGCCTTTCTAAGCCACATGGCGGGCTTTTCTTCTTGTTCCATCTTTTGTCAGAATTAATGGTGGGGTATTGTTACCGCTATTATTTGAAGTGTTTCTCAGCCTGACGAAGTTGCACGGGGCTTCTTCCAGGCTGCTCTCTCATCACTCGCCTCTCTTGTCCTTTCAGACATGTCTATCTTTGGTCACTGCCCAGCTCATGATGAGTTCTACCTGGTGGTGTGTAACCACTGTGGCCAAGTGGTCAAACCTCAAGCCTTTCAGAAGCACTGCGGTAAGCGAAGCAGCCAAAAACTGCCAATTGAATTTCTGTGGCCTCTGGATGGAGAGCTGTGAATTAGGGCTGCTTGCTGCCGCCTCAGGCACCGGCCCAGTGGGTGGTGCCTGGGCTTGAAAGGCCCTTTTCTGTTTTCCTCCTGCAAATGGGGGGGCGGGGTGGGGGAAGAGGAAGGTCGTCTTCCCTTGAATTTCTTTTCAACCAGCGAGGAAGCCGCTGAGAGGGCAGCAAGCAGCCCGAGAGACGGAAAGGCAGGATTCTGGTCATGCTAGGGTCGCTTCGATGTTTGCCCTTGGTGTTTGGGGAAAGAATGTGGGGAGGCAGTTAGGAAAGGGTCGTACACACATCAAGTCACATCAGAATGGAGAGACACTTGAGCTGCGGGGAAGAGCCCTAGCTCATGGTTAGAGCACCTGCTTTGCCTCCTGAGCAGGTTCAGTCCCTAGCATCTCCAGGTATGGCTGTGAGAGACGCCTACCTGAAATTCCAGGGATCTGCTACCAGTCAGTGTTGACCATTCACAGCTAGATGGGCCTTTGGTCTGACTCGGTATGAGGCGATTCCCTATGTTCCTGTGATGTCCCATCTCAAAAGGAGATGGGCCATAACTGAGTGGCTAAGCTTATGCTTTGGGGAGAACGTCTCAAATTGAACCTCTGGTTGACTCAGCCTTCCCCAACCTAGCGCCCCCTGGATGTTTTAGCATAGCACTCCCATCAGCAGGGGAGTGGGCACAGAAAGGAACTGTCCAGAGGGCACCGACTTTGGGAGGGCTGCCATAAAGGATAGCAGGCACAGGATCTGGCAAAGATATCTCTGCCTGAAAATCATTGCCTTGCAGATGGGTCCCTTCTGCTCTAAACGGACCGTTTGTTCCTTCTCTCCTCCATCCCATCCTCCCAACAGACTTCTCTCCATTCAGCCTTTACACTAATGACTTAGGCCCAGCCGTTTTCTAGCTGCTTCTCCTCCCAAGTTCTTAAAGCACAACGAAGGAAATCTTAACATTAGGCAACCTCCTCTCGCCACCATCTGTGAATGATTTGTCCATATCCAGACTTTTTCCTTTGGCCTGGTGCCCTGGGGCGGGGGGGGGGAGCAGTAATCTCGCTGGGATTGTCCAAGGCCACCCGCCTGCCTTTGAAAGGGGTTGCTGAGCAAGAAGTGGGGAGAGCGGAGGGGCTGGAGATGGGCTGCTCTAGCAACTCACCCTACTGGGGGGGGGGGCAATGTACAGTCTGACCTCCTGCCAAGGAACCTGCAAAGAGGGTGGGGTAGGCTGGTATTTGTGTCCCAGGGCATGGCTTGAAGGGGCAGGATGCTGCAGCTCTGCTGAAGCCAAGCAGGTCTAGGCCTGGTGAACACCTGGATGAGGGAACCCTATCCACACCATCTTGGAATTCCATCCCGGGAGAAAAAGCAGGATATAAATGAACTGTGTTTATTTTATTTGCCTCCACAACTTCCCTTGGGCTTTATGAATCGGGCTGTGAGGAACAGAATAGCAACACATAGATGGTGGTGACAGCTAAGATTAGGCAGATTTCCAGCTGGTCCTAATTGCCCCCTTTTGGACCCTGTACCTACTTTCTGGTGACTGACTATGATTAGGTTATGGGCCTCCCTAAGTGGGAAATAGGTATATGAGAGAGTAGCTGCTTGGCTGTCTGCTACCCACTATTTGGAGCAGGTCTTGGAAGGATGTAGTTTTGGAGCCCACCTCTCACAGTTCTGTGGTGCAGAAAGGATTAGTTCCAAAATGCAAATGTGAATGTCTGGATGTAGCCACTAACTTGGGTTGAGCAAGTTCCCAACAGAAAGGAGAGAAGGAGGCGTGGATATGGTTTTCTGATAGTAGTATGGGACTTCTTAAGGGGATCACAAATTTGGCACTGAGCACTATTTACATAGTAAACCTCCAAATTCCGTATTAGAATAAAATCCATAAATTGGGTGCTTTTGCATAACTGTTCTGATTCAACTGATCTGTGTTTCAGAAGTGAAACTGGTGTTGGGTGTTGGGCAGGGCAAACCACATCAGGCAGCGCAACACAATTTGCTGTTGGCTCTTGAAGTACAGTGGTACCTCTGGTTACATACTTAATTCATTCCGGAGGTCCGTTCTTAATCTGAAACTGTTCTTAACCTGAAGCACCACTTTAGCTAATGGGACCTCCCGCTGCCGCTGCGCCGCTAGAGCACAATTTCTTTTCTTATCCTGAAGCAAAGTTCTTAACCTGAAGCGTTATTTCTGGGTTAGCGGAATCTGTAACCTGAAGCGTATGTAACCTGAAGCGTGTAACCCGAGGTACCACTGTATTTTTGCCCTTGGGTAGATTTTGGTGCTGCTGCTGCTGCAGTAGTTTGTCCATGACTGTCCATGAAGGCATATTGGAATTTACAATAATGTTTGTGGGCAGCAGGTGCACAAAAGCAGAGCAACACATGCTGGAGATGGAATGGGGAATTCGTAAAGATGAAACGCCATCTGCCTGATGTTAAGAAGCTGTTCCTGGAGCTCCCCATTCCTTTACTCCAGGCCATTACTTGCCATTTACAGTGTGATGGCTGCCATCCAGATTCCCACACTGGCTTGTCGATAGCAATATTTTCAGTAACAGCATCTTAATTCCCACCTAGAGAGACGACATGGACCTCCCAGCAAGCTCTATGGCCGGGTGCAGACCTCTTCAAATTTACAAAAGTGCCATGCGGTCAATGGGCGGTCTCTTGCCGGTGGAGGTCATGGATCCACCAAGTCCTGGCGGGAGAGGTCCCAGGGCTCCTTCAGCCAAGCCCAGCACATGCCTGAGAGGACAGACAAGATGTCAAAGGACAACCTCTGGTAAGGAGCGGTTGGGTTTGTTGGCAGGGGACCTTTCTGAGCTTTAAGATACAGAGCCCAGCCCAACCAGTTCTTCTTGGGCTGTATGGAATCTCCCTCCATTGCTTTTGGGGGAAGCATCCCAGTGCTGTGCTTACTGGGGTGGTTGAGGGAGAGGTATTGGAGAAATTGCGCCCTTCAGAATGGCAGGTGCAACCTGGTGTAATTCTCCATTTTGTAAGATGGTACAGGGAATCTACATGCAGCTCTAGGGATACTAAAGTTTTACTTTTTGTTCTTTGTATAAAAAGATAAGGGCTAAATTAACCTCTTGCTAGACCTGTGAAGCTAGAAGTAGTTTGTAATGTGTGTGTGTGTGTGTGTGTGTGTATATGTGTGTGTGTGTGTAGGCACATAGATGGGTCTGAATGAATCCTATTACTGAGGTGATATTTGGGGAGTGTTTCTATGGCTTTTGATAAGTTGCATCTGGTTATTTTATTTATTTGTTTGTATTAAAATGTGTACCCTGCCTTCTCCGAGACAGTTACAACTTCACTAAAAATTGCAACAATAAATAACAAATTTAACAAAAAAGAAAGAGAAGGAATATAATCTGTTTCCCCCCGGTTTGATTTCCCCTCGATGGTTTTAGTCACTTTTAGTGACTCTAGGTTTGTTGCGGAAAGCAAGGCAGAATTAAGCAAACTTAACTAGTTTATTATAGGGTTGGGTCTTGCTACTGAGGGAACTGCAGTCTATTTCCAGAGACTCATGAGGTCAGATGGCCACCACAGTGGAATAATCCTGGTTTAAAGGCTGCACTGAAGTTTAAAGGAGCCCCCTTCAATGCCCACTACTGGGGCATCCTTGCCGATGTTAGTGGAAGATGATCTGAAGGCACTTCAGAGTTTGCTTTCTTCATCTTGGTCTGTTGCTGATGGCCAGAGCTGAGCAAGGAGCTTGTTGTTGCAGGACACTGGGAAGACCTGTGAGATCTGGCCATTGGTGCCTTCCAAGATTCATGTGGTACCAATGTGGAAACTGCACCTGCTCTTTTCTTGTCTTTGCCCCTCCTTTTATTCACTGAGTCTGTCTGTTTGGCTGGCATCTTAAGGCTCCAGTTTTCATGTTTGGAGCACCAGCCCAGCTTCTTCTAATGTTCCTACAGACACTGTTAGTAGTGAAGCTAGAACCCAATACAATGAAGACTTGTAAGAGTATCGCCTTGGTCAACTGAAGTGGGAGATGACGAATTCTTATGATGTTTCTGACTTGTGGCTCTGCTTTGCTCTCTTCCAGTTTGTTTGTGCCTGTTGTGAACCTAGAGAAGATCCCCAGCCTTCCAAAGCCAGACAGCGATGGGATCAAGGCCCCCACGAAGCCTTCTGACTCTGCCACCGCCAGGCAGTCTTCTGCCAGCTCAAAAGAGATGCTGGGCAAGCCCTCCTTAGTGGCATCACCGAAAGAACCCCTGACGTCAGCCAAGGCCAGTGGCAACTCCATCATACCCGCTGATGGCTTGAGCAGGAAAATGGAGAATGCTCCTGCCTTGGGAGAGAAAGAGACTGGTGCTGGGAAATCTCTAAAGAAGATGCCGCGTGAGTACCGTAGTATCCTGTAGCTGGAGGCAGCATAGCACGTAGCCAAGGTATTGGGTGGGTAGGGGGGGTTTCCTTCCTGTATTCCATTTCACAGCGGTGCAGTCCTGGCTTCTGATATCGCCAAACGGTTTGGTAGCATTTCTGCACACGACATTATCTCCAAATTCCGGAAGAGTGGGCATCAAAGAGCATACTGCCTGGGCATGCTGCACTCCAAAATACAGGTTCTTCCTAGCTTCCGCTGGGAGAAAGGGTGGTTTACTCCCCAGAGAGGTATTTGAGGACTAGGATAGAACATTTGCTGTAACCGAGGATGCATTGGACTCTGAAGTGCACTGGACTCATATCTCTGGATTCTTTTATCTGAAGCATGCTTTTGATTGATCTCCCTTGTTGGGTGGGCTACTTTGTTGGGTGCATAGAGCGGGGGAAAGGGTTAGCAGAAAGCCAAGCTGTCAGCTTCATAGTCCCTGGCCAGGTGTATGTACCAACTAGCACCCTTTTTTTAAAAAAGGGGAAGCGACCCATTTCAAATTGAAGCTGGGTATGCATAGCCAGTATGTCAGATCCCTCTCTTGACCAGGTTTGTGCACTTGGCCTCCAGGTGACTGGGAAGAAGGGGAACACTGTGCATAATCTGTGACTTGAGGTTCGTTTGACCAGGGAGACAGGAAGAGGAGTTTCCTGCCATCTTCCCCCCCCCCCTTGAGACCCCAAAGTATTTATTCTTCTCAGGACAATAAATGCTGTCCACCCACATCGAAGTAGTGATTGCTAAAGACACAACTCCTCACAGGATGCCCATAAAATAAAATTAAAAAGCAGCAGGAAAGGAAATATTGTTGGACAAATAACCTGTTTGTGCTACTCTGACAGCAGGTGTCAAGAGTTCCTTGAAATATGGAGTTTTTGAATAAGGGCTCCCTTGAAGGATGAGAGGGAAGCTGAGGCACTGGAAAGGGGAAGGCATAAAACCAGGCCTCAGGAAACATAGGAGGGGATGGGGCAGGAAGGATGAGTTTCTTGCATTCTGTTTTCCCGTCTGCATCTTAATTCTGTGTTTTGCTCCCACAGGGAAAGAATGTGACCTAAACAGGCAGTGTGGGGTGGTGAACCCTGAAACCAAGAAGGTTTGCACTCGGTTACTGACCTGCAAGGTATGATGCTTCATGTGATGAAATTGGTGTGAAATGGGGGCAAAAGAGTAGTTCAGTATAAGAAAGAGTTTTGACCAGCCTTTTCTCCACCTCCCCCCCCTCAGTGGGCCCATTCCTTTGCCTAACAAAGGCCTTTCCATTTGCCAAATCTGGAAATTTGGAAGGCAAAAAGTTTTCCATGCTCGGAAATGCTTCACCTGTTCAGTGACGGAAAGAGGCCCCTCCTGTGTGTGTGCTTCATAGTGTTCCCCTCCCTGGTCAACACACCTTGCTGGAGTGCCTGTGGTCAGGGGCGGAGGAAGGGGGGTGCAGTGGGGGCGGGTCACCCCAGGTGTCACCACCCAGAGGGGTGACAAAACGCCGGGCGGCACTCACTGTGGGGCCTGCAGCGCGCCCGAGCCACGCATCTCTCCTGGGAGAGACGCTGTGGCTTGGGTGCCCACAAGCTCCACGCTGCCCCAAACGGTCGGCCTGCCCCCTCTCCCTCAGCTGTAGGGCTCCATGGAGCTTCTTGCCCCAGCTCGCCTGGCCTCGCCCCTGGGCGCAGGGCACGTGCACCACCCCAGGTGCCCCATCGGCTTGCTCCGTCACTGCCTGTGGTTTTCCAAGGTAGGGAGATTTTTCTGCATAGCCTGTCCCCTGCTGCAAGCATTGCTTCAGTTCTGGGTGTTGACGTTCATCATGTGGTTGGGTTGTGGCTCCCACCATACTGAACCATTGGCTATGGTGGCTGGAGCTGATGGGAGTTGCAGTTCAAGAATATCTGGAGGGCACCAAGTTGGCTGCCCTTGGTCTGCCAGCTTTATTCAGGTTCCTGAGCCCTATTGGCTGCCAACTCTTCTCTTAAGACTGTTGAGAGTTACTGGAAGCAAGTTGCCAATGAAAGAATTCTGCATTTGCAAGAAGGCCAGTGTGTGCTGCGATACGGCTTACCTGTTGCTGCGCCACCAACATCAGTCTACCAACATAGATGCCTGCATTGTGGCTTTGTGTCTGGCTGCTGTCAGGCAAGACTAGGTTCTAAAAGAAAAGAAGAAGAAGAAGTGGTCACCCTATCAAGTGGAAGCTCCTGACTCTCAATGGCAGATGTGGGAAACCTTTGGATTGCCAGATATTTCTGAACTACAAATCCCTGGCCATTGGCCATGCTTGCTAGGGCTGATGGGAAATGTAGTTCAGCAGTGTCCCAAGTTCAAGTGGAAAATACTTTGCTATAAACCCAGGGATGGGGAATCTATGGCCCTTTAGCTGTTGCTGGACTACAACTCCCTTCCTCCCTGACCATGGGCAGTGTGGTCTGAGGCTAATGGGAGTTGGAGTCCAACAACAACTGGAGGGTGCCAGGTTGGGGAAGAGTCTTAAATGGAGCTGTGCAAGAGCACTTAGGATGGTCTTGCACAGCTCCTGTACATTGCAATAAACAGTGCTCAGGAGAATTTCCCCTGGGGGAATTGTGCCTCTCATCTCTCTCTCTGGAAGGCAGCCAGGTATCGTATATAGGTGGAAAACTTTGTAGCTTCAAGTTAACTTGTTTGAGGTAATATTAAGGCTCCATATAGACAGCTTGGTATTCTTACAGCCAGCTACCCCGTGTGAAGATTCGGAACTGGGGTTTCTCTGTTCCGAACCTTCAGGACACTAGATTCAGGCAGAGGGGATATTGGGTGGGCAGTTTGAGATACATGCTATAATGAAGCGTTACTAGTAAAATCCAGGCATAGCAGAAGTTGTAGCCAGGACAGCGAAACATAAGCAAGCTAAACACAGTGTGTCAAGTCATCCCCATGACAACACTGGGTAATTTCACAGTGTGCTTTTGCTGCAGCCACTGTAAATAATGTTAACCTTTTTGATGATCAGCTGCCTTCTAACCATAAGTCAGATTTATTCCAGGTGGGCCTGTTTAAAATCCAATTTAATAACGGTATGAGCTCTTGTTTGCTGCCCAGTGGTTCATCCAGCACTTGCCTGAGAGCCAGCTGCTTGGATTTATTGAAATGTTCAGTGGGCGAGAGCATCAGTTTCCCCACAAGATTGTAGCACCTTAGTGACCACGTGGGAAATTTCTTATTCGAATGCCATCCGCCATGTGACAAGTCTCTCCCATCCCCCCGTCAGAGCTTGCCTTCTCATAAAATAGGCTTGGAAATGGACTTCTTCTCTGAGGTTGTTGGTTTTGTCATGCTCTGGTCCAGTGCTATTATTCTAGGAAAAGAGGTGCTAGAACTCACCGTGAACACCTGCCTTGTTTTCTCTTATCATGGCAAAGGTGCCCACCCGAGGCGTGCTGGAACTGAGTTCCAGCAATTTCCAGCTGGAAAAAAAAGCCCTTGTTCTTGCCAGACTTCCATAAGCGAGTGTCGTGAAGTCCTGCAGCAGTGGATGTTCTTGTCAGCTGATGCCTCTAACCATTCTCTGTGCCTCAGATCCATTCTGTCCACCAGCGCCGTGAGGTGCAAGGCCGCGCCAAGGACTTTGACGTCTTAGTGGCTGAGCTGAAGGCCAGCGCCAGGAAAGGCGAGTCCCCCAAAGACAAGAGCCCAGTGAGGAAGGAAGCGCCTTCTGAACGACTCTCGCAGGACTCCTCATTACTCTCACAGCCATCGTTGGTCCTGCCCAACGCCTCTCTTTGCCGAATAAAGCAACCCTACTCCCACTGTGCACTTTCCAGGTAAATCAAGGGCAGATAGTGTCCCAGGTAAAGCAAGGGAAGGAAGTAGACTGTGTAGTTTTCTAATTAAAGTTGCCTAGGAGGTTTTTTTGGGCTCAACCACAGATGTGGACAGGACCTCAGAAAAGGTGGCACTGTACCACCTTCTGTACCACTGCAGAAGCAGACTCTATCCACAGATACTTAGTATCTACTATAGGTTTTGGAAGTGGTTTGTTAGCCATGCATTTGGACACCTCTTAAGCTATCATAACCGGTTTTTGTACAATGGTTCCCGAGATCAAGGAGATGGTTTTCGTTTATGTTTGGATACAGCCCTGTGCCATTTTGAATCAAAAATGGCAGACTGATTCATTCAAAATTGCACTAATTTTGAGATTTCTTAGAATACCTGAGCAGCATGGGATATATGGCTGCTAGTCGTATATATGTCCTAGTAAGGAAGCCAGTCATATCTCTGCCACAGATTCAGGAAAGTCTCCCCTTGGAGAGTCCTTTAACCTCCTGTGTTGCTTTTAGGTCTAGGGTTTCCTCAGAGAGTGAGCCTGATGACCTGCCTACCACCTCTAGCGAAGTCGACCACGGGCTCTACCCTTTTCCAGCACCCAAGAGCACCGGCCGGGTTTCGAGCGAGGAGAGTGAGGATGACGCAGTGGATGATTCCCGCAAGGTGGACTGCCATTATGCAACACGGTCGCCACGCCCCCAGGCGGTAAGTGCCAGGCTAAAATTGGTGTGGCTCTGTGAAATGGGTTCTTCACGCCTTTGGAGAAATACGCTTGCCCCAAGTCTTGCAAGAAGAATGCCAAGGGGGAGGGGAATGTCGGATGCTTGGACAAATGAAGCTGCTTTTATACTGCGTGAGACCACTGGTCCATCTGAACCAATGACATTTAGTAGCAGTTCTCAAAGGCTCCAAGAAGATGTATTTCTGAGTTCTGAGATCCCTTTAACTGGATACACCAAGGTCTAAACTCTGTGACCTTACACATGCAAAACAAATCCTCAGCTACAGTATATTCTGGCGTATAAGACTACTTTTTAATCCAGGAAAATCTTCTCAAAAGTCGGGGGTCGTCTTATACGCCGGGTGGAAAATCTGTGGTTGAGCATATCTCAAACTCTATATTGTAACTGGAAAAGTTGGGGGTCATCTTATACGCCCAGTCTTATACGCTGCAATATACGGTACTTACCTATGGGTTCAGTCCAGGATTACATTAGTTGCCCTTGTTCTGTTGATATCAATGAGACCCAGGTGTGAAGGGGTGTGTGTGGCAATGTTTTGCCTTCCTTTGCTCAGGAGATGAGGTGGGCAGAAGAAACAACTCTCTTTGTTTCATCCCCATTTGCAAGAGGTTTCAAAATGTGCCGTTTGCATGATTTAATTTTCTTAATGCCTTTTATCCCTGCTTCCATCTCCCCACAACAGTACTGCACTTTCGGAAGCAGGTTGGTGAGCCCTGGATGTTACGTCTTCAGTCGACGGCTGGATCGGTTCTGCTCTGCACTCAGTTCCATGCTGGAGAGACATCTCAGCTCACACATGTGGAAGTAAGTAATCCTAGGGGGAAGTAGAGAAAATCCTGTGATGAATTGTGGCATTTTAATGCCCCTTTCACACAGCTGAAGGTGGGCATGTGTATTGCCCTTGTTTGCACTTAACACTAAGCTATGGCTGATTAAAATTGGGTTTATAAAACCATGGTTTGTTTGATCATCCGAACTCTGCCCAGCAGCTTGACTATAATAATAATAATATTTATTATTTGTACCCCGCCCATCTGGCTGGATTTCCCCAGCCACCCAGACTATTGCTTGTTTACTGGCAACATGTCTGAAGCCATGGTTTGCTGTTGGCTTATGAACCTTGTTTTTTTTTTAGCTATGGCTTGGTGTTACTGTGAACCCTTCTGAACCATGTTTTGTTTCACCACCCCACCTCAGGACGCAATAAAGTCCTCTGAGGCAAAAGCAACTGGAAAACGAACCAAATTTCAGGGAAACAAGTTTGTATGATTGTTTGTGGGTCAACTCCCGATTGCCTCCTGCTATCTTCCTGACACTGACATTGCTGCTGTTTACCAGGACATAGCAGGGTAGCAGGGAGGTCTAAATATATTTAGAATGGAGGCTACAAAACATAGTGTTTCGATGAGATGTGGTATTTTGTTGGAGTGTGGTCCCCCCCCCCAACCTTTGCATGTCTGTCCCATGTGTTTATCCTTTTTTCTGTTCCGATAGGCACTCCAGATGCTGTTGCACTCAAACACCCATTAACTCCTGACCATAGGCCACACTGTGTGGATCTGATAGGAGTTACTGAGTCCAACACCACCTAGAAGTTCCCATCCTTGTGTTCAGAAATCTAATCCCCGTTACAGAATCAGCTGACCTAGTTGATTCAGAAATTGAGATCTTCTTCCTTTTATAACCCGCCTTTGCATCAGTTTATCAGGCTGGTTCATACTAAAACAACGAAGTAGCCTGTGCATAAAGAGCTAAGAACAGCAACTTTATAAATCAACATTAAAAAATGGATTGTATTCCAAGGGTTAAAAGGGGGGCTGCTGGCACTTCTGATCAGTGCCGCCTGCCAAGCCCCGTGTGCTGTTGTTCGCAAACCCTGACAATCATCGGGGCTTGCAAAAAGCCACACACAGGGCTTTGAAGCCACAACAACCAGCCAACTGTCGGGGCTTCAAAGCAGCTCGCGCAGTGTGCTTATGCCTGTCTCGTTTTAATTTCAAACCACGCAGGTGAAAATGGGTCACCTGCCATTACCGAGGTGTCAGGTGACTGACAGACGGGTGGCCCCATGGGTGTAGGGGAGAGGGAGATTAAGGGTCCAGCCCATTCCTGCATCCTGCTTACATGGGCATTATTTAGAAATGCAGCAACATAGGGACCTGCCTTACACAGAGGCAGAATCCTGGGCTGATCTAGCTTGGTATAGCACTCTGCACTGATTGGCTGCCGCAGTCCTTCAGGGTTTCAGGCAGGGCTTTTTCCCAGATGGCAAAGATTGGACCTGGGACCTCCTGCTTGCAGACCATGGTGTCTGCCACTGAGCTTAAATGGCTCCTTCTCTCGGGCTTTAGAGCTACAGCAAAAGAGCACTTGGTCTCTTCAGAGGCTTTTTTGAACCATTCACTATCACCCACGCTCAGGGTTTGTTTGTCCTGGTAGCGGAGGACAACTTGCCTGAGGTTTGTCACCCGTGGCAAATGTCCATCCGTCTCCCAGCTGCATTCCACATGGGACTCGCTGGAGCAGCGGAAGTGACAGATTGGGTGTTTGCATTTCCTGCATTTTTCCCATTCCTTGTCTCTTCAGCAGAAGTGGTGCCTAGAGAAGGGACATCTGGACCCTTGGCAATAGCTTGATTATTGCATCCGTACCCCTCCTTTTTCTCCAGGGAGTTCAAATGAGAAACAACAGCGTGCTTCTTGTGTGATTGGTGGCGGGGAGATGGGAATGTAGAAAGGCCACACACACACACACACACACACACACACACACACACCCTGCAGACCTTACTAAGAAGGAAGCCTCACTGTGCTCACTGTGACTTCCTCCAAAATAAGCAAGCCTATGCTTGCAGCTGAAATCCACATTTGACCTCCCTCCCCCCTGCAAATGGACGTAAAATGTGGATGTGCTTTTAAGCACCTATTAAGCACCCGTGTAAAAAAGAGCAGCGCATGCAATTATGTTCCCAGTCCACAGCTTTGCCATCAATCACTCTGCACACGGTTGCCGAGAGAAACATTGCGTTCCTCCGGCCGACCTCGTAGCCCTGGTGTTTTGTCGGGGCTCTTGGTCCCCCTCGTCTCCAGTAGGTGGCGCTGGGCTGCAGGGTTTGACGCCCGCCGCATCCTTTATGGATGGCTGCACTCATCTGAACAAAGGGAAAACAAACACCCAGGTTCTGGCGAAGGGGAAGAGGAGGGCGGGTGGTGGCTGCCTGCCTGCGTGTGCGTGGATGCGTGCGTTTGCAGATGTCGATGTAAGGGATTTAGAACGGGATAGTAACCCGAGCCAAAGAGGAAGGCTTTAGATTCGAGAGCGGCAGGGTTCGACGTCATATCTGGAACCTGCAAAAAACAAGGGAGTCCATGAGGATTCTGCTTTTACTATCCGGCATGGAGGGCAAAAGGGACGAGACCTGAGGGTTGGAGGGGTTTCTCCAAAGTCAGGTCTTCTTAACTCTCTCTTTCTCCCTCCCCCCCCCCGCCTTTTTATTGGCCCAACCAGAAGGATCCCTCCCGCTGCTGACCATCCAGTTCTGTCCACACCACCCCCTGTTCTTCTGGGCTTCTCCACATCCAGCACTTCTCAGAACTGCAGCTCCTCCCTGGTGTGCAGCCTCCCCCACAGCCTCCCGGGCAGGACCTCGGTGTCTTGCGCGGCTTCTGCCACCGTGGCCTCCAGGGACAGCCGCAGCCACCACAGCATGAACTATGCAGTGGGGTCGCCCCACGCTGCAGCCGCCTGCAGCCAGTCGGACTGCATGGGCGGGAGCCAGTCCATCACCTCCCCACTCCCGGCCAACACCCCCTCGCCGTCCTTCAGCAAGTTGCCTTTGACCAAGGCCAGCAAGTCCTCCAAAGCCAAGGAGGCGGCTGCTGCTGGCGGCGTGGAGCCAGAGGCCTTGGCCCGGAAACGCAAGCAGTCTCCCGGGGCCCCCGCTAGCCCTCCGTACAAACAGACCTGTTTCCTCGATCTGGGCAAGAGCAAGGCAGCTGGCTGCCAGGTCTCCCACCCGCCCGCCAAGGCCAAGCCATCCATGATCTCCTCCTCCTCCTCCTCCTCGACTCTTTCCCTGAATGGAACCGTCTCGGCCGGAGCCAGGATTAAGAGGGTCAGCCACCTGGACTGCAGGGCTCCCAGCCACGTCCCAGTCAAAGCGTCGCAGCTGGAGAACCGGGCCTCCTCGCTGAATGGGCCAAAGGCACTGCAAGCCAACTGCATCTCGGATGAGGAGGCCAAGCGACGCAAGAATACAGCCACCTACTGTAGGCCGATGAAGGCCAGGCACTCCCCCTCCCCCTTGCCTTCCTCTTCCTCCTCTGACTTGGGTGGCTCTGTCCGAAGGAAGAAGCCAGTTGTCTCCTTGGGATTTGAGGAGAAGCAGAACACAATGAAGGTACGTTCTTTGCACCTTCTTCTTCTTCTTCTTCTTCTTCTTCTTCTTCTTCTTCTTCTTCTTCTTCTTCTTCTTCTTCTTCTTCTTCCTTTATCTCTCAGCTATTTCACCAAGGAACTCAACATAGTTCTCCCCCTCCTCATTTCATCCCCACAACAACCCTCTGAGGTAGGTTGGGCTGAGAAACAGTGACTGACCCAAGGTCAGTGAGTTTCATGAACGAGTGGGGGATTTGAACCCTGGTCTCTGAGGCCCCAGTCCGACACTCTAACCACCACCCCACACTAGATCTTCTGCCTCCAAAGGATTGCATCGGCTGCCTTTTCTCTCTTGCCAGAGTTTTGACACAACGTCTGCACACTCGTGTTTACTGCCACAAGGTTGACTGCTTCATAACTCCATGACATGGCAGATAATGGTCCCCAGAAGCTAATAAATTTATAGCAACATACACACCAACTCTGTTGCAGTCCATATGATAAGTTTTGGATAGTGTTCAAGAGAGTGCGTTTGAAATGGTGTTGGTTAAGGAACGTTCAGCAGTGACATTTTGTTGCGTCGTGCTCCTTTTTGTAGCTTGTTGGCTAACATCCTCCTTATGGGGTCTGTGGCAGATAGTTCGAAGGAAATGTTGGCCCAGTGTGCAGCTGCTGTGTGGAAAAGTCAAGGTCCTTCTTAGAGCTCCTTAGGAAAGGGGTCGTAGATACAACTGCCAGTATTGTAACGCCTTTATAAAGATCTATGGTGTGACCACTTTGGGGGTGAATGGTGGAAGAGTCAGCATAGGCAAAAGGAATTACTTCACACAGTTCATCGTAAAAAGGATAATTAGCTGCCTCAATACAGTGGTACCTCTGGTTACGTACTTAATTCGTTCTGGATGTCCGTTCTTAACCTGAAACTGTTCTTAACCTGAAGCACCACTTTAGCTAATGGGACCTCCCGCTGCTGCTGCGCCGCCAGAGCACGATTTCTGTTCATATCCTGAAGCAAAGTTCTTAACCTGAAGCGTTATTTCTGGGTTAGCGGAGTCTGTAACCTGAAAAGTATGTAATCTGAAGCGTATGTAACCCGAGGTACCACTGTATTTGATGTCAGCCAACTTTGATGGCTAGAAGCAGGTTTTGTTCAAATGCATGGAGATAAGGGTTCCAGTGGCCTCTGCTCAGTATGACTTTGTAGTTCCTCCTTCCTCGGAAGCCCATTTGCTGGGGAACAGGATTGCAAAGTGGCTATATTGTTTTCCTGTTCCGCTTATGGACACCCCATAGGGACCTGCGTGGCCCTTGTAGGAAACAGGGCAGCTAGGTTAGATAGCTGTCTGATCTAGCAAAGCTGCTCTTGTGTTCTTACAATTTCTAAAGCTGTATCCTGGTATGTGTGTGAGAGAGCAGTGCATCAGTCAATTAAACCTTCAATTGATTGATCAGTGAGGGCCAATTTCCATCTGTGGGTCTGAGATCTAAGTACCCAGGGATGTTGTGTATGTATATGTTTGTGGTTGTTTTGATTCAGGTGTGGTGGTGGAACAGTGTGTGTGTGTGTGTGTGTGTGTGTGTGTGTGTGTGTGTGAGAGAGAGAGAGAGAGAGAGAGAGAGAGAGAAACAAACCATTAAAGGCAGGCTTTCCTAACGATGAGCTTAAGCTTTGGTTTATTAGATTATATGGCACTTAATAAATTTCTATACCACTGAGTAACAAACCTGTCTCAGCAGTTATCTCATACTTCATTCATTTATTAGTACATGCACCTAATATTGCTTCATGGAAACATAATTAAATTTAAATAAATTTGCAATCAGTTAAAAGGCAAATGATTGATTTAGCATTATTTCATTGGTGGACCAGTTCTGATTTTTACCAAAGCCTTAGGAGTGAGTCCACTGGTATCCTATGTAAAAATAAATAAATGCACGGCAAGTGAGTTGATGCTTTTATTCAGCTAATTTGAAATACTGGAAGCATTCAAGCTGCATAGAAGACCTTTTAACTGCTTGTGCAGAGGGTGGAAAAGAGAAATAATATATTAGCTAAGAGTGACACCTTTCCACAACTTCTTTAGTCTTAAGCAGCTTCCTAGCATGTAGATGCACTGATTTAGCTTTACCTGCTGAATAAATTCTTGCTAAGCTGCAGTTCTAAAGGACACAGATCTCCTGGGTGGGGGTGGGGAGCGGAGGGGAAGATGGCAACCCCAGCTAGGAGCACTTTTAAGATAAAGGGTAGAAATGTTTAGGAAGGGGAGACGATAATTATATTGGGGCTATTTGGGTTTTGCTCAGAGGGACAGTTTCCACGAATTCCCAAAAATGAAACTGTAGTGATGGAGGGAGTACAAAGCAAAGCACGAGAACACGAGAGCCCTGCTGAATCAGACTAAAGGCCGATCTGGTCCAGCGCTCTGTTCTCATAGTAACCAACCAGATGCCTCTGAGAAGCCCACAAGCAGGATGTGAGCGCACCAGCCTTCTCCTGCACTTGTTTACCAAAGAGGCGTAAGACCTTCAATCCCAGAGGTAGCACAGACCTCCAATTCTTAGCAGGCATGAGCAAGGTATCTAGTAGCTAGCAAGAAAATACCCCTGAAGGCAAAGTTTCCAGTGGACTGAGAACTGTTGATAGACTATGGATGAAGAACGTGTGGTCTTCCAGATGTTGTTGGACAACAATTCCCCACCGGCCCCAGCCAGCATGGCCCAGCGGTTGGGGATGATGGGATCTGGAGTCCACCAACATCTGGAGGGCCACACAGTCCCTATCCCTATCACCCTCCATGAATTTGTCAAATTTGCCTAGAAGGAGGCTGTAGCAGCCTCTGGCCTTTCTAGTTCCCTCGGGCATTGCTCACTTGGCATCATTCGCATGCCATTGTGATGCCTCTTAAAATGGGACTCTGCTTTGATTCATTCTTGCAGAACCCTGGATATCACATGGGATGGTGTGTTCCATTTGCATTATCTGCGGAATTGTAATTTTCAAGTTCCTTTATTAGCACCTCGGCACATCTAACCCTGCACCCGCTGCATCAGGCCAAAGGCTCATCTAGTCCAGCATCCTGTTCTCACAGTGGCCAACCAGATGCCTGTGAGAAGCCCTCCATCAGGGCCTGAGCACAGCAGTATTCTCCCCACTTGTGATGCCCAGCGACTGGCGCTCAGTGGCACCCTGTCTTCGCCAGTGGAGGGGGGCAACATAGCTCGCATGGTGCCATGCAATCCCATACAAAGCTCTTCCCCCCCCCCCAATTAATAAACGGTTGCCATGTCAAACATCCCTCTAATTAAGTTAGAAGCATGGCTGCTGCTCTTTATAATTTCAGATAGGTGCTGGTTGCAGCCCTGGCTATAATAGACACTTTGCTGTGAATGGTGCTACATAAACTGTCGCCCTCTGCATTGACACCCTCTCTTCTCTCTTCTCTTTTGCAGTCAAAAGCGCATTAACAGCAAGTGCCTGCATTCTGCAGAAGGAGCCAACAGCCTGAGAACTCTGCCCTGGGTCCGACTCAAAGCCTCTTTGCTTTTTTTATAACTTTATAGTATTTTTTTAAAGGAAAAAACCCTCTAAAATACCTCAAGACTCCTCCTGTTCTTTTCCTGCTTAATTTTTTTTTTTTATGGGGTGGGTGGGATGTGAGGGAGGAGAGAGGGAAAACTGAACACAAGGGAAACCGACAGAAATGCAACCAACATGCAGCTTGTAAATGCGGTTTGCAGGTGGAATGGCTGGGAGCCATTTCAATGCCCATAATGAAATGGGGATGTTTTCTGGCAGTGTGGTTGTTCAAGGAGAAATGGGTGCCCCATGAGATGGCGAGGGCGAGGCGGGAGCCCGACACTGAAAGGCTTTGTGAGGCCATGCAGACACCCTTTGCAATCTGCTCGGGGTGCCAGGGGGCATAAACGCAGCTCTTCACATGCTCCTGAATGGTGATTGCCCGCATCCCTGCTCCACTGACCTGTGCTGCTTCTCCTCTGCCATCCCACCACAGCTGTGGTTCTGCACAGTGGCTCTCCCTGTCTCTCCTTGGCCCTTAAGTCCTGCTTTCTATTATGCAGGAATGGGGAACCTCAGGCCCAGGTCTCCCCTAGCTCCCAGCCAAACCCCTAGTGGCCCTGCTTTGAACCATCCTTGAGTCTTTTTGCCTGGTTGGAGGGTATCCTTGAACTTGGATAATGCCTCTTGCTTCTCTGGATAGAGAGAAGTGTGTGTGTGTGTGTGTGTGTGTGTGTGTGTGTGTGTGTGTGTGTGTGTAAAAGCCAGTCTTCTGCACAGAGAAGAAGGAGTTTGGATTTGATATCCCGCTTTTCACTACCCGAAGGAGTCTCAAAGCGGCTAACATTCTCCTTTCCCTTCCTCCCCCACAACAAACACTCTGTGAGGTGAGTGGGGCTGAGAGACTTCAGAGAAGTGTGACTAGCCCAAGGTCACCCAGCAGCTGCATGTGGAGGAGTGGAGACACGAACCCGGTTCCCCAGATTACGAGTCTACCGCTCTTAACCACTACACCACACTCATTGCTCTGCCCACTTTTACTTCTTGCCCTAATGGCAAGGGATGCCTCAGAGGTGGATTTAGGGCAGCACAGCTGGTTCCGTTGTGCTGGGCTCTGAAGCCAAGGGGGAGTCACAGGGCATCACAACTGTGACATAGCAAGCAGAATGGATGGCGGGGGGGGGGGATTTTGGCGCAGGGCACCGCTGACCAGATTAATACCTAGGAGAGAATGTGGCCCTCCTTCTCTTAGGGGCTAGAGGAGAGAGAAGCAGGTGTCTTAGCGAAGTACTAGAATGTTTTCAGACAGCATGTCGGGGCTTTAAAGGATGAAAATACAACTTCTGTTCTCCCGCTTAGCCTTCAAAGGGGTTCTCCTAGTACAAGTGGTACCTCAGGTTACGAACTTAATTCGTTCCGAAGGTCCGTTCTTAAACCGAAACCGTTCTTAACCTGAGGTGCACTTTCACTAATGGGGCATCCCGCTGCTGCCACACCGCCGCCACACATTTTCCATTCTCATCCTGAGGTAACTACTTCCGGGTTAGCAGAGATTGTAACCAGAAGTGTTCGTAACCCAAAGCGTTTGTAACCCGAGGTACCTGCATTTTATTAGTTAAATTTGTATCCTGACATTTCACCAAGTAATGCTCAAGGCGGCTGGTGCCTATAGTGCAAATACAGCAATAATTAATTTTGCAGTGGAGGTTAAAGGAGAGATGATGGTTTCTCAGGCAGGATGCTGTCTGTTTATTAAGGATGGAAAATGTGTGAAGCCCAGAGCCACTTATTACAGTCAACTTCAGCATTCATCCTCTTCACCAACACAAGGGGCTTCTTCTTCTTACACTCTTATTGGTGGCAGGTACCCCCCCCCCAAATATTAATCCTCCATTTGTTGGTGGTACAATTGGCACATTTTAAACTACACTTAGGCTACAAACACACCATACATGAAAAGTACATTTCTCTGCAAAGAATCCTGGGAACTGTAGTTTACCGTTTGCAGAGCTACAATTCCCAGCACTATTAACAAACTAGTTCTCAGGATTCTTTTTTTGGGGGGGAGCACAGTGTGTACATAGCCTGTTTTTAGGCCTCATTGGGCTGATTCTGAGAGAACAGCCATCCTCTCGTGCCTACTCTGATTCCCTGAGGGGAAAAGACGCCCACACTGCTGCTGGTAATAATCCTGAGGTGTAAAACACACACACACACACACTGCGAAAAACATGCAAGGCCCGAAGAACTCATTGGCGGTATTACTGAAGCACCTTCATTACATTCTTGGTCCTGGCTGCTGCTGGATGCCATTTTATGGCTTCTGAAGTGATGTGAGATGATGAATCAGAAATTTGAGTGTCACCTGTAAACCTGTAAAGGAGAGCTCTTCCACAGCTTTTCAATTGGTGTCTGGCCGTTGTGGGGCACTGTCAAATGCCATAGGGTATGCTCAAGAGATATGGGGCAATCACTGTGGCTAAGCAGCCATTTTGCCCCCACCCCAAAGACGGCGAGGTGAGATGCACCGCAGAATAGTTGGGACTACAACAACTATCAGTCCAATCAGCATGGCCCAATGGTCACAGATGATTGGAGTTGTAGTTCTTCAGCAACACCTGGAGAGCCACAGGATTTCTGATTAGGTGTAAAAGTGTGGTAAGATTCTCCACTTGGCAGGACAGGACAGATGGCCAGTTAACCAAGTGGCAGCTTAATGTATCTGTGCATGTGAGCACTTGGGAGGCTGCCCATCTGTATTGCCTTGCTAAGTGGTTAGAAGAACCAGACCAGTCTCCTGTTCCTCTTAATCAGGTGCAGAAGTGTTAGACAATTCTCACCATCTGCTTGGGCAAGATATATGAAGAGCATGCCAAGTGACACATTTTGGGCCCAGGGACACATTTTGAAATCTAAGAAACTGTTGTGGGTACCACAAAACACCCATTTCATAGAAGAAAGACTGGTGATGCTCAGCTACCCCCCCCCCAACAAACGAAACAGTTTTCAGAAGCAGCCATCGTGCCTCTCCGCAAGAAAAGACAATTGCCCCAAACAAAAACAACTCAACTTTAAAAATAAAATTGAGAAGGGAGGCTGAGTGGGTCACAATGGAAGTGGCTGAAGGTGCTGTGGTGCATATGTACATCAGGTTGGGGACTTCAGGCCTACATCCAGACATTGGTGTCTTACTGACTGTATTCTCCCCATAGTACGGAGGGGGAAATAGCAAAATGCTTTCAACCAGATCCCATGCATTTTTATTCCTAAATATGCCAAGGCTTGCAGCCTCCATTGTGTGACAAACTGCCCCAGACCCACACAATGCACCCACTGGTTGTGTGAAGCAGGCCTCTTATACTGCCTTTGTGCATTTCCCCTGCTGTGGCTTTAAAGCTGGTTCACAATTTGCATTTTGAATTCTGGTACAAGCCTTGTTTAAAGAGCAAAATACACCTGTGGAGTTGTCAATTGCAAACGGCACGTGTTTAAATGGCTACTTCTGCAATAAACATGAAAATGGCAACCAGCAAAGAATTAGACTCGTGCTTCAGTATTTGTTGTGAATAAAATCCAGCCATTTAAATTTATTTGTGCCATTCACAACTGCTAAGACTGCAGGTGTATCTGGTACCTGTTGTATTTGAAAGTGCAGATTGGCTGTTCTTACCATAGACTTGTACCATTTGAGGCCTGGAGCTTCCTGACAGAGACTTTATGTCAGTAATTCGTCATTCAGATTCAATTTTTCTATGCCCTGTCGGTACATAGCCACATGCGCACGTGTGCACGTGCACACACACACACACACACACCTTTTTTAACCTTAGATTTTTCAAAGGTATTCCACTGCCTCTCCCACAGCAGTGTGTGGCCCTTGATGACCTGTTTCTGTGCTATTGTTTCCTGACTGCTCCCCTCAGTCACTACTCTCTTTCCCTCCACCACATGCATGCATATAAATCTGTACTTGCTTGCATGCACCTTAAACACACACACACACACAGAGAGAGAGAGGGGGGGGGAGTGCACCAGGAGAAACTACCAATCCCTAGTTCTCATGTATTGCCATGAGGGAAACTGAGTCTTGTGCTTTGGAGGAGCTGAATGGGAAGGAAGGACAACATCAATGTTATTTTTCATTAATACAGAGGTCTTGCACGGGACAGATAGCAAGTTATACTGCAATTCTTGTAAAGAGGTTTTGTGCAATACCTCTTCTTGTTATATCAAGTGTGAAAAACCTGTGTGCATAAGCGGCACCGATCCCACAATAGTGCTCTTAGTTCTCTGGTATCTTCAGAATGGAAACCTGCTTCCCCAAAAATTGAACTTTTGGTGACGGGGGAATGCACTGGAAAGTGTGGGACAACATTTGCTTGTTGTAATTTTGTCTAACCTCCCCACAAACAAATCGGAATAAATGCTCATTAAATATAGCCTGCCCCACCTAGCAAGTAAATCAGGTTTGAATGCTTAGGGTCCTCTGGAAACAACCACACATATAGGGCAGTGCATTACCAGAGCCCCCTTTCTCCCAATGGTTGCATAGCTACACCAGGAAATAACTTTCTGACGGTAAAATCTGTTCAACAGTGGACCGGATTCTCCCGGAAGGTGGAGAGTCCTTCCGTTGAGGTTTTTAAGCAGAGGTTGGATGGCCATCTTCAAAGGATGCTTTAGCTGGGAATCTTGCATTGCAAGGGGTTGGACTAGTATCCTTCCAACTCTATCCTTCCTAACGTGAGAAATCGCGGAATTTCCACCCTACTCGAAAATGACACCCTTTCCCCTAGAAGCCTTACTCCTTCGGGGCGGGGATGGAGATGGGTTGCGGGTGGCGTGTGGGGAGAGACGAAGCCTGCCACAGTACGGAGCCACCTCTGCTGCTTGCCCTCAAGGCGAAACGGGTGAGCCCAAGTGGTCACGCCGCGCCCACCGTGGCCCTTTCCGCGATTCCCTTTCAGCTCCCCCCCCCAGAGGCCCGCCCCGTGGCCTGGGCTCCGCCTCCCTCCCCGACAGGTGTGTGTCGCCACCGGCAGCAAGCCGCACCCTGCCCACTCCTTTCCCCGCCTGTAACAACAGCCGAAGGCGGAAGCGTTCTGCAATGTCAGGCGCCCCGGCGAGCGGGGAGCGGCGCGCCCTGCGCTGGCTGCGGCGGGGCTGCGGGGTCCTGGCGCACCTCGCCGCGCTGGGCACCACCGCACTGCTGCTGCTGCTCTCCAGGCCCGGCACCAGTGAGTTGACTCTCCCTCCCGCTTCCATTCCCAAGGCAAAGTAACGGGACGAGGGGGGGGGCACCTCAGGGCTCCTCTCCATGCCCAGGATGCGCCTTGGAGGAGAGGGAGGAAGAGGTGGTTCACGGCCGCGTTTTTAGGGTACCCAATTGCTGGACCCGATGGCTCGCTTTCGCAAGGTTAAGTGACTCTTGCGCTGGAGCTTCGGCTCCCTGAGTTTTGAGTTTTCTCCATGGTTAGGCCTGCTCTGAGTAGACCCACTGAAAGTAATGGGCTTGGCTTTAACAGAGTTGAAAGCTTTAGATTTCCCCTTACCTTTCCAGGCCACACACATTTTACGATCTTTGCAAGAAGGAGAGGTCGATGACTGATGTAAAAATGAGCGGACTGCAAGTGATGTGACAGGGTGGTTGAAGGGTGTTAACAAGGCGACTACACACAGAACCAGGAGACCTGCCACTATCACCACCGAAACAGCATTAAACAAATGTGCACGCAGCACTGGCTTGTCTGTAGTAGCAGTTTAGGCATATGTGTCCTTGCTCCATTTGAAATTTCACACTTGTGAATGGACAGACAAGCCCCAGACACAATTATTCTCCATACTGCATCCACATTTGAATAATGCACAGGTAATTCTAAATGGAGCATTGTCTAAGTAGTTCACCTGAAACAGTAATCCCAACCCAGCTTGCTTCAAGATATCGCAGTCACTTTCTGCAGAGAGTTCAAAAACTATTGGATTAAAGATCTTACACCCTCTTATAAGCCACTTTGTGGAGCTACTTCAAATGTTATTAACCTATGTAATAATATATATATATATATTTAAAAAAAACCCAGTTTGGTGTATGTAAAATTGTGCAGCCCCCATATTGATTTGTATGTGCAGCAACAGTGTGCATCTTTTCACTGATTATTGTGTGCCTGTGCTAAGCTGAAGCCATTTATGGCCTCTGAATGCTCCGCCTTTCCCCCAAGGAGCTCAGGGTGGCATACATGACTCTCCATATTAACCTTGCAACAACCCTGGTTCGTTACACTGACATACAGTGACTGGCCCAAGGTCATCCAGTGAGCTTCATGACTGAGTGATTGGGGCTAGATCCCCAGTCTCACAGTACTCTAACCACTACATCACAGTGGCTTGTATACATGCAGGGAAAAGGCACGTGCTTAACTGTTGCAGATGACAATATACACATGTCTTTTCCTACATGGAAATACATGAGTTCATAATATTTTGAGGTGGATACAAAAGCTTGTTGGGGCTTTGTATTGTAAGAGGGTGAGGAATTACATGTTCTGGCTCTCTAAAATCCATGACTGTAACCTCGTGAAAGGTATTGGACTTAAGCTTTTAACTGAGCAATTCAGTCCCATTTACTTCAATGGGAAGCTAAAATTCTGGGCATAATTTCCCAGTTTGCTACTCTGTCTCACCTATTTGCATAGTGCAGTACAGCTACTCAAGCTTGTTCCCATATATTTTAACATAGCATTATATTCTGCCTAGTTTTCTGCAATCATTTAAATGCTATAGCTGCCTTTTGTAATTTATTAATAGCCAGTGTGGGTGTTTTTGTGAGTCCTTTCTAGTGAAGTCTGGAATGGTTTTTTTTATCTTCCATTCTGGCTGCTGGAAGTCTTATTTTAGAACATGACAGCTCTATAGTACATAATGGATGTTTCTTATTTCAGAATCCAGCAGCTTCAGTGAACTTTATAGGGCAGACACACCAGATCTCTGCAGGCTCTTGTTTTTGAAATTTTGATCCGGCAGTCCTATTGTGTCTGTCTGTGTTAACATTGTTTGGCATTTTTTTTTAGGTTTGAGCTTTTTATACATGCTTTTAATAACTGGGCATGAGTCAACCACAGCTAAGCACTTTTAAATGGAGAGCTTCCATTGGAATTAAGCACATGCATAAGTCTTCCACTAAAATCAACAAGGCAATTAATATGCAATTATAATCTGATTCCTACTGAGTTTGAGTGGTTCATGCTGAATCTTAGGAGGATTGGGTGGTATTCAACTAAGTTTTTTTACTCAGAGCCTTACAATTAATGGACCTAACTAACTAATGCTTATTAATTTCAGTGGGTTTACTCTGAGTAAAACCTAGTTGAATATCACCCCTTGTTTCTCCTGAACTATAAAGGAATAGCTGAGGCCTGCCCATTGGGGAAAGTCTCTCCCCCCGCCCCTTCCAGCTTTTGAATTAGAACATCTTCTTTCTAACCCTAGTCTTAATAGAACAGGAACGTGTGGGGAAAATCCACCTACTATAGAGCAAAAGTTCTAAAGTTTTGTATGGTTGGAGATGCCTTTGTATGTTCACTGGACTTTTTAAGAAACCCTCCACTTCTGCCATAGAATCCCTGACTGTTGCAAAGGATGCTTGCGTATCTCTCAAGGGACACATTCCACAGATGCAGGGTTCTGGCTAGGTAGGCCCGCACAAATTAAAAGTTCATTTTGTGCTCCCTTGTGGTTGCTTATAGCAGGGGGAGAGCAGTAGTGGTGGCCATCATGGGCAAGCTGCCTATCAGGAAAGTTTGTTTGCCGCTACTGACTTTTTATTGAGGTGAGTCTGAGAAGTCCATATCAGGTTGGTCCAAGCTATGGCAAACCCCGCCTCATCTGAAACTCTTGCAAGAAGCATAAACGAGAGTTCCTTCCACATGCCATATGTTTGGAAAACTTGCAGTGATGAGCAATATACATGGATTGTGGTTAGGATAGATCAGACTTCCTAGCCTGAAGGGGCTGCTGCAATCAAATCTGTTGTTGAAGTCATATTTGTTTTTGGACTGGAACAGAGTTTTGGCTAAGCATTTTCTCTCTTTCTTATAGGTTTGTTTTCCTGGCACCCTGCATTCATGTCAATAGCAGTAAGTTGCTTCCTGCTTATTCAGTACATAAGAGGAATGCTGTCTGTTTTTGCCTAGGGAGAATATGGTAGAAAGCCTAGAGATTGTGTACACACACTAATCTTTTCGAGAGGTGGAAGGGCTTCTGTCCTCCTTTCGCAGCTGACAATACACACATTAATTTCCCCCTGTAGTGAGCCTTTCAGATAAACCTGTATTTGCAGTGCCTTGGGAGGTACTTGCTAAAATCCAAAATGCTCTCCAGAAGCTCTGCCAGCACTTCTAAACGGACATGTGTTTTCGTTGTGGCTATATTTCAAGCACGTTTGCGATAATGGCTCCAATAGGACCACATGCTTCCCTCTCTTACACATGCTTAGTGGGGTTTTCTTTAAGGCGGAGATGGGGAATCTGTGACCCTCCAGATGTTGCTGGACTTCCATCATTCCTGGCCAGTGGCCCTGCTGACTATTGGGAGGCTACATATTCCTCATCCTTGTGGTTTCCCCCCACACTTTTACAGTGACATACTATGGCCAGCATCATTCCCCTTGTCACTTCACCACAAACCCCTAAGTCTCTTTTATGGTTGCCTTTTCACTTCTGACCTTGAGTCACTTTCCCCCTTCATGTGCTTCTTGGGTATGCACTAAGTAAATGATTATGTTACAGCATTGTGTTGAGCTGTCAAGCTATCAAGCAGAATAAAGGTAAGTTGGGGAGGTTATTGTTCTTGCAATAACATTTCTTTTTGTCCTATCCTATTCTTTTCATCTGCTGTAGCGGATTGGTGTTTGTGCTTCTTTTAAGAAAGAAAAAACTCTGCAAAGCTTTCTGTATGCTATTTCAAGATTTATTTATTTTTTAAATATGCATGTGCCTTCTACTGCTAAAGGGGGGGGGACATCTCCAGAGATGCCTCTCCTCTGACAAAAAGAGTACCAGTAAATTACCTGCCAACGATTTTCTTACCCTTCCCCACAGCATTACATATGTACAGTGGTGACATCACTAGACAGACACTGCTCCCACTCTCCTAAAAAAAGTGATTAGCTGTTCGTAACGTAGGATTGCACCTGCAGATAGTCTCTGTACTCATAATACTGAACTATATTCTAGTAATTTATTGTGTTTAATTTGTGCATTATTTTTTTACAAGCCACCTTGGAGGTTTCTTTGGAACTGAGAGATGGGATTAAAATGGTCTCATAAATAAACCCCAGACTGGAACCATTCTAGTGTCTTGGCAGCTAGTCAGTTGCACGCACATGCAATAAATAACTTTTCTTTTGTTGCAAAATGGCACATCCTAGCTTGGCCCCTTGAATCTTGCTTCAGCAGTTATGCTGCATCTGAAGAGTCAAATATGCCTATCATTGCCAAGAATGAAAGTGCTGCCCTATATCAAAGGTTCTCTGTGAACATCTTGCTCTCAGCCAGGAGCCAATAACGTTTGGATTTCAAATAAAGGCCACAATGCCTTGTGTTATGCAGCTTTTTAAAGAAGCTGTGGATTGGTAAGGCAGGTCAGTATGATATCGACCTGTTCTTTTGATTCAGCACTAAAGTGCATACCAAGAAGTAAAGAGAAAGTGTCCTGGGGAAAAACTGGTTTCTTTCCTCTCCCTATGGGATGCCCACAAATCTGAAGAGCAAAGCTAGATGTGTAGGGCTGCACACTTTATGCAGATCCCCCAGCCATCTAATTCAGACATGTAGAGGAGCATGGCTGAAAGCCCACCACGGCTGTAGACAGTGCTGTGAGTGCATTTGCAAAGGATTAATGTTACTGTATGTGCTAACAATGCCTTTACAGAGCTGTTGCCATAAAGCTGTACTTCCCAGTGTTCAGGGAGCTGTGATAGCTAATCCAAATTAAAACTGCTTTTAAGCAATACACTATAGATGTTCATCTTGTTTCTCTCTTCTTATGGCTGTTCTTCCTCTGTTGGAAGAAAATGACTTATTCCACCACAGGGCCACTGTGCAAATAGCAACAGATAGGTGGTTTCAATGGTAGGTTCACCATATGTTTTCTTTAAAAAGGATGCAGCCAATACATGCCTGACTTGGCATCTTGACCAATCCTCAGATCTTTCCATTATTATTATTATTATTATTATTATTATTATTATTATTATTATGAAGTGGGCCTAATAGGTGGAGCAGTAGTGGAGCCCAAAATGGTCCAGCAAGTTCAGAACCAGCACCAGGCTTTGGAGTGCCAATGGGAGGATGCCCTTGGAGAGCCCACCTCCTCCTGGCCACTGCCAGTCCTGCCCATCTGCTTAGCCTCTCCCTTTGGACCCAGTCTGCACAACCACCCCAAGGGAGGATGCATAGCAAGAGAAGGATGTTGCTGGTAGGTGAACCAGCAGGGACAGCAAGGAGGAGGAGAACCACCTGGGCCAGGAAACCTCAGGGTCAGCAGCATTCCTCTGCACAAGGATGTCAGCCTCAGAAGATGCCCAGTGGTGCTAACTCCCAATGCCAACCCTGTGCAACTCTTCTTGGTATGCTATAAGCCACCCTAGATAGCACCAACTCATGAGACCCGTTTATGTACTTGGCAGAAAAGCTCCCCCTGCCACACCGGACTGTGTCAATTCAGGTTGCAAATGAGAAGTGTGTTCTGAATGCTCTTGAAAAATGAACAACACTCCCCATCACCACCCACAGCTGGATATAGGAAAAACAACATGCAGGGGAGAAGGCTGGGCTGAATACTTTCCCCTGAACTGCTAGTCATAAGTGTACAGGGAGTTTACTAGCTGTTGGAGCATTGCAAGCATGCATTATTTGACACTTGGCTGCCCTGAGTGGTGAATGAATGAAAGGTGTGTAGGGTATAGCTCCACTTTTAACTTAAAAACCAGCCAACCTGCAATCTGAAGTGGTGGTGCCAGTTAGGAAGAGGCTTGCTGCCTGCTATGTCTAAGTACATAACTGGTTCCAAAGCTTTGGATGTGCTAATGTGCTTGTTGTTTTAAAGATTATTTGATCGGGAAGGTGACTCGGGCTCCACTGCTAGGTTGCTAATGGGTTCTTGTATTCCCAGTTCTGCCTGTGCCTGACGGAAGCCATCCTGATCTTCTCGCCAGAGGGCCTCCTCTTCTGCTCCTGCTCCCACAAAACGAAAGTGCAGCTGCACTGGACTGCCCAGATGCTGGCCCTTGTGGCTGCCACACTGGGCTTGGCCTTCATTGTCTCCAGCAAGAACCGGAGCGAGCTTCCACACTTGGTCTCCTGGCACAGTGTTCTGGGCCTCCTGACTCTCCTGGCTGCTTGTGGGCAGGTCTTGTCTGGATTCTGCCTTCGCTTTCCTCGGCTGCTGAGGATCTCGTCCGTGGGTCGCCTCCGGCTCGTCCACATGGTGTACGGACTGATCGTTTATCTGCTAGCCACCTTCACTGTGGCCCTGGGCATTTATTCTGACTGGTTTCAGGCCCAGATTAAAGGGGTGGCTTGGTATTTCTGCCTGGGGTTGCCTTTCTGTCCGGCTTTGGTTATTGTGAAACAGATTACTAGAACTCGTAAGAAGAGACAGTACATTTGAGTTGAGTCTCATCAGAACCCCCTGGAATCAATATCTCATCCCCATTGTTTTCTCATATCCTTAGTATTTATAACAGCTGAATTAAGCCTTCTGTTGACACCTGCTTCTGTGTTTTGTGTGCTGTGCCGTGTTTTGTCAAAGTGACGTTTTGTTTTGTTTTAGGTCAAGTACATGCTAATACTAGTACCCCAGCATTCTGGAAATATGCTGATTCAATTTTCCAGCTCATTTATCAGGTAGTCTCAAGTGCTTGGCTGAGCCTCATACTTGAGCTTTTCCAGAAAACAGGATCACCAACTTGCTGTCTGCATGTTTCCAGTGGGACTTCATGACTACTGTGTCTTTGAGAATAGTTGCACAGAAGCAATGGGGTTGGTTCTGGACAATGTTTCATAGTTTCTTGTGTGTCTTAGATTCTGAAATGCTTCAGTAAGACGTGTAGCCACCCACAAGCTAGGAACTTCATGAGTTATACTCACCTGGTTTCTGTGCTTCTGGAATTGTTCTTCCCTCACCTGTCCAACGCCTCATGGTGCTTCACTGGCCTCATGGTGCTTCAACCCCCCACCAGTTCCTTATTTCTTCTTAGAATCATAGAATTGTAGAGTTGGAAGGGACATCAAGGGTCACCTAGTCCAACATTATTTATTATTATTATTATTATTATTATTATTATTATTATTATTATTATTATTTACACCACCTTTTCTTGCAGGGGGTGGGGAATTTCAAAGTCTGGGAGCAGCCACTGGGAAGACCCTCTTCTGTGTCCTATAAAGTTTGTCCTGGAGGGTGATGGGACCAAGAGAAGGGCCTCCCCTAAATATCTCAAAACCCGGCCAGGGTCCCAGAGTGGCTTATATATTATCCATTAAAACAAGACAGTCCCTGCTTCGACGCTGTCTCGCAGACTTACAGTCTTAAAAAGAATATGCTATGCCACACAAGGAAAAAAGGATGTGGAAGGAAGGGGGCAGGGAATCAAACTTGGGCACCAGTTCTTAAAATGACCAGCTGACGCAGTTCAAGACTAGGAGTTGCCTGGGGGAGCTTGTCTTTCAGCAGAGCTGATGGACCGAACTTTGCCTCCCCATCACTCCCACTGAGCGCTCTTAGACCTTGTTGCTTAAGCAGCTGAAGCAGCAGATAGCTTGGACCTCAGCTGGGTAGGGCTTTATAGGTCATATCCCACATGTTGAACTGTCCCTGGAAACAGACCCACCTTATTTCTGTGATCATAAGTTGTTTCAAATTGTTTTTAAGTTTTAATTGTAACCTGCCCTGGAACCTAAGGGTGAAGGCTGGGTTGTTATTCTTAAGGAATGGTGTGCGCGCGCATGTGTTATAGAAGTTAGAGGTCACTGCTTCACTGGAACACGAAAGGGCAGGGTTAAGTGGTTAGCCCCCAAATCAGTCAGTGAATCAATAGAGAAAGTGGAAATATTTTGAATACCCCTAAGCATATGCAGGACAGCCTCCCCCTGCTGGGAATTGAGAAGCAGCACAGACTGGCTGCATGGATTAGTGGCAGAGCACATCGTGAGTGTGCAGAAGGCCCAGTTTTGATCCCTGGCATCTACACATAAAGGAATCAGGCAACAAATCACAGAATCATAGAGTTGGAAGGGACCACGAGGGTCATCTAGCCAAACCCCCTTGCAAATGCAGGAATCTTTTGCCCAGTGTGTGGCTTGAACTCACAACCCTGAGACTAAGAGTCTCGTGCTCTACTGACTGAGCTTCTGCCCGAGACCCTGGAAAGCTGATGTCAGTCAGAGTAGATAAGCTAGTCTGAGCTGGAGCTAGCTGGACAAATAACCTGGCTTGGTATAAGGCAACTTCCTTTCTTCCTATACTGACAGTAATGGCATATCTCACACTCGGCTTAATGTACCACCTCTGTTGATAGTGAGCTATATAGGGAGAAAACATGCATTTTGTTATCTGGTGCACAACAACCTACTCTTCACTTCCCTCTCCACCCCATTTGCTTTCATCACATCCACAATTTCCCATTTCTTGTAATAACTAAGCTCTCCCTCAAAAGTAGCACTGAGCATGTGCTGAATACCCATCGCTCGACACTGAACATAAACCTCCTGCTCTCCAAGTATTTATTCATGTTGATGATAAATTAGATTTCTTACCCGCCCTTCAGGTGCTTTTGCCTGGCTAGAATGTGCCTTTGAACGGTGGCAGTGCCTCTTGCTTTCCTGAGTGCAGAGATGGGATGGTGGTAGTGCAGAAACACCTGTTGTTCGCATAGCTGGAATGTAGTCTACTGTACAAAGTTGCATCGGTAGGTTGACCAACTTTTGGACCAATCAAATCTGTTGGACCCGCCCACCGTTACCATGTGGCCACCAGAAAGTTGTCCATGAGGCAATGCAGTCCTTTGGGTGAATAGGCTTCCTCATCCCAAGTGTGCAGTTTAGCTAACGGAATCTATAATAGCCTCCGCTTCTGTCTTGGGGTCGGTTAAGAAAATTCCCCAGGGGTTGGTTAGACAAATTCTGGAGCTGCATAGTTTTCCTCCATGGCTCAGAAGTTGTTGTTGAGATTTCCCCTCTGATCACTAGTGCCTTTAAAAGGCCTTGGAGTTTTTGCTACGCTCTACGTAAGCAGCTATTGCTACCCAGACTACAGTCTGTGCCATCGTCACATGTGGCACAATATCTTTTTCATTTAAAGGAACTATTAGTAGGGTGCTACTTTCTTAGGTTTCTTGACGTAACTCACAGGTAAGCAGCTGGAACTAGGCTATTAGAATTCATAGGCTTTGGAATTCATAGGCTTTGGAATACGCACTTGCTGCCAGGATTTGCAGTTTGGGGAATTCTTTGTGGTAGAATTGGACTAATAAAGTAAACTTTTGTAGCCAGGAAGCTTTTAGGTACAGGTTATAGGTTTTCTATGCACATTCACAAGAAATCATTTTCTAAAACTACCATACTGCTGTGTTATATGATCAATATTTTGCACAATAAATTTGTTTCTACCTTGTTTAATAGGTGTTTTCCCTTTAGGATCGTGTATACCTTGCAGGAATGTCATATTTTCTCAGCACTAAACAACAATGTTTTGCAGCTTGTTTCACCAGCTAATCAGCAGGGAGCACAGCTCTGGGACTTTATTCAGGACAGGAGTGATGATGTCATCTGCCGGAGTGCCAGGGTAATTGACAGACCCTCCTTGCTCTGACCAGTGAACGAGCTAGGTCTTCTCTACACTTTACTTTTCCTCCGTACTTTCCAGGCACTGTCCACGCGTTAAAACCTCCATGTCAGAACACTCTTCTTTTTTCTTTTTGGAGCTTTCCGCACAAAATTCCGCTCTTTACTGCTGAATTGGAGCAAACAGCAATCTGTGGAAAAATCTGGATTGTCATTTGTTGTGTTTCAGCTTTAATGAGCGGGATTCCGTGGCGGAAGCTCCAGGGTGAAAAAAGAGCAATCGGGCAGAGCTTTAAAGTGCAGATCTGTGCCTGGAAAGCACGGGGCAAAGGCCAAGTGTGGATAAGTCCTCTATAGCTGGTGGTGTGTATTACTCCACTTACTTACTTCCAGATGTGATAAGCCAGCCCTGCTGCATTTCAGGGCCATTCTGATTCATTCTGCTGAGTGGGGCTCTGAACCTCTACCCCAAAGTCCTTCCCTGATGACACTGCACTCTCTCTGTCTCCTGCATTTAAGACACCCCTTGGGGCTGTTGTTATGAGCCTATTATGACGAGCTTCTGCTCTTCAAACGTCACCACCCCGTCACTGTAGGCAGTGCTTCCTTTGCTATGCAGAAGATGATTGCCCGAGTGATCTGGGTCGCTGCTGGACAGTGTCTTTAACTTTGCTAGTGATGGACAGAACTAGATCTTGCTGAACCAGCAACAAATTTCAGCCACCGCTGGCATTAGGTTGGTAGGACTCTGGAAATGGAGAAAAGGAGTAGCTCCTCTGATTATAGATGTTTGAGCTGAAAACCTAATTCACTCACCTTTAGCAGCACAGTAACTAAAATGGGTAAGGATTACAGGTGAACTAGAGCAGAAAGAAAACACTTTCCACGTATTCATTCTCCAGCAAGCTTCTGCTCGCTCTGCATAGTAATGTTGACACCAGGGTGTCTTATTTCTCACACCAGGGGCTCTTTCCTATCTATCTCTGATTTGCACATTTGCTTCTGATATTTATCTTCTGCAGCTCCCTGCTTCACACTTTCGTTTAGCTGCCATAACTGTTCTTTGGGAAAGAATGCTTATCGTTTTATCCTATCTGCATTTTTAGCCTGTAACGGCAATGGTTTTTGTATAGAATTTCGAGAGAGTGCTCTGAAACAACTAAGTTGACAAGTCCTACTGAGGACCAAGTCAGCCACTTGTGTACATACATTTCAGGTGTGCAGGTGTGTATGAAATATGTATATGCACATTCAAGTTTGCAGAAAGGAGCATGTGTGAGTACAGTTATCTTTTTTATATAAATGAGCCCTTGGAGCTGTGGCTGAAATCCTAAACAAACTTAACCTTGGAACAACAAGTTTGTGTTCTTTGTAGACATGTATAGGATTGCCTTGTGAACTAGACCAATCTCGATGGACCATCTAAGAAGGAATGGATTTCATATGGGGATGCAAAGAATGCCACATGGTGGTGGTGGTGGTGGTGGTGGGGGAACGCTGCCTTTCCCGATCTACTGCCATCCAGATTGAGCTACAACTCCCAGTTGGCAAAGCCAATGGGTGGGGGTGATGAGAGTTGTAGTGCAAAACCATCTAGAGGGCACCAAGTTGGGGATGGCTGCTTGATGGAAAAGAACCACTTTCCAGGTTAAAGCAGCCTTCATAGCTGAGAGAGGAACCAGCAGGTGCCTGAAAGCAGCAAAGAGTCCAGGTTGGGTGCAAGAGAAGGAAGCTCCCTCACAAATGATTAGAAGAGACAAAGCAGGTCGATGAAAACCCCTAGATGCGAGTTGCTAGGAGTCTGAGACAAAGAAACTCATTAATGAGGGAAAATAAAATATAGAGATGTTGGGGGATAACCCTAAGTAGAACAGAATATAAATAAAATCCGAGCAAAGATGGCACATTGGGAGATGCTTTGTTCTAGATCAGGCATAGGCAAACTCGGCCCTCCAGATGTTTTGAGACTACAACTCCCATCATCCCTAGCTAGCAGGACCAGTGGTCAGGGATGATGGGAGTTGTAGTCCCAAAACATCTGGAGGGCCGAGTTTGTCTATGCCTGTTCTAGATGCTAGAATGGCAAAGTCTACCAAAATGCAGGGAACAAATATGGGGGGGGTATGTTTGAAGGTAAACATTTTTGTGCTTTTTGTTGTTGTTAAGGTGAGGTGGAGTGGTGAAATGCCAGGATACCCCACCTCTAGAAATGGGGTTGCTGTTAATGCTACTTTCCCTGAGATGCTTGATAAGCAAACCTGATAAGAGCTTTACTTCAATGTGAAGAGCTGCCACGTCAATAAATGACGAGACTCCACACTACTGGCTACTTCACAGGGTGGTAGTAAAACAATCCACACAATGCAGCACTGGGCAACTGTCAGCTTGGGTACCAATTTGTTTGCAAGTGACTCTCCAGTAGGGATGGATGGGTGCTTTCGTTTTTTGTAGAATACCAGACCTCACAATGAGAGGCTCTGCATTTTGAAAACTGATCACGCGTGAAACATGATTGACAGTCACATGGAAACAACTTTAGGAAAAACAGCGCCTGCCCCTCACAAGCCATTGGGGGCATTCTGTGTCAAATGGATCTTCTTGGAGCCAACGCATGGCAGATTGTGTTATTGCCACCTCATTAGTGTTGTTATCCTGTAATGCATGTCTGCCTCTGCCTCTGCGGTATTATGTATATATAGTGTACCTCAACTGCCACAAGGGCTGGCAGCATCCAGAGCGCTGGTGCCCCTGACTGTATTAACCATATTAACCCCTGAATCCCCGAGACCAGAAGAACCGCCCAGTGCATGATTCTAATTAAAAAATCCGCAAGGGGGAGCCATTTGCAAAGGCTTCTTATAGGCAGCATTTTTTTAATAAAAAAAAATCCCAGTAGAAATAATTCACAGTGGAAATTGGATTCTCTGTCTCTGCTATATCCTCCTGCAGTTGTTGTGAGAGACACTCCATATAAATTGTGTTAATTGGTACAGGCTTCTCCAAACCTGAATGCTCATGCAAGTCAGATGTGTCTGAAGCAGCTGCAGTAGCAGGTACAGCAGAGAACTTAGTTGTCCAATTTACGGTTTACAGCACGAGCAGCAAAGTAACTTTGACATCTTGTTGCCACCAGGCCAAAATAACCTTTGTGTCCTCTTGCTTGTATTGCAAGCAAATATTACAGTTTTTGTTGGCTGGATCAAGGGGGCTTGTCCCGGCAGTAATGAGGAAAACACATGTCTCATTACATTTGGGAGGAAGAAACGAAACATTTTAATATGGGGTAAATAAATGTGTTAACAGCAGTCTTGAACTGCTAATAGCCTTTGGGTAAAGTAAAGGCTTTCCTCAATGGAAACATGCAGAGATTCCACTAAACAGTACAGGCAACTCCCAATTTATGCAGGGGCTACATTCCAAGGCACTGTGCGTTTAAGCGAAATTGCATATATTTGAAACACCATTGAAAAAAGCCTGTAAACACCTCGTTCTGCCCCTGCCCCACCCCTTTTTGGGATGTTTTTGGATTACTTTCAGGTTTGGACAATGCATGTGTGTGCAGTTGCTCACATATAAAATGCAACAGTCGCTGCCTGTATTCAAAAAAAAATAAAAAATAAAAAAAAAATCCTTCCAGTAGCACCTTAGAGACCAACTAAGTTTGTTCTTGGTATGAGCTTTCGTGTGCATGCACAGTTCTTCAGATACACTGAAACAGAAGTCACCAGACCCTTATATATAGTGAGAGAGTGGGGAGGGGTATTACTCAGAAGGGTGGTGGGAATGGTTGATTGGCTGATAGGTGTGGAAAACCTGTTGACGACTGTTAACGACTGCAATTGGTCTTACAGGAAAAAGCAAGGGGTGAGATGGCTAAAGATAGCTTTGTCATGTATAATGAGATAAGAATCCAATGTTCGGACCAGGTCTCTCCATGGTTTTAAGTTTGGTAATGAGTTGCAATTCAGCAACTTCTCTTTCCAGTCTATTTTTGAAATTCCTTTGTAGTAAGACAGCTACTTTGAGATCTTGTATAGAATGTCCTGGGAGATTGAAGTGTTCTCCTACTGGTTTCTCTGTCTTGTGATTCCTGATATCAGATTTATGTCCATTTATCCTTTGGCGTAGGGTTTGGCCTGTTTGTCCAATATAGAGAGCTGAAGGGCACTGTTGGCATTTGATTGCATACACCAGTGTTTTTCAACCACTGTTCCGCGGCACACTAGTGTGCCGCGAGATGTTGCCTGGTGTGCCGTGGGAAAAATTCCAGCCAGAATATCAGCTTTGTGTTCAGCCAAACAGGCCCTGGTTGCACACTGAATAAAGTATTTTATAATTTTTCATATTTCTGTTTACTTACTATTTCATAATAAAGTAATTATAAAATACTTTCTTTGTGTTTATTTGATTCCTATTCAAGAGAATTACTTTATATATAGTCAATATAGGCACAGAGTTAATTTTTTTTAACATTTTCTAATGGTGGTGTGCCTCGTGATTTTTTTCATGAAACAAGTGTGCCTTTGCCCAAAAAAGGTTGAAAAACACTGGCATACACAATGTTAGAAGATGAGCAATTAAATAGTCCTGAGATGGTATGTTTGATGTTGTTGGGGCCAATAATGGTGTTGTCCGACTGTATGTGGCAGCAAAGTTGGCACCTGGGTTTATTGCAGGCTCTGGTACCAGTGTCCATGTTAAGTCCTGTTGTTGTATTATTGTGGGTAAGGAGTTGTTTAAGAATCTTAACATGGACTAGGCCTAGTCTAGTGGGGAAAAGCTCCTTCTTGGCTAGTGGAGCTGTATTCCTCTCTTAGTTTATTTGCTCTAAAAGTTATCTGTGTGAAGCGACTGACATTTCAGAACAACGCACTTCAAGATGTTACTTCCCCTCCACTGTATGAAACATGTTCCCTAGTTAGGTAAAGGTAAAGGGACCCCTGACCATTAGGTCCAGTCGCGGACGACTCTGGGGTTGCGGCGCACATCTCACTTTACTGGCTGAGGGAGCCGGTGTACAGCTTCCGGCTCATGTGGCTAGCATGACTAAGCCGCTTCTGGCGAACCAGAGCAGCGCATGGAAACGCCATTTACCTTCCCGCCAGAGTGGTACCTATTTATCTACTTGCACTTTGACATGCTTTCAAACTGCTAGGTTGGCAGGAGCAGGGACCGAGCAATGGGAGCTCACCCTGTCGCGGGGATTCAAACCGCCGACCTTCTGATCGGCAAGCCCTAGGCTCTGTGGTTTAACCCACAGCTTTAGAAGAGTTGCAGAAGCCTTTAAAGATGGGTACAAAGTCCTGAGGGAATAACATACCCAGTGCATTTTGTGTTTTCGATGTTCCTCACAGCCCTTCACAGATATTTCCATTTCCCACCACCGTGTGCACACGCACCCCTACAATGGGTTCTGTTTTCTCTCTGCTGCTCTCTGTGGCCTTGGCCTGCCTGGCAGCTGCCTCCCCGTCGCAGGATGTCAGATGGGAGCTGAGCTGAGCAGGCCTCACGCTGAGCAGGCCTCACGGATGCGGGTGACAGATGGCCAGACAATGGAGCTCAGCAGGGCCTTTCCCATAAGTGACTGGTGCTTGCCCATTAGCTTCTTTTCAGTCATTTAGCTCTGAATTAAAGCTGCGGTGCTTGGGAGGCCTCTTGTCTTTTTGATCTTTTGCTCCCTCTTGTCTGCGCTGCCTGCCTTTCATCAGCCTGGTAGACTCCTGAGTGGTACTTGAAGGAATTTGCTCTTTCGTGGGGGAGTTCTGAGCTGCTTTCATCCGCTGTTCGGGAAGGGGAGGGGGGCACTGGCTCGGATGCTTTGCCTTCCCTTCCTTTCAAATGCAGTTCTGGACACACGGGCATCCTGCTTTCTTGGCTGCAGGCGGTGATGGGACCCCTCTCTGCTCTCTCTTCCTAATGAGATAATTCCTTATTGTCCCTTCCACAGAATTTATAGATGAGGCCTTCCCTGATGCTCTCTCCCAGCTTTTTGACTGGTGTGCCTTTTGAAGGCAAGGGAGAAGTAGCTCCCATTCAGAGGGGCAGTCAGTAGGGAATCTGGAACATGGTGATTTAGGGCCAAATCACTGGAAACTGATGGGGAAGTAGTGGCATACCTGACAAAGGTGACATACCCTCCAACATGCCTCAGATGAGAACAGGGACATTTCTCACGTCCACATCAAGTGACCCTCCTCAAACTCCACCCCCCCATTTTTTGTTTCCCAACCTACCCACAGAGCATTTCCTATCAGAAGAAGGGTGATCCTCCGTTAGATTTTAACCCCTGCTAGATCCAGGAATTAGAAGGGACTCAGGCATTCAGCCAAGCCCCACTCCCAACTTGCAACTGTCTGTCTGTCTGTCTCTAATCCACCAGAAATCCCTGGATTCATCCATCGCATTTCTCATACCAATAGGTTTCACCAGTGTGTTCAAAATGTTCTGTAATTTTAAGACAGAGGTATTTGCTGGGTCAAGTATGAAGAGCATTACTGTGTACAAAATACATGTTTGTCCCATATGAGAGAACTGGATACAAGTCAGGGCAAAAATAATTGCTTTGGGTCACAAGGGTGGTAACACTGGGAACTGGCAAGTGCTGCTGTGTGGAACCTGAGCTGAATGCCATTTACCTGTTACCACCACACGCCTGCAAACATTCCTGCAGCCTCTTTCAGTTCCACAGATCAGTATCCATGGGAAGTTTGCGTGATTGTGGATGTCAGTCAAGCCAGTTGTCCTGTTCCACACCTTTGCTGATCTCTGTGCATGTGTGCATGTGGTAGAAAGCAGGCTTTTGGTTTTTTTCTTTTTTATTCTGAGGGAGAAGCGGTGGCTCCTCACTTATGGAATGCTATTCCCAGGGAGGTACATTTAGCACTGTCATGATCTACTTTTAGGCACGAGACAAAAACATTTCTATTTATTTTTTTTTTTATAAGAATTTATTGGCATTTTTCTATAACAACATATACCCACACCCACACCTACAATTAAACAAATGCAAAACAAATAAAACAAATACAAACAATGTCAAGTTTTCTTATTGCATCTTTCTAAAAAAAAAAAAAAATTTCTATTTCCATATCTTGACCATTGACTTCCCCTGCCTTTTCACCTTCGAATTTATATCCTTAATCTATTTTATAACCATTTCTCCTGAGAAAAGAAAAAAGAACTTAAATTCAATTGTATAGTTACTTTCAATTATATCTTCAACATTTTACTAAGAATGCATCGTCATAGTAATACCTCGTCATAATTCTTCTTAATCCATAAACTTAATCCACTTAAATTCACTTTACTTATACTCCACCTCACAGATCTTCGCAAATCATTCGCATCAAATCTATCTCTTCTATCCTTAAGATTGCTGCTAATAACATAAAAACTTGAAATATCTCCTTTCATGTTCAAATAAAAAAAATATAACAAAATATTGTTGACAGTATTCACCCTCCGATTTCAATTTACCATATCAGGCTACTTTAAGTTTTACTTAATGCTTCACCCCACACCCCCTCTGTCCATTATTCTTCTCCTGGTGGCATCAGCACTGAACTTCCATGTAGCTTCCCTCTCCAAACGTCCACAGATCCAGGCACAGTCCAAACCTCTCCTTGCCACGAGTTCAGAGGTGTCCATCTCATCATCTCTCAGCTTCTTCGGTTCTTTGTAGCATTCCTTTTCTTCTTGTAAATACCTTAATTCTCTGTCCCTGGCCCCCGAGCTCACACCTCGGGGACTGGATATAAGAAATCTTGACGTCGCCTTGGGGCTGCCACCCCCAAAAAGCGAATTTCTTCTCCGAAGTAGCTCACTCATTTCTCTCCATCTTTCCATCCACCCTCTCAGCTCCTTGGCAAGGCTTTCTTCCAAAGTGTCAAAAGTTTTAAAAGCCTCCTCTGTGGGCAATTGGTTCCATTTCAGACCCCCACACAAGACTTTGACTTTTCTACAAAGCAGTTCCACCTTCAAGGCAGTGAGTCTCTGTTCATCCGTTAGTCCAGAGTTCAATACCAGTTCAAGGACGAAACCCAGCATACTGGCAGAGGAGGAGGAAGTGGGTGTCATATTTCTGCTCCCCTCTTTGTTCGTCGCCATTTTCCTGAGCTGGAGCGCAAATACCGCAACTTTAAATGGAGATATTTTCCTCTAGTTAGCTTCCCGAAAAAAGAGTTTGCCAGTCTCATGTGTCAATTTTAAATACATTGTAGCCAGTTCTGTAGCAGTAATCACTCAAATTGGTTAGATTCTTAAGCTCGAAGGGAGGGAGGCAGGCTGCCTTTCTCCTTCCCCCCGGATCGTTCCAAAAGCACGATTTCTAATCAGATTCTTTACTCACGACCACCGGGTTCCTTTAGCTCCATTCTTCAAAGGTAGAACTTAGACGCTCACCGCGGGCTTTGTCGCCGCATTTGCATCCCGGTTGGGGCATGTCCCCGAAGCCCGGCTCCGTTGTCCCTTCACCCCCACTCCCCCTTTACAGGGGGAGCGAGGGAAGGGTTCGGAGCACTTCCGGCGGCGACGCAATCGCCGGTTCGGGCACTGCCGGGGAGCCCAGGGTGCGGGACGCTCTTCCCGCACCCCAACCGGAGCCCCGCTTTGCGGTGGCGGGGCTCCTAACCCCCGGGATGGACAGGGCGCTTCGGACCCGAAGCAGCCCTCGACCACCCGGCGATTGCGTCGCCGCCGGAAGTCAAAAAACATTTCTATTTAACCGGACCTTTGGCTCTTAGTTTGTAGGGTTTCTAGGTATCAGCAACTTCTTTCAAGGGGTGGAATGTGCCTTTTATATATTTATAAATGTGGTTTTGGATGTTTCTTGGTTTTTTCTTTATTAGTTTTAATATTTGCATTATTTTGTAAGTCACTTTGGGCCATATTTTGTAAAGAAAAGCAATAGATAGATAGATAGAGATATTTAGATGGATATTTAGATATTTAGATAGATAGATGAATGGATGGATGAACGGATGGATGAACAGATGGATGGATAGTTGATAGATAGCTAGATAGATAGGTAGATGTATTTAGATGGATATTTAGATGGATAGATGAATGGATGAATGAATGGATGGATGGATGAATAGATGATAGAGATAGATAGATAGATAGATAGATAGATAGATAGATAGATAGATAGATAGATAGTCTTCACCAGCATTTGGCTGCTATCATGGTCCTTCTCTCTGCCTCTCTGTCAGGCTCTTTATAAGAAACCTGCTTCTGCAACTAGAGAAGGTGGGGAGTGTTTCCACTGTTCCTTTGGGAGGGAGGAGTGTGACAAAAACTTTAAGTAAATCTAATCTGCCACCTCGGACTTTTGCTTTGTTTCCCAATCTGCCTCCTGGTTTTTTGCAGAAACATGTCCCTTTCTGTGGGGTTGTTTTGCAGAAACATGTCCCTTTCTGTGGGGTTGAAAGACCATCTGTGTGACTTTCTTGCTCAGTATTTTTGCCAGCTGATCAACAGCTGCTGAAAAGCGTTGCCTCTTAGAAGGGGATTTTGGAGCACCAGTGCCACCCAGAGGGAAGTTACGGTATCTTATCTGGAAGTAATGTGTGCTGCACTGCTAAAAGCAGCCCGTTTCTGAGAAAGTATTTATGCGTGCATTTTATTTATTTATTGCATTTATATCCCACCTTTTCCTCTAAAGAGATCAAGGTGTTGTACATGGTTCTCCCCCTCCTCATTTAATCCCCACAACAACCCTGTGAGGTAGGTTAGGCTGAGAGGCAGTGATTGGCCCAAGGTCACCCAGTCCCAGTGAGTTTCATGATCAAGTGGGGAACAGAACCCTTGTCTCCCAGGTCCAACACTCTAACCATTACACCACACTGCCTCTCCATTTATCTAAGCACTCTGGATCAACTAGAATAGAAGACAGAAAACCTCCTGGACACCAACTCATCACAATCTATCTACACGGGGTATCCATTACGTTCCTGCAGGTGGGTTTGTGGCTTTTAGCGAATAATTATGACAAGTGATATGGGAATGTACTTTCCACTCTTGCACAGATAGGGCCAGTGAAATGAATTTTCCTCTGAATCAGCATGTGCCTGGAGCAGTGCATTGTCGGAGCCATATTGGTTGTGAATAACATGTTTGGGTGGAATTTAGCTCCAGAAAACATCACAAAAGGGAGGCATCTCCACTAATTCAGCAGCCTTGTGACACCCGTGTTTGCCTTTGGGAAGAAAGCTGGCTAGCCAAGCTTCTACTGCCTTCTGCAGAGGACGTTTTAGCAAATTCTAGGTACAATACTATATTCTAATGCACACCATTAAAGGGCAGGTTCTTAATTCTCTTTACAGGAAGTCAGTCAATGCTTTTTAATTCACAAGTGATCTCTGCAAGGCTTGACCGGTCTTAAAGTCCAAGCGGTAGCATAAAGCTCTCAGTCAGAGAGGATAAATTAGGTCTTAATACTTTAACTGAAAGTTATTATCCCATTCATATGGAGATGAATCTAAAGTCCTTCTAATACCTGTCTATGAGCTCAGGGGATTTTTGTGCAGGGACTCAATCCTAGTTTAAAGCAATGCATAAACTATCGGCTTCGTTCTTAGAATGCCCTTGTTACTAGACAACTTGCAGTGATCTATTTTCAATCAGCCTTTGTCTATCAATTTGCAGCTAGCCAGTGAACCAATTGCTGGGAATTTTCATACACTACTGCCAACTTAGGTGCAAATATATGCTTCCTATCTATGTATACCTGTGAAGTTTGCACACGCTTCCTTTGACCTGTTTGAACCACCTTTCCATCTGTTTGGATGCCTTTTCATTAAATTCTCAGTCCTACCTGGCTCCACTGCAGAAACCACGGGTGCACACATCACATGGGTGTGTTCACATGTGTGTAGAAAAGCCAGCATGGGACCTGTTTTTGAAAGCCATGAGCTATATTTATTTATTTCTACTAGGCTCCAGACTGTTAGGCTGCCCCTTTTTTAGGGGCAGGGGTAGGTTATAATCTCACACCAGTAAATTCAAGTTGCACAGTTCTAGAGATGATTGTGCAGTAAACCCACTTTCCCAAAAGGTCAGGTTTTTGTGATAAGAAAAGTGATGGGGGAAATGCAGTGTGATAAAACATGCTTTTACACATCATCATCATCATCATCATCATCATCATCATCATCATCATCTAAACTCCCCACAAATGAATTAGAATGAATGCAATGTTAGATAGCTTGGTGTAGTTTAATCTCCCTGCGAGCAAATCAGGACAATTGCTCAATAAACAGTTTGTCTGGAAGTACCCGTAGCACCTTATGGGCAAAAAACATTAGTGTTTAAAGATGTTAGTGTTTCAAGTTTAAATCACTTAGGCACCAAATATCTGAAAGACCACCTCCTTCTGTACAGACCCCCTCAGGTGTTTTGTGGAGAGGGCCTTTTTGCTAGTTCCACCACCCTCGGAGACTTGGGACCGTGGTGACGCAAGAGAGGGTATTTTCTGTGGCAGCCCCTAAGTTGTGGGACTCCTTCCCCGCAGGGGTGCATCTCGCAGCATCATCTGGCAAATGCCGAAGACGCACCTTGCTATCCTAGTTTTCCCCCACTCCAAGTGTGTATTTTTAGGATCCACCTTGTTGTTGTGACTGTAAGTTGCTTTGAACTGTTTTTAATATTGTGCTTTAATGTTGCAACCTCCCTTGAACCTTAGGGGAAAGGGTAGGTGGTTATTCTTAGAAATGAAATGGCCATTACCCTCCTTGGAGAGCCTGCTAGATCAGGTCAATGGTCTATTGATCTGCTGACAGGTCTGTTCCAGTCTCCTGCTCTCTCATAGTGGCCAACCAGATGCCCGTGGGAAGCCCATGAGCAGGACCAGAGCACAAGAGCAACTCTCCCCCATGTGACTTCCAGAAACTGGCATTCAGAAGCATTACTGCCCCCAGCCATTAAGGTAGAGAGCATAGTCATCCTGGCTAGTAGCCATTGATACCCTTATACTCTATGGATTTCTCCAAGGTGGTGAGTCATCACTGCCTCTTGTGGGAGTGAGCTCCATAGTTTAACTATGTGCAGCACGAGGAAGCACTTTCTTTTGTCTGTCGTGCATCTCCCAAAGTTCAGTTTCTTTATATGTCCACAAGTTGTAGTGTTATGAGACGGAGGAAAAAAAACTCTCCTCTATCCATTTTCTCCATGCCTTGCATAATTTTTTTCACATTGCCTGACTCGCCTCTTACTCTTTTGGTGGTGTAGTGGTTAAGAGCGGTGGACTCATAATCTGGTGAACCAGGTTCACGTCTCCGCTCCTCCACATGCAGCTGCTGGGTGACCTTGGGCTAGTCACACTTCTTTGAAGTCTCTCAGCCCCACTCACCTCACAGAGTGTTTGTTGTGGGGGAGGAAGGGAAAGGAGAATGTTAGCCGCTTGGAGACTCCTTCGGGTAGTGATAAAGCGGGATATCATATCCAGACTCTTCTTCTTCTCTTCTTAAACTGAAAAATCCTGAATGCTGCAACCATTCCTCTTAGGGGAATTTCACAGGTCCATCTTGCCTGTTGCGGAACATGATAACTAAGGCTGGCGTTTGCTTTTGTGCTCGTATGCATTTCCTGGGATCTTCCTTTAAAGATTTCAGGGGGGACGGGGATGGACAACACTGCTGTGCATGCCCAGGAAAAGGCAGTGGAGGGTGGTAGAGAAATGGTTGAAGGGAAGGATGAAACAAACAAACAAACAAACAAAAACCACAGTCTGGATACATCCCATCCAGCTCTGCCCACTGGTGTGGATGTCAAGTGGCAGAATGCTCATGAATGTTGTGTCTGAAAATCACGTGAATGTTCACATGCCAGAAAAACTAGATCTGAAAGACCAGTTTACAGTATAATGCCCTTGTCTGGATTTTACGAGAGGGCAACTCCAATGGAAACCCCTGGCCATGTGCAGTTGAGGTGCACACACATAGTATACACACACATTGCATACAACAATACTATCTTCCTTGATATAAATGCCTGAAAAAGATGATACCTTATTACGTGCTGACAACTTAGCCTATGGCAACGTCCAACCATGAATGCATGAGTGGCCCCTTCAGCGAGATTGGTTACTGTCTGCTCAGATCAATCTCTTCTGTCCAGCCAAGTGGGGAAAGGAAATGCTTTTTTTTCCCTGAACAGACTTCATTAGTAGCTGTTCATACCTTACTGATGGAAAGCCCTGGCGAGCACAATAGTCTTTCATGCTTGAATAAATACAGCCACCCCTTGGGTGAGCGTTGCTGTCCGCTTAGATCGGGTGTTTTCTTTCTACATGAGCCTCTTGCTCTCAAGAGGATTGCATGTTTTGAATAATGGAAACGATTTTGCATGGCCTTATGCTATATCCAGATCTAGCCCTGCGTGTCTAGGTTCAGCTTGCCATATTTCACTTGCTCACAGTTCTATGCTATGCCAACAGGTGCTGCATGGGTGGTGGAGGAGGAATGATCTGGTAGTGCGGCTGAGGAAATTCTTCTCTTAGCAGCTCTGTAGGGCACTGAGCAAGAGAAATAGATGGCAATCCCAGATTTGCCACACAGTAAGCGGAGTTCAGGTATATGAAGTATGGTGCCCACTATCCTTAAACAAGGCTATCGGGGAGCTCTCCAGTACTATTGGCCTAAAGTGCTATCAGGTCTCAGGCAGAGGACTTTCAGAGTCCACACCTGGGAGGCGTGCTGTGGATTGCCTGCACTCTGCCGCTGATACTTTAGGGTTACTCTATAAATTCATTGCACTTCTGGGACGTATGTGGTTCCCTTGCTAGCTGAGGCTTGATGGGTAACACTTGTGTGACATGCATGAGAGAAGCTGCCATGAGATCCACATTTGACCCTAAAAAAATAAAGCACATGCTGGATCACTGCTGATGTGCTCTAGGGATGCCAGATCTACACCCAGAGAGAGGGGTCAGCCTTTGGACAAAGGAGGACCCTGGTGTTTGGTCCATAGCAGGTATGAGTGTGGGTGAAGAGGACAGTCTAACACAAGGTGCAACAGCCATTTAGGCCTTGAGTGTTGCAGAGCTTTTAAAGGGAAAGACATCTTATCCAGGTAATGCCCAGCAACCCTACTCTTTTCAGCCCTCATGGTCTGCGGATTTTGACTGCAGCATCAACTGAAAGAGTTTTACCTGATTGGGCAGGAAAAACCTGAGCAATCCCAATCCTGGCAGTTTCGTTTCTCCCTCTCTGTCTCTTTTTGCAGGGCCACACACACCACGAACCACGTCCCAAAGCATCCCTCCTAGCTACGTTTAATTCTGGTGAAAGCTTACTGAAGATCCATGGCCGAGGCTTGCCTCTGTGTTTGGGCCCAGATTGAGAATGCCGAAGTCATTACAGTGGTACCTCAAGTTACATACGCTTCAGGTTACAGACTCCGCTAACCCAGAAATAACGCTTCAGGTTAAGAACTTTGCTTCAGGATAAGAACAGATATCGTGCTCTGGTGGTGCAGCGGCAGCGGAAGGTCCCATTAGCTAAAGTGGTGCTTCAGGTTAAGAACAGTTTCAGGTTAAGAACGGACCTCCGGAACGAATTAAGTTCTTAACCTGAGGTACCACTGTATTCATCATGGTGGTTAAAAATGGGGAAAAAAGAGACAGATCCTTACAGGTGCATTATTCATAAAACATGTTTTATTTTCACCTATGTCTATGCTGGAGAGTACAGACTTCTCAACAGAAATGCAGCCCAGGTACTCTTTGGGATTGTTGTCTCTGCCTGGAATAGATAAGCATGTACGCATCCTCTGCAGGTTGGAATAACATTTTGCTTTACCTGCAAACCACAGAATGGGGGGAGTGAGAGATGGGGCCATGCTGTACTACAAGCATTGGGTAACCTTTCTTGGTGGTGTTGGGGGAGCTTTCTTTGCTTTGCTGTATGGATTCAGAAAGGTGCAGTAAAACAGTGGGAAGCCTGCCTTTTGTTTTGCATACATAAATACATGCACCCCATATCTTGTTCTTGCCTTGCCCTCCCTTCATTTTTTTTTAAAGGGGTGGGGGTGGGGATTTGCAGTAATCTCCTAAGAAACCATCTGCTGCCAGCCATTCTGTCTGGGCCCCAGACTCCCCCTTCATCTCCCTTCCCAAGCATGTTTGCAGCTGCACTGCACATTTGTCATGCTCACGCATTGCCTAAGGCACCAGGAATGGTGAGCACATCCAAAGGTTCCTTTTTTAAAAAAAGAAGAAGAAGAGAGGATTGTGCTGTGTGCAGCTTGACTTCTTCCCACTGTGCTGACACTCTACATTTGACCTTATCAGTAGGGCAGACAGATTCAGGGCAGATACGTACGGCAGAATCGCGTTTGACCACTGCAGATCTGACAGCGCAGCTCTCATCCCCGAAGTCTCATTCAACTAAAACCCCTCAAGATGCTTATGTGGAATGTTGGTAGCTGACCCAGCAGGCGTGGGAGCAGGCAGGGAGCGGGAGCCGACAGCAAATGAAACCAGTGGTGGCGATTTGCATATCTTGGTTTAAATAGATGAACCTTCTAAAATAGCCTAACATTCAGGAGCCTTAGAAACCCACAAAGATGGCAGTCATTAATGAGCAAGCCAGAAGGTCAAACTAAATGGGGGAAAAGCCTATTTGTTTTCTGCTTGTCTGAAGGAGCGCACGGCATATTATGGCAGTGGGGGGAAATTCACTCACATTCTCTCTCTTTAAACAGCTAGGAAGCGGCATCAAGGGATTATTTTCTGTTAGGATTGAGCATTTTATGCTGTTTAACAAAAGTAAATACCAGGCCCAGTGCATGATCCCAAGAAGGACTTCAGTACCCACAACCACAGCGGAGCTATTTCTAGCTGTGTTCCTTATTCTTACCTCCACTAAATATATATACTCCTTTGGATGCCCTATCCAGTAAAGGAAGGAAGATATTTCTCTCCTGGCAGCTTAGTGTGGACTCAGAGCATATTTAGATTCTCAGCAGGGACCCTGTGGCACGTTGCACACAGACAGCAGGCACAAGCAGGTGGTTTGCTGAGAGGAGAGTGGTTCTGGCACCCTGTGGAGAGCAGGCAAAGCCTCCCTTTCAGCAACTAGCCTAGAATTTACAGCAGGGAAACCCTGTAGGTGGCATCCACTCGTGACTGTGCCAGTTTTGATGGAATGAAAAGGTTGCCTTAGTGATGAGGCATAGCAACACCCACCTGTAGGACAGGAGCAAAAAGAGCTCCTTTCTTCACTGCTTGGACCAAGAGGGTGGCAAGGAGTGACCTGAGTGGTCACAAAATAGGATGGGGGTCCTGCCACTCTTAAGACTTTGGCCTCCAACCCAGTCCCCGATGAGCATCAGAAGAGGGCAGCTATGAAATCAAAGGGTGAGAAAAGCTCAGAACTAGTTTCACTAGGATTCAGCACCTTGTTATATATCACCATGGCATTGCTGGGTGAGGAATGGTGCAGGAATACCACCAAACCAGAGTTAAGTGCAGGAGAGATTGGAGGGAGGTTTGGATCCAGGGCTTAGTGGTGGAAGTCTTACATCTGCACTACAGCATTGATGTGCTTTGAATGGTCCAACCGGCTTCTCTCTCATGCTTTACCAGTGAGATCAGGTTGGGTTGGTCCGAGTGGCTTTCTTGCACCAGGCCTTTCAGAAATATCTCCTCCCAGTGGTGCTAGCTCTGGATTTCGGGAATGGGATACACTTGGATAAGATTGTCCCTGCTGCCTGGCTTCCGGTTTGGTGCCGGATAATGGCGGAGCGGAGCTGAGTCAGTTCCAGTCCCCGGGGGGTTTTAGGGGTCTCCTTGTCTGCGCCAAGGGCCCCTTAAAGCCACGGGAAGAGCGTCCCGTGGACCGCGGCCTCGTGGGTCCCAGACGTGCCGTCTCTGCTCTTGATTGACCCTCGTAAGGGGGGAAAATCAAGCGAGCGGAGCTACCGACACGGGACTGGAGAGGCGGATGCACCCCCCCCCCGGGAGATCAAAGCAGCAATTCTGCCAGACCTGAGCACCAAGCTTTTCCTGCTAACTTTAAAGAAAAAAGAAGAACCCCGGCTGCTGTAAGTGTGGGACTAATTGGATTTACATTTGAATAATTGACAACCGGGAGGGATGTTAAAAGGAAGCCCGTCCCTCTCCTTTGTTGTGCAGAGGAGGTAATTAAGCTCCAAGCGGCTGCAGCTGCATTACTAGACACAATGTTGCTACGAAGCACTTTGACAGAGAAGATGGATTAAATCCCAATTTGAGGGATTGAAGATTTTGGAAATATCTCTTCTGTGGCTTTTGGAATTAATTTTGGCACCCTGTCTCAGGGAAAATGGCGCTGGAAAACTAATACGCAGGATGGAAAATTACTGACATTTGACACCCTTTGTTTTCTCCAACCATGCTTGCTTTCGCTTTTAAACTGATTCTAGATCCGGGTATTACCCAGGAACAAAGAACAATCCTTCTGCAATTGGAGTTTGTGAATCGGAAAATGGACTGGTTAGGTCGTAATTTCAAAGAAATTTGTTGTGGAGCAGGAGAGACCAGCCAGATCTGGGAAAATTTTGATAATTTGGAAGCAGACTTCTTCAGGGAACTGGGGGAGGTGCTGGAGAAATGGGACGAATTGATTCAGCAACCCCAGGTAAATGGACGGCCCTGGTGTAGTGAGAAACACAGGGCTGATGTTTTGACTGGAGCTACGAGATTCAGTCTCTGGAGTGGGAGTCCAGAGATGAAGCTGAGAAGATTTTTGAAGACACAAGTGGAAGGAAACCAAAATTGCGAAATGGAGTTGCTGGGAGAGGAGAGCTGGTGCCTCTTGAGGCGCCCAAGGAGGAGATTTATAAACTTTAAGATGATACTGAACAAGGACAACAGAGGGAAATGTAAAGATGAATGGTGGGGGGGCATGGGAGAGAGCAGAAAAATGGTGAGAAGGGGAATAGGGTGAAAATGATAAAAATTGAATTAGGATGGATTTATGGTACCCTGAAGATAGTGTGTTAAGATTTTAGGATTTTGATGTTAAGTTTTAAGATTTTGATGTTACGATTTTGGGAATTTTGAATTAGTGAAGAGATATGTAACTGATTAATAGCAGCAGCTTAAGTGAAAAGAAGTATAAGTTTGATTTAAGAATTATTTCATGATACTATAAGATGTTAAGTTTTTATGATATTATAAAAGGTTGGATAATGAATTGTAATGTTAAAAATGGATGTTACCAAAGTATATTAGTATTGAAGGCAGAGGAGGGAAAGCGGGGGAGGTCCCTTTAGAAGATCAGAAACTAGATTTTGTTAAGTAGTAAGAGAAAGATTGGTGTTCCAGTTTAGGTATGTATTGGTTTTGGTTTTGTTTTAATTGTTTTCTTTGTTGATTGTATTTATGTAATGTGTTTTTTATTGTGTTAATGTTGGTGTTTATGTTATGTTATGTGTTTCTCTTGTTTTATTGGAAAATAATAAAAATCTTATAAAAAAAAAAAAAAAAGATTGTCCCTGCTGCCTATTTGTCTGTTGTCACACAGCCCCCCAAGATGGAGAATGCAAGGCACACAGCAGCTACTGCTCCGTCTTCCCATTGCGCACATGCTCTGAGTGGGCAGCAGAACAGGCAGTGACAGCAAGGGGGAAGAGTGGTAGGGCCAGAAGGCTCGGAAGTAAGAAATGGTGTGGACCTCAGCAAGTTCCCAACAATGTCAGCTCCTGACAACCAACACTTGCAAGGTTTCCTTCTGCACATTTCCCTGTGACCGAGCTAAAAAAAAACACACACCACAAAGGTTGCTGAACTGAATCTTTGTTCATAGCCCAGTATGAGCTGCTCATGTCACACGTGGTGGTGCCTTAAACTTTGGACTCCTTGCCTCATACTGCCAAGGGTATTTCCACATGAAGAAGTAAATTTGCCAAGATCCAGCTCAGTGATATGGGGATATCCCAGAGTCCTCTGTTCTGCTTCCTCTTTGGTGGACCAAGGAATCCTGGGAAAGCATCACAAGGGATTACTCTAGTGAATGAGTATGGGTATTTATGGCTCTTCAAAGAGGAACAGGAGTGAAGAAGGTTTGCTGAAGCAGATTGTCCATGCAACGACAATCCTAATAGTCCATGTCCCTTTTCCCTAGAAAGGTTCTGGAGGTTAGTCCTGCTACTCGCACAACTTAAGCACCAAGCTTTCCTGGCATAACATTTGAGGCTAGGTGTTCTGAACAGGGGTTTAAAAGTGTGTGTACCCACACATGCTAATTCATACTTGCACACATGTGCATACTGAAATATAGGCTGCTTCCATCATCCTTGCTTCAACTCATGTTAGCATTCTGTTCACCCATCTCCAGTAAACAAGAACTGGGCATTGGGCAGCTGCTTAAGAGAGCATAGGCTTGCATCTTTCATTAAAGGTAAGGGTAAAGGGACCCCTGACCGTTAGGTCCAGTCATGTCCAACTCTGGGGTTGCGGCGCTCATCTCGCTTTATTGGCCGAGGGAGCTGGCCTACAGCTTCTGGGTCACATGGCCAGCATGACTAAGCCACTTCTGGCGAACCAGAGCAGCACACGGAAACGGTACCTATTTATCTACTTGCACTTTGATGTGCTTTCGAACTGCTAGGTTGGCAGGAGCAGGGACCAAGCAATGGGAGCTCAGCCTGTCGCGAGGATTCGAACTGCCGACCTTCTGATCGGCAAGCCCTAGGCTCTGTGGTTTAACCCACAGCACCATATCATATACCAGGTTTGGGGGAAACCTGTCTGTGACCTTGGGAGAGTCCCTGCTGGCCAAAGTGGATAATACTTGGCTAGATGGACAGATGGTCTTATCCAGCATGAGGCAACTTTGTACGCCCCCCCCCCAATTAAATGTGATAGATACATGTTGTGCACATGAGAGAGTTGACACTGATGCATCTGCACTATATGTATCTCCGGCCCTTTGGCCATATACTGATTGAGGTCTGTAGGGATTCAGGCTGCAAACCCTTCTCCCTTCATCCCATCTATAAGAGCTTGCAGATGGGGAAGGCAGATAGCTTTCTGCTATGAGTGCAATCTGTGATTTTTTCCCCCTGCAGCATGGATCTTTCCAGCCCAAGAAGCAAAGGGGTTAAGCAGCAGTGAAGCCAACAGGTAGCCAAAATGAGCTCTCACGTTCCCTGAAACCGCCCCCCCCCCCCCGAGAAGTATAAGAGCTTCACAGCTATTAAATGTCCTAGCATGAATGTATGTAGCCTATACTGTTACAGTACAAGGTCATCAATTTTTTTTGTATTTACATCGACAGCCCTAGTTGATATGTTTCCTCATCCAGCAAACATGCACAGGGAAAACTCTGTCCTGTCCTTTCCTTACTCTAAAATAGTTCCGATTTTGCTCCCAGCATCTGGAAATTTCAGAAAACAGATTGACAGAAGAGATCTGTAAAGGGAAGAAGTGGGTCAGAACATGGCAACCTACCATGGTTCCAGATGAGCTAGAGAGAATTCAACCACAGATTTATAAAAATCAACTGTCTTATTGCTAAACTTGCCCTGCTTTCACCATCCTCACGTTTCATTCATCTCATTCTATTAATTCATCAGCCTCTCCTTTTTCTCCCTCTTTTGGCTTGCAGGCACCTCACTTGGATTGCTGCTTCAATTAGAGGACTTCTCCTTCCCAATAACATGCCAGAGAAAGCAAGCAGAAGCCCCAGAGCAAGTCAGTTAAGATGGGAGATTTGCCTCTGACAGCTGACTTCCATCTTCACTTTGAGCTCTGGTTGTTCTTGGGCGTCTCCCTAACTGACTGATTGCAATGAGCCTCAGGGCTGTGAGCAGGGTTCATATGGCTATAGCACAGAGCTGTGCTCTTCAGGACTTACTGCTGCTTTGGACCCATTCACAAATTTGTGCAATACATTCTTATGGCTTATAGTGTCACCCCTGAACTCTCCCCCTTTCATTTCCCACTTCAGCCAACAGATAAACTGACTGTGAGCAGCAATGGAGCCTGAATGCAGATCAAAGGGAAACCACCGCAAGGTGAGCATCTCAAGGGCCTTTCCCTCTCCTTGGCAACCCCACATGGCTTTTCAAATCCACCCATTTCCAATGGAGCATTCTGAGTTGGACAGAGCAGGTGGGATTCAGCCTTCTCTGTTAGATCCCTTGAGAATAGGTGCAGGGTTAAGTCACCTGCCTTGCACAGGGACCTTCTCACTGCATTTGCTTCACCTCCAGTGAAGTCATGCCAACTGCCCCACAAAGAGCACAGTCAGTGCAGTTCCAGATACATAGCTGTCAACTTTTCCCTTTTTTAAAGGGAAATTCCCTTATTCCGAATAGGATTCCTCGCAAGAAAAGGGAAAAGTTGACAGCTATGTCCAGGTATTTAATACAGAGACTTATCTTGAATGCTCAGTCTTTCTCCCTCTTCTCTGCCACTTCTACACCCCGCTGCCTGAGTCACATACAGTGGTGTGTGTCACAGGGCGAGGCTCAAAGGCAGCACATGCACATTTCAGGAAGGCCTCTCTTTGGGTGGAAACGCTCCTAAACATGTCTGTTGACGGGAGCTGAGTGGCACCTTCACTTCAGCTGCTTTCCCCGTCAAGCACCTGGAGGCTGTCGACCGCTTGGTCTCCTAAAGCAGCGTGAAGAGGCTGCCCAATGGCTTAGGGATTTCCAAGATCTAGATAGCCTCCCACAGTCTCCAAATTTGCTGAACTTTTGCAAGGATAGAGAGCTGCGCTCTGGACCCCCCAGCTTGACCCACTGGATGGCTACAGTAATGGGAATCTGCCAAGCAGGCTTTGGAGAGGGGAAAGCAGGAGATCTGGGACATGCCACACCACGTTCTTGTTTCTGCTGCTTCTTGGAGCAAGCAGGATGGGTGCCGAGTGGGTGGGGATGTGGAATCCCACCTTGCCAGCTCCCAAGGCTGTTGGTTCCCTTCTTGCATTTTGGTGCCACAAAGGTTAAAAGGTTTGGGTTTAGCTCCTTTTATGTTTTAACAAGAGCCTCCTAGTGAAGAAAGACTGCGTAACTAACCTCTCCTCTCTACTATGTTTCTTTAAAAATTCAGTTTTTATCTCTGTCATAGTCCCACCAAAAGAAAAAGAAAAAAAGAAAAAAGGGAAAGCAGAGGTTTCCAAAACAGGTCTGCCTGCTTACTAGAAAAAGTATTTGAATTATGTCCTGAAAAAGCCTGGTAATGGTGGGAACTTCCTTTTTCTGTAAAAATAAATAAATAAATAATTGTTTGTAGCAAGAGTTTATATATATAGATATAGATATATATATATAGATATATATAAAAAATATTATTGAGCCATTTAAAAAAAGTTAACTTCCCCCACCCCACTCCCACAATACCGTGGCTAGTTGGGGTTACTGCCATCTCTGGAGCTACTGTGGAGATGAATGTGATTTAATCTGCATGAAGGTGAACAAAAACCTTGGTTTCTAGGCCCACTTTGTAACATCCGATGAAGCAGGCTGCCACCTACAGAAGCTTATGCCACCCTAATATTGTTAAGTCTCTGAAGGTGATACTGCCATCTCTGCTGCAGCGGATGAGCCGGGGCTGCTCTTCTGGTATTCATACCTGCACAGACTTGGGAGGAAAGTCCCATCCAGGAAAAGTAAGCAAAAGCGACAGCAGAATGCAGGAAAACCTAGTTACCGGTAAGTCTGCTGGCCTGTGGCTGAGATGCTCACAGAAGTTCCCATGAGGGCGATCTGAAAAACCATGTCATTCCAAAGAAACGGAGGGCTCAGGAAAGACTGCGCTTCAAGAGCAATATTGGGAGATCGAGGTTTTTGACACTGGACTGTGGGCTCGACAGGAGGAAAGTAACAAAGCAACGCCATTACATACTGTGGGAGGTCGGAGAACAGTACCAGAGAATATTGTTAGGCCTTAAGGGATGTGGCCGCATCCTCAGTCTTGTTCCCCAGTGCCAGAACGATCACAGCAGCCCCACTAATTCGGCCCCTGCCTTATCCCTGCCGGATCCTCTCCCGCCTTCGCCCTGCGAGGCCCCCACGATGGGCGTGTCGGAGAAGACGGAGCTGACAGAGTCCGCATCCGACATCTTCCGCTCTGCCTTCTGGGACCCTTTGGCCGCCTGCTTGGGGGAGCTGTTGGCTTTGCATTTGCCATTCTGGCCTTGCACGTTGCCAGGCGCCATGTGCCGGTTCAGCCCTTCCTTTCCCCCGCCGGCGTTGTGGTTGGGAGTGGTGCTGAGCACCGAGGAGTTGATGCTGTCCTCGCGCTGGCTGGCCTGCTTCTCGCCGTTGCGGCAGCAGCAGCGGCAAGGGGTCAGGTAAAGGTAGATGAGCACGAGGATGACGCTCAGGATGCAGCCCACCAGCGTGGTGTAGGCGGTGTTGAGGGTGTCCGGGGTCCCGTGCAAGGAGTAGTTGTGGACCGTGACGTGCACATAGAGGGTCTCGTTGAACACCTGGCTGACCGCATAGCAGGTATACGGACCCATGTCCTCCACGCTGATGTTTTTGATCTGAAGGCTCCCGTTGGTCAGCATGGTCATGGAGCTGTTGTCGCCCTCCTGGGGGACACGCTCGTAGCGGGGGGTCAGCCACTCTCTGATCATCACCCCTCGCTGCCTCGTGTCGCAGTTGATGATCACCTCTTCCCCGCGATGGACCTCCAGCACTTGCTCCTTGAACTCGCTGCAGTTCATCCCCCCTGGGCCACTGAGGCTGGAGATTTTGATGCTTTTGCTGTCTTTCTGGAGCAAGCACTTGAGTTCCTCCTTGAAGTCCGTGGCAGAGCTCAGCTGCCGCTTCTGCCAGTGGGTGAAGAGGTTGTAGAGCGAACACTGGCAGGTGAGGGGGTTGCCGTGGACGTAGAGGCCGTTCTTCACCCAGGCCGGGAGCTTGTTCACCTCGTCCACGGAAATATCCTTGATCTTGTTGCAAGACAGGTCCAGCAAGGCCAGCTCCGGGAAGCCCCCCTCGTCTTTCTTCAGCAGCTCTTGGGGGAAGCGGCCGATGGCGTTATGGCTCAGGTACAACTTCTGGAGCTTGGTCATCTCTTCAAAAGCGGTCCGGTCAATCTTGGAGATCTTGTTGCTGTACAGCAGCAACACCTCCAGCTCCACCAGGTGGCTGAAGTGGTTCTCCCCCAGCTCCTGGATGCTATTGGAGGAGAGGTCCAGGTACTTGAGGTGAGGGACATTGGTGAAGGCCTCCGTGGAGATGAAGGAAAGGCCGTTGTGGCTGAGGAACAGGGAGTGCAGATGGTGAAGCGGGGAAGGCGCCCACTCTGCCCGCAGGCGCGTCAGCTGGTTGTAGCTGAAGTCTAGGACGGCCGCATACGAGGGAAGGGGATGGGGGAAGACACTCAGGTTGGCCTTGGAGCAGCTGATGATGTTGCTGGCGCAGACGCATTTGCTGGGGCAGTGTGCCGCCGAGCCCCCTTTCCGGGCAAGGGCCAAGCTCAGCAGCAGCACCAGCAGCCAAGAAGCGCCCCTGAAAGGTTGCGCCAGACGACGTCGGGGCACCGAGGCATCCTGACCCCACATCGTAAGGCTCAGCCAGGGAAGGTCACGTCCCTGTCACAGAGAAGCAGGCGGGCGAGAACCATCGGGGGGAGCGCAGGGTCCGACCCTGGCGACGGCGGCGGTGAGCGCGTGCTGACCGGGGCGATAGGAAGCGGCGCGCCCGCGGGATTCATCCCCAGAGCCGCGCCTGCGGGATCCACCTGCTGCGGAAGGCGAAGGCCGAGCTGGCGGCGCCCGCTCCCTCCAGCCCTGCTGCGGAGCCGCCGAGCCCGCCTGGCGCTTTCCCGCCGGCTCCTCCCCTGCTCAGCATGTCCGCCGCGGAGCCCTGCAGGCGGCCACGCGGTGTTGCATTGCACCAAGCGCACAGCTTCCCCGAGCAGCAGCGCCAACCAACCAACCGGCCGGCCGGCCACTCACTTGTTCGCCGGCCCACGAGCTCCTCTCGGCTGCTTCTTCCCCGGGCGCTCAGCCCATCCCGGCTCGCGGGGGCCTCTCCTGCCTGCCGAGGGCGCGATCGGGTCGGAAGGCGAAGCAGCCGCTGCTCTGGACAGAGCCCGCGCAGCGCCGCCGCCGCCGCTAACTGGCGAGGAGGGGTTGCCCCGCCGGGCGTAGTGCTGCGCTTCCCGCTGGAAGTGCCCAGGGGGGCTTTTCCCGGTGCTGGATGCCGAGGAAGGCGGAGCCTCAGGCTTCCGGTGCGGGGAGGATCGGGCAGTGAATTAGAAAGCCCGACGAGCAGGAGCACCAGCCAAGGCTCAGCCAGGCTGCTGGAGTGCAAGGAGGGAGGGAGGCAGGCAGGCAGGCTGGCTGGCTGGCTGCGCGCGCGTCCAATGAAAGCCTGCGATGCTCCTCCTGTACACCAGCTCCTGGCACACTCACACCCACCCACAGCCTGTCAGCAGAGGAGGAGGAGGAGGAGGAGGCTTGGCCCCGCGAGACACAGTTAGTGGAGTAGGTTGCTGCGCTCTGCTACACGCACACCCCTCTCTCTATAGCAACGTGCAAGGAGCTCTGTGTTGGGGGGGGGTGTGTGTGCCGGTGATGTGCACCCTAGAGCTGCGAGGGGAGGCCAGTTGGAAAGGTGCCCCCTGGCCCTTCTGCCGGGTCCTCCCGGCCTTCGTTGCTGGCCCCGAGGTCCGCTTGGAAACCTCTCCTTGGCAGGCGCTGGAGAGATGACGAGAGAGAACAGCCAGAGCTCCCCTCGCCAGGGCCGCGTCTGCGCGCTAGAGGAAGGGATGCTGCTGCTGCTTCCTCCTCCAGAAAAGAAAGCCGCTGCAGAGTCGTTTGAATCATGCGTTGATATTGTTTTGAGAAACATGATATTTATTGAGGGTGGATGGTGAGGGGAAATGCAGGAATGGGGAAGCGCACCTCCAGTCCTTAGAAGATGCTTCCTCTGGAAGCGCGAGTTCGAAGGGTTGGAGGCGAACCACCCAACCAAGGAAGTGGGGAAGGCTTTTAACCGGCGAATTGGTGGCGAAGAAACCCCCGGCAGGAGGATATCTAGCTATTGATGCTGCAGGAGGAGCGCAGGAAGCCTGCGCTGCGTGACGCGCTGCGTTAACGTGGAATTACTGGGGTGGAATCTACACACATATAAAAGCCGTTTTGAAAATGCTTGTTTTTAAAGCGTTTTTAAAAATACATTGAATTTCCATAAGGCTCACTATCACCATCTAGTGTCACATTGTATATTGCACTTAAGGTAAATGTAAAGGGACCCCTGACCGTTAAATCCAGTTGCGGATGACTTGGGTTTTACTGGCCGAGGGAGCCGGCGTTTGTCCGCAGACAGTTTTTCTGGGTCATGTGGCTAGCATGACTAAGCCGCTTCTGGTGAACCAGAGCAGCGCAATCTTGATCCGGTTTGTGGGAAGAATCCAAGGTACAGTCATACCTTGGAAGTCAAATGCCTTGCAAGTCGAACGTTTTGGCTCCCGAATGCCGCAAACCTGGAAGTGAGCGTTCCGGTTTGCGAATGTTCTTTGGAACCCGAATGTCCAACGTGGGTTCAGCAGGTTCTGATTGGCTGCAGAAGCTTCCTGCAGGCATTCAAGAAGCAGGCATGACACTTGAATAAAAATATGGGGGGGGGGAGGTAAGCCCCACCCTGCATAATCGATCACATGACATGGTGTACGCACACCATTTGAATGGCAACGTCCATCAACTTTGAGAGGGCCCTGCCCCCTCAAACATTTTTATGGGGGCGGGGCTGAATGGACCTTGGCCCCTAGTGGTTGGACTAGTATTCAATACAAGAGTTACCCCCAAGCAGTAAATCTGCTTTTAAGGGGGAATGCTACCTCATCCAAACTGGGGGTTCACCTATTTCTAAATAATTTAAAACATACAGTTTACCTGGAATTTTCTTCCTAGATAACAGGCACGCATAAGGATGAGGTGAGAGAAAGGGTTAAGGCTGTTTTCGCAAGTGATGCTTAAAGTGGATTTGCATGCCCCACATTTACAATTCAAATCTAAACCTTACATTGGCTGTAATTTCTTCATTTCAAGCCACAATAGAAGGTGTATTTGTAGTTACATTCATCCCTGGCTGCTATCTTTGCCTTTCAGTCCTTCTGTTCTTTTTTTACATTGTCAGACCTGTCCTTTTTCTTCACTTTTTTGCTTAAGCTACAAAGCCCTGGGCACATAATACTATAAGCCCAGGGCCGTCTTAACCATTGAGCCTACTGGCGCAACGGCCTGGAGGGCGCCTCCGCCCTCCAGCCCCGCCGGCAGCGCCCACCAGCAGCACCCTCCAGCTGCCCGGTGGAGCGCGGGAGCACTAGTTAGCCAGCCGCGCCGTGCCCTCCGGCTGCCCGGTGGAGTGCAGGAGTGTGAGTTGGCTGGCTGCGCCCTCCAGCTGCCTGGCGGAGCGCAAGCTGGCCAGCCGTGCCGCGCCCTCCGGAGCGCGGGAGCGCGAGTTCGCCGGCCGCGCCAGGGCGCCTCATATACTTAAGACGGCCCTGTATAAGCCAATAAGGGGAGCTGCAAGAGTGTGCATTCAGTTTAAAATGGTGTTTGCCTACTTTTTATCCCTACTCAGCAAATCCAGGGTGAGGGGCAGGGTAGTTTTGAGACCAAAAGGTGTTGCAAGGTCGCCTCTCACTTGGTGTCTTTTCAACATACATGTACAAAATGTGTCCCTGCGGACATGCAAAACAACAAACACAGAGCGACAACAAACACAATCACCAGTGTCATGTGTGACCCTCCTGCCTGTGGTGGAATTGCCTACAGTGGCACACAGTGGCATCATACATTGGTAAATGTGTGTACTCAAATGCAGTGTGTAAACCAGCCTTTAGCATCTCTTGAAAGCATCAGGATTTGTATAGCAGGAAGGAAGATATGTGTTATCTCACCGGGCGTTTTCACAAATAACTCTTGAGAATGCCTTTCTAATCTGGAATGTGTCATGAAGGCTGAATATTATTAAGAAGGTACAGAAGGGAGAAGTGAACTATTTTAAAATGGAATGCTCTTGTCAACCAAGCTCCTTCATCTGATTTACAGGTGCTGAAAATGCAAAAAACAAAACAAAAAACTTAAGCGCAGTGTGCGAAATGGCCTCCCTCTCATTACATCGAGAGTTCCCATTCCAGCTCAGGAACTGACAGGTCTTCACCATAACAATTTTCGCTGCCACAGCTTCTGAACTGAATTTAATACAATCGCTAGTAGGCAAAGAGCAGGTGCCCTATCTTGTACCACATACGAAACCTTCATCAGCATTTATTATTCATCATGCATTTGTTAAAAGTAATTTATTGGCCACCTTTCCAGTTTGCCTAGAGCACTAGTGTACAGGAAAAATGAAACAATTACCAAAAAAAAAATCTGCAAAGAACAAAATAAACCACACGGATAAAGCAAATATACCAGCCTGGTGATCTGGAGGTCAAATGGAAGTGATATTGTTTTGCAAGCCCTATAAAAGGCGAATAGAGAAGGGGAGTGACAGACTTCGTGGTGGATGTTAGGCTTGGTGCCAGACTTTAGTGCAGGGGCCAGCAAACTTTTTCAGCAGGGGGCCGGTCCACTGTCCCTCAGACCTTGTGGGGGGCCGGAATATATTCTGAAAATAAAATATGAACAAATTTCTATGCCCCACTAATAACCCAGAGATGCATTTTAAATAAAAGGACACATTCTACTCATGTAAAAACACGCTGATTTCCGGACCATCCATGGGCCGGATTTAGAAGGCGATTGGGCCAGGTCCGTCCCCCGGGCCTTTGTTTGCCTACCCATGCTTTAGTGGCTCTTCTCATGGTGTTACCAATGGGACCTTATCCAGCACCAACTTGGGGCCCTGCCTGGTACTGCTGCCCTCAGAGCCCCCTGTGGTGTGGTGCGGCTGCTGCTGCCAGTCACTTCACTGTCTCCTCCCCACGGATGTGTTTTCCTGCTGGTGTTTTACTATGGAAGCTGCACTGGTGCTTGACTCTGCCTATAGTTGGAGGCTGCTATGTTTAGAGCCCCCAATATACAATGTCTGGTGTCACTATTGGGTGTTGTCTCTTAGAAAACCTTAAAAAAAATCAAAATCCTTCACACTGTGGAAGGAGACATTTTAGGAAGCTCCTGTCATTGTCATGGGTATGGCCAATCCTAGCTACATCTACTCAGAAGTAAATCCTACTGAATTCAGCTGCAGCTAACATGGTCCTATCACCAGACATATGGTGGTTGGTCATTGTGAGAACAGGATGGTGGACTTAGGCCATTGGCCTGATCTAACAGGCTCTCCTTATGTTCTTATGACATTGTAATAATTCCTCCCAGCATCTGCTACAGAGGTTTTTGCATGTATAGCTTCTCCCCCTTCTAAATAGGAAAATTATTAGTACTGGTAGATTCTCAAAATCTTTGTGGTACTATCTCCAGTTGCACATTTAAATCACACACACACACACACACACACACACACACACACACACACCCCCATTATGGGAGATTGAGCAGAGGGTGGTTAGAGAACCATAGATTCCCAGTCTCTGTAAAAGATGGGTATTTAAATTGCCATAGTCTAATGCCACAGCTTGTCCTTCACACTGGGTGGTGATTATCTTCATTCTAATCACTCCAATGGACTCCCAAAAATATTTTAATAAGGAAGCACATCTGTTGACCGATGATTCCCTGTATGAAATCCTTGCTAATCTTTGCTGTCCCTCGTAGACTTTTGCAATGGAGTGTCTGACTGAGGAATTAAATAAGCTCAAACCGTCCAACAGACAGCTGCTGGTGGTGCTCTGATGACCCACTGCTGGATAAATCTGCTAAACGGATAAATGTGCATATATGTGCATGCCACCTACCGGTGCCGCTGTGCATACCATGAAATAATCTTCTTAAATGAAACACCCGGCTGAAAGATAATTGAAGTGGTTCCCCTGCACTAGAGGGCTGAAGACTGAATCGCATTAAGAGTAATTGCTAATGCCTTCCTGTGTGAACATGCTGTGTCCTGGGAATTATTGACTGGAAGTCCCAAAAATCCAGTTCACTAGTAATCATCTGAACAAGCAACATGAGTGGTTCTTACACAATAAGCCACACTTTTATGTGTGAACCACCCAGCAAACTTTCTGCTAATAAGAGACATAGAACTATTGTATGTAACGGCCTCGGCCCAGTATACCTGAAGGAGTGTCTCCACCCCCATCGTTCAGCCCGGACACTGAGGTCCAGTGCTGAGGGCCTTCTGGCAGTTCCCTCACTGCGAGAAGCCAAGTTACAGGGAACCAGGCAGAGGGCCTTCTCAGTAGTGGCACCCGCCCTGTGGAACGCCCTCCCACCAGATGCAGAGGAAATAAGCAACAATCTGACTTTTAGAAGACATCTGAAGGCAACCCTGTTTGGGGAAGTTTTTAATGTTTGATGTTTTATCACATTATTAATATTCTGTTGGGAGCTGCCCAGAGTGGCTGGGGAAACCCAGCCAGATGGGCGGGGTATTATTATTATTATTATTATTATTATTAAGCATTGCTCAGTCAGTAGGATATTAGACTCTTAATCTCTGGGTCATGGATTCGAGTCCCATGTTGGGCAAAAGATTCCTGCATTGCACAGGAGGTTGCACAGGAGGTTGGAGTAGATGACACTTGTGGCCTCTTCCAACTCCTTTCTATGATTCTAGGTCAGGGGTAGGCAACCTAAGGCCCATGGGCTGGATGCAGCCCAATTGCCTTCTCAATCTGTCCCATGGACAGTCTGGGAATCAGCGTGTTTTTACATGAGTAGAATGTGTCCTTTTATTTAAAATGCATCTCTGGGTTATTTGTAGGACCTGCCTGGTGTTTTTACATGAGTAGAATGTTTGCTTTTATTTAAAATGCAAGTACAGTACACCATTTGAATGAACCATAATAAGCCCCCAGTATCATCATCACCCCCTCCTCCTGAAACACACAGTCCCCTTTGCCACGACAGGACACTTGCCAAATGATACCAAATCTGCCGATTGATTTCGTTCTTCCAGCTGAATCATTTTGATGACTTAAGGTCTGCAAAGTTTTATGACCAAAGCCTCCAGGGTGGTTCTGAGGTTTAGGAGACCCAGGAGGATGTTGGCAAAACATAAAGGAATTGTAGGCAAAGATTTTAGCAAGAGTGTTTCAATAAAGCTTGAGCCACTTGAAAACAAATTATTTGCCCCAACAGAACTCAGACTTGAGGCCATTTGTTTTACTTTTCTGGTTGTTGTTGTTGTTCAGTCGTTCAGTCGTGTCCGACTCTTCGTGACCCCATGGACCAGAGCACGCCAGGCACGCCTATCCTTCACTGCCTCTCGCAGTTTGGCCAAACTCATGTTAGTAGCTTCGAGAACACTGTCCAACCATCTCATCCTCTGTCGTCCCCTTCTCCTTGTGCCCTCCATCTTTCCCAACATCAGGGTCTTTTCTAGGGAGTCTTCTCTTCTCATGAGGTGGCCAAAGTACTGGAGCCTCAACTTCAGGATCTGTCCTTCGAGTGAGTACTCAGGGCTGATTTCTTTGAGAATGGATAGGTTTGATCTTCTGGCAGTCCATGGGACTCTCAAGAGTCTCCTCCAGCACCATAATTCAAAAGCATCAATTCTACGGCGATCAGCCTTCTTTATGGTCCAGCTCTCACTTCCGTACATTACTACTGGGAAAACCATAGCTTTAACTATACGGACCTTTGTCGGCAAGGTGATGTCTTTGCTTTTTAAGATGCTGTCTAGGTTTGTCATTGCTTTTCTCCCAAGAAGCAGGCGTCTTCTAATTTCGTGACTGCTGTCACCATCTGCAGTGATCATGGAACCCAAGAAAGTGAAATCTCTCACTGCCTCCATTTCTTCCCCTTCTATTTGCCAGGAGGTGATGGGACCAGTGGCCATGATCTTAGTTTTTTTTTATGTTGAGCTTCAGACCATATTTTGCGCTCTCTTTTCTGGTTGCCTCACCTCAAAAAGAACATTGCAGAGCTGGAAAAGGTTCAGAGAAGGCCAACAACAATGATCCAAGGGATGGAGCAATTTCCCTATGAGGAAAGGTTGCAACACTTTGGGCTTTTACATTTAGAAAAAAAGTTATGGGGGGCACATGATGGAGGTGTATAATTTTTTTGGAGAAAGTGGAAACAGAAGTATTTCTTCCCATGAGCTTAGGGCCATCTTATGAAGCTGAATGCTGGAAGAAAAGAAAGCAATTCTTCTCACAGGCCATAGTTCAGCTGTGGAATTTGCTGCCACAAGAAGTAGATGGACACCAACATCAATAGCATTTAAAAGAGGATTAGACAAATGGCAGGATCCCCAAAGACATGCTCTATGGGGAGCTCGCTTCTGGCATCAGGGCAATTGGCTGACCAACTCTGAGCCACAAAGATGTCTGTCAATGTGACAAGAAGGCTGGCAACATCAGCCCTGCCATGTGGGAATCCCTTGCAGGTGACTGCAATGCCTGGAGACAGGCAGTCAAGTTGTGTATCCATAGCAGTGACCAGAGGAGAAATGACCGCTAGGAAGAGGGCAGAGAGAAGAAATGCCATGGTGCATCTGCGGTAGCACAACCAGATGCCCTCATCTGCCCCAGCTGCAACAAAACATGTCTCTCCTGTATCGGTCCCTACAGCTTCAGAAGTCGCTAAAACCTCCAACAGCTTGTAGGCGCACTCCTCCACTGTCTCCTGAGACAGACAGAGGCCAGCCAACCAGATAAATGCATGAAGCTATCAGTGGCCTTGAGCCCCAATGACCTCCACGCTGAAGGCAATTTAGCCTCTGAATACCAGTTGCTCAGAATGCTAAATGAGGAAAGTGTGGTTGCACTCAAGACTTCCTTCAGGGCTTCCCAGAAGCATCTGGTTGATCACTGTGAGAGCAGGGTGTTGGACTACATGTGCCTTCAGCCTGATCCAGCAGGGCTCTTTTTGTGTGCTTAGCACAGGTTCAAGGTGCCCAAGTGTGATGGGAGATCCATTGATACTGTTTTTACTTGGTCAAGAAATACTACTGTGTGAATCATCCCAGTATAGAGGCCTTTTTCCTGTTTAAAAGCTTCAGTAGAACTCTGGGGTCCCACCAGCCCTTCTCTCCTTCAGATCTTTGCATCCTCCTTTCCAGGGGATGGCATCCAGTTCTCCTCCCATAATTTCTTCTTTGGCTTCCTCTCTTCCACACACCCCAATATTCCTTCTCCTGCTTTTCACATCACCCCCTTCTCCTCCAGCTTTTCTCTCCCTGCACTTTCCTCGCCCTTGCTCTATATTTTCCTGTTCACTGTCTCTTGCATGTCTCCGTCTCTTGTCTCTTTCGTTTTACACAGACACCACCCCCCTTCTTTCCCTGGCACCTCCTCCTTTGGGGCTCTGCACCCCCCCCCCCAATTTCTGTTCCCTCCTCCTCCTCCTTTGGATTCATATACAATCCTTTCCTTTCCTTTCCTGCCCCCCCCCACCCCTTTATCTCTCCTCCGCTCTCAAGGTCACCCTTCTCTGCAGTCTAATAAATGTCACTTTCTCTAAGGCCTGCCCTGAATGTGAGGATTTGCCTCCAGTGAAGCAGAACAAACTGAGATGAGAAAGCCATTCATCTATATTGACTAAATCCATCCCTGTTTGAGGGTGTGTGTGTGGGGGGGGGAATGCACAGGGGGTGCCATCTGGGAAGCTTTAGGAATAGGAGGGCACATTATCTTCGGAGCCCAGACTGTTTACCCCTCCTCCCCAAGCTTTGGGTTTGGATCCCAGCCCCGTAGATCTTTTCCTGCTTTCTAAGCTGTTTGGATACCAAAGGAAGCCCCTGGGAGTCTCGCTCTGCCTGTTGTTCATAGTGTTATGTTATCAGCAGGCTCCTGATTAGTGCACAGAATAAATAACAGTGAGATAATTATCTCCCTGATCACCACTCAGCTGGAGCAAAAGAATCTGCCAGAGAGTTGGGATAAGAGGAGAGCTGCTGTGCCTCTCCAGGGGACCTATGCATTGCCATCCCTGACATGCTAAAGTTTCAGAGCACTGAGAGAAGCCTCTGCCTTTTTATCCTCCCTCCTCAGAGTCAGTTCCATCATCTACAGCAGGGGTAGGCAACCTAAGGCCCGTGGGCCAGATGCGGCCCAATCGCCTTCTAAATGCGGCCTACGGACGGTCTGGGAATCAGCATGTTTTTACATAAGTAGAATGTGTGCTTTTATTTAAAATGCATCTCTGGGTTGTTTGTGGGACATAGGAATTCGTTCATTATTTTTTTCAAAATATAGTCCGGCCCACCAAATGGTCTCTGGGACGGTGGACTGGCCCACGGCTGAAAAAGGTTGCTGACCCCTGATCTACAGCACAGCTAGATGGGACATTTTTACTAGGGTGGAGAATAAATAGATGGGCAGAGCCAATGGTGGATCTTGGCCAGCCTGCTGCCAACCACCATTTAAAACAAACAACACAATAATTAAAAAAAATATCCACAATATTAGGAGTCACATTTCAGTCTAAATTCCATGTTAGGCATCCTTCAAGGTTCACCCCTTTAGCCCAAGTTTTAATTCAATTTCAGGAGTGTGAGTGGGTGAAATGAAAGACATTATCTTTCAATACTGTTTTCAGGTGAAACGATTGGGATAGGGAAAAGGATGTTCAGACACGTATTTGAATACTTCAGCAGGTATTAAAATATTTGTTATCTCCGCACAGGAATCACTATTCCTGTATGCTACGTTTCTGGCAAGAAAAGAGGTATTGTGTGTGTGTGTGTGTGTGTGTGTGTGGCTAGTGACAGATAAGGAGAAAGTGCAGCTCAGCAGGCAGGATTAGAGGATGGATTATGTAAAGTTAACAGGGACAAGAAATTACAGGAGGAAGAGTTAGTACACTGCTCTCCATCCCAACCCCTCAGTTAATCCCCTTGGTGATCAAAAACACGGAAATATGCTACCCTTGACAGGGATGTGAAAGTTGGCTGGTTTTACATGGAGCAGATGAATCCAGAGTATTAGAAGACAACTAATCTGAACTGCAGTGTAACCTGCTGGGAAGGAAGCACCAGAATAAGGCAGCATGGGGAATTTATTTGGTGTATCCTTCAGCACCACTGAGATTCTAGCTGCATGAACAGGTTAGGGTGTGTACGAGACTGTCAGCATCCCCTTGTGACTATCAAGGGTAGCTCTTTTTTTAAAATATTCAGTGTAACGTGGACAAGGCAGTGGAACTTGTTGCATGTAGCAGCTACTGCTCCACCAACATTTAAATCTATGCTTGCTCTATGTTTGAGGACCAAACTACAGCCAGTGTTGTGTAGTGGTTAAGAGTGGTAGACTCGTAATCTGGTGAACCGGGTTCGCGTCTCCGCTCCACCACATGCAGCTACTGCTGGGTGACCTTGGGCTAGTCACACTTCTTTGAAGTCTCTCAGCCCCACTCACCTCACAGTGTGTTTGTTGTGGGGGAGGAAGGGAAAGGAGAATGTCGGCCGCTTTGAGACTCCTTTGGGTAGTGATAAAGCGGGATATCAAATCCAAACTCCTCTTCTTCTTCTACACATGTATATTACTGTAGCCCAAGGATGGGGAAAATTCAGGCCCCAGGGACTGAATTACTATGAAACCAAAGGGGGCTTAAGAAGCTTCAGGGCACCAATCCCAGAGTGGAAAATCGGAGAGCAAACAGAATGAATTAATATTCTGAAAGAAGGTACAGCCAGCTGGTACACAGTGCCCTTGAACTGTGGCAAAGATGGGGAGCCAGTGGCCCTCCAGATGGTTCTGGACTCCAATTTCCAACATTTACCATTTACCAAGCTGGTTGCAACTGAATGGAGAGTCCAATAGCATCTGAAGTCTGGAGAGCCACAGGTTCCCCATCCCTATTTTATATGCTGTCGGAGAGGCAGCCAATCATATATCGTCGGACTGCAACTCCCATCCGCTTCAGCCAGCATGGACGATGGGAGTTGTAGTCCAACAACATGTGGGAGGCCAACACATTGTTGACCCTCAGACTATAGGCAGCAGTTCCTTCTTATTCATTCTCAGGGATTTCTGCTTGGATAAACGGTCTTCCATTCAGACTATCCAACTAGGTGGGCGCTTGGTTCTCTTGCAGCAGCACAGTTCACACAAGGTATATTTTACTTCCTACAGGGAAAACAGGCCCATTCTGCTCTGAGGCCTGTGTCTGGCTCCTCACACATTGCCTGCTCTAGCTCTGATATTGCCTCTGGTGCTCACAAATGAGGAGGCCTTGTTATGCCATATTTCTGCACTTGATTGGGGGTTCCCCCCCCCCATCAGTGAATATTTAAGCTGCTTAGCGTTCCTTTTTAAAAAATCACTGTCTGTGACATTTTTTTTTAATGGTCTTCAGTCCCATCTTAAGCAAGGATTCTGTTCCACCCCTCCTGCATGGAGCTGGTTGCCATGGCAGTACTGCATTGTTACTAGGTTGCTGTCATTTGCTTTCAGGATTCTGCTGGGTAAAACGGTGTTGATAAAAAGGTACTGGCTCATGTATATATATATAAGGAGGGGCTCAAGTCAGCTCCATCTTTTAAGCGAAGAGTTGAAGGTACAGAAATGGGCAGGGGGCGGGGCATTCGAACAAAAAACGAAAGGGGCCTGAAATGCATGTGTGGGAGAGCGGATGAGAGTCTCTGTCAAATTGTTCTTGGAAGTCATTTAGGTGTTAGTGGCTGGTGCCAGCCTGGCAGAGCGGGGAAAATACCACAGCCTCAAGCTCTCCTGTGCAATCCGGGGGGGGGGGGGGGAGAACCACTTTCACAGTAGCATTAGGATTTTTAAAATGCTCCTAAAACTGCTGCAAAGCTTCTGCACCAAGAATGGTAAGGATTGGTAAGCAGGTGTTTGAAGAGCCATCACTCACAATGCTGTTGCGGGTTGATGTGATGGAACACAAAGCCACAAGTCTCCTTTCCTGAAGTATTTTCTCTTCTGTGCAACGTACATCTGGAACTGGACTGACCCAAGAATTACAGAAATCTCCTTATGGCTGAGAGTCACAGCTCTTGCCTCTGAACCAAATTGTATCTTAGTGTAATAAGTACTTTTCAGTTCTTGTCTAGCCTCCTGATGGGTGTGTCCTCTAAGCTTTCTATGACAACCCCCTTCTGTTTTGGTCTTTTGTAGCCTGGAGAAGGCTACATGCCTATGCATTGCTAGTGGGGGCTGGAGGCCCAGGCTCACCATTATAGCAAGGATCCTTGCCCCTTCACCCTCCCCCCCCCCACTTCTAGGGCTGCAGCGTTCCCTTCCCTTGGCAAACCAATGCAGACATTGCTGACTCCATTGATTTACACGACTGAGAGGGTTCATACCCAAAATTAGCAGTCAAATATAGAATATAGAAATCAAATCAAATCCTGACACCACACAGAGAATATATAGTCACCATCTGAGCCTATGGTGAATCTGTTGAATAATGGATTCAAACTACAAGAAAGAAGATTCCACCTAAACATTAGGAAGAACTTCCTGACAGTAAGAGCTGTTTGACAGTGGAATTTGCTGTCAAACAAAGGAGTGTGGTGGAGTCTCTTTCTTTGGAGGTCTTTAAGCGGAGGCTTGACAGCCATCTGTCAGGAATGCTTTGATGGTGTTTCCTGCTTGGCAGGGGGTTGGACTGGATGGCCCTTGTGGTCTCTTTCCAACTCTATGATTCTATGATTCTATTCTAAGATTCGGCCCTAGTATTTGCAGAGGAGAGACTTGTTGCCCAGGAGCGGGGGAGAGCAGGGCAGGAGGGAACTCATTTCAGCTCTGTTCAGGTTTATATCCCAACTACTGCAACCTTCTCCTCTTGGCACGAGCTCCAAATTGGCCCTGAAGTCCTTGCTAAATGTTAATGCTTCCTTTCCTCTGCATTTCCACATCCTTTCACCACTCATTTGCTCTCCCCACTTATTTTATCTTGCCTATACTTGGCTGCAGAGCCTGTTGGCTGCCAGCCCTTCTCATAATCAATCCTTCAGGTCCCAAATATTATATTCAGCAAAACCTTCCTTCTCAAATGCTTGATATTTTCCCAAGGAGAAGCCCAGTCTACCAAACTCTCCCCAGCAGCAACAACATCACTTTTTTCATTTCTGCCTCCCCCCATCCTGCTCCTCCTGCATCACCAGTTATTTTGCAGCAATCAGTAAGGAAAGAGAAATAGGCATTTTCTTTTCTCCTACCTGTCCAGAAAGAATGGCCTCTCCACTTTATTGACTGGGTGGCAACCTTAGCAATGAAAAACAACAGCCACGGGAAACCAGAGTGACCTTCCAGAGCACAGCTGCTCCATCCCAAGAACAAACAACAAACACTAATACATGTAGGAGGTTTGCATGGTGCTGTGTCTGCTTCTAGATCCTTGCTAATTTATGTTTTCATGTACATATGGTTTGAAGAAAACCTTCCCATTGCTCTAAACTGAGTCTCTTGCTGGAATTTCTACAGGTAATGGAGACTTAGTCAGAAGTGACTACATTTGCATATAGAATATATAGTTGGTAACTAGGAAAGGCAGCAAATTCCAAGACTGAGGGTTTGGGGGCACCAAGATGGTTCAGTGTAGGGCCCTGGGAGCATACACATAACTATTAGGGTGTTGTTTAATAAATCAATTGGTTAGATTAATCAGTTACATATTTTAATAGACTAAAAAGTACCCTGATTAATTGGCAGTGGATTTCAATGGTTCAAAAATGGAGGACTTACAGAAATGAGAAGCACCATGATACATGTGCATATTATTCAAGGAACAAAAAGAAAGTATGCTTCAAAAATACTGTTTTCACTAACACGCACATTCAAGGATGACCAGGTAATTTATTAAAACTTATAGTTAATCAAGTATTATTATTATTATTATTATTATTATTATTATTATTATTAAAATCAAGTTGCAGCTCTAATGATCAAGTTTTTGCTGCTGTGTTCTTCTGAAAATGGCATGGCTCTTGGTCAGCTACGCAGAAAGCAACAATGATGGCTGCCCAGTGTTTCCTGTATTGAACTTCTCTAGGGTGCATTAGATCTATTTGGGAGGTGGTGGTGGCATTAACTTGAGAATGGGTCTCACTGAGTGCTTCAACAATCTCTCTGCAATTCTTCCAGGAATTGGATGTTCCCCAGCATCACGTCCAAGTCTCTACACTTTATCCACTCTAGGGACTTCAGTCTGTGCTGACGGTTGCTTCCCACTGTTATAGATGGCTTTAGAACCAGAACAGGTTATGCAGTCCTTCAAACAGACAGCTTATTCCTTTCAATAGGAAGTGCCATGTAAAAATAGGTCTGTTTTTTAAAGACCACTACCAGTGCTATCACATCCAGCCATTAATGCAGATAGCTACCATGCAGGTATTCCTGTGAATTGCACAATGTAATGAATCAGATCTAAGTTAGGGGATGTTCAGAAACCCACGGTGTTTTAGGAGTTAATGGGCACCCCAGTTTGAGTGGCAGATACCCCTTGGGAGGTGGGACATTCCGCTCTTTAAAAGGAGGGAGCAGCTGTTAATGTGGGGAGAGTGGTGACTGGAAGAAGGAGGGTGTGGGGCCAGGTTAGGTTTAGGTTACCGGTAGGTTAGGTTAGGATCGTTGAAGATGTGTATATGTTGCTGAAAGAAAGAGTTTACACTGTTATGAAACTAAGCTTATGAACCATTACTGAAACCATTATGTTCTGTAAGAAATAAAGACCTCTTATTGTTGAGCTAAGAAAATATTGTCGTTCATTTCGTCCAGTGACTTATATAGGCTCTTGAGGAGTTGAACTCAGGGAAAGGACAAAACTAACCTGAAGGGTGAAAGTTTGTGTCTTGGAGTTTCCTCAGGAGGGGCTAGCGGGCGGAAACCCTGGTATTGCCACAGAGTTGCTAAGAGGGCTTAGCTAACTGATATAGTGAGGGGATCTAATAAGGAGAGACCCCAAACTGAAGGCAAAGGAGAGGTTAACCCCTGAAGCCCTGAGCAGAGGATATAACCGGCCACGGCCGCTGGACAGGAAAACTCCCGTTACTAAGGGATCCCCAGATTATAGATAAAAGGGGATTGAAATAACAGACGGACCTCAGAGGGACAGGTGGGGTGCATTGTAATTTGACCCAGAACACCTGATTAAAAATTCACTTAGTAACGAGGGGAGAGTCTGAAGTGGAGGTTCGTCGCACACAGCACCACAAATTGAATCTAAGCAAGGTCTGATTTTGCTGCACCTCATCTTGCTTCCCCTGCTCCAACCACATCTTCACAAGGCTACCATAAATCCTTGCAGTGACTTTGACTTAGGCCTGACCAATCCATCCTATATCCAGAGAGAGAAATAACTACTAATGTACTGTGCTGGTTTGCACTAAAAATGTCTGCCCAGATAGCAATGATAGGTGGGTGTGGAAGTTCCCTCTGGCTGCAAAAGTATCTATATTAATTTCCATGGTTGGACCTGATCCCCGTGTGCAAAGAACCCCTCCTCTCCAATTCAAAGAAAAGCCGCTATAGAAAATAACTTTGAACTGGGCTGCATACGTTTGGCTCATGCATGTGCAATATGCAGACTGGATCAGTCACAAATGTAAAGTGTTCTCACATCTAGAGCAAGGATACCCAACGCAATGATCTCCAGATGTTGTTGGACTGCAGCTCCCCTCACCCCTGACCGTGCTGGTTGGGACAGGAGTGTTGAAGTCCATTAACACCTGGAGGGCACCACATTGGCTACCCCTGATCTAGATACTCTAGACTCAGTTATCTATCTCTGGAAGTCAATGAAAGGTCAACATTTTAGATGTTTGTGTGTGTGTGTGTGAAGCTTAGGGGACTGTGATCCAACCACCAAGCTGTGACATAACAAGCTTAAGGGGATGATCACTGCTGATTACGGGATTCTAATTAAATGGAGTATCCAGCTTGGGTGTGGATAATTCCTGTTATGTAAAAAAGACACCCACTCCTGCTTACCTCTCTCTCCCCAACCTCTTTTGTAAGATAGAGTTGCTTTCCAGCAGCAGGGGTGTTATTTTTCAGCTGAGAAGGTCAAGACTGACTTTCCAGGATGAGCCAGACACCAATATCCACAAGAGATCAAAAGGTGCAGTAGCACACAGAGTTGTTTTGCAACCTCATTTACAAGGATCTGAGCCCTTTCTTTCCTTCACCTCTGGCATCAGGTACTCTCTGGAACTAAGGCCTGTTCGTGTGATCAGTTATCCTGAGAAAATAATTATTGGGCTTTCTCATTTTTTAAGAAAGAATAAAAACTGGGTGGGGGGCTAGGGGGCCATGGCAAGAAACCAAAGGCATAGAGAAGCACAATGACCTGTGAATAACCCAGGATAGTTAGCAAAGGGCATATGACTGAAACACAATGGATTTCCTTGTTCATGTAGGCAGGGCTGTTGTTGTCTCGGGATTGTTCTCTGAATTTTCATTGTGTAAATTAGCACTGATCTACACAGGAAGCTGCCTGTCCATATAGCCCAATTTTGTCTGCTCTGACTGGCAGTGACTCTCCAGGGTGTCAGGCAGAGGTTTTTCTTATCATCTGCTACCTAACCCTTTTAATGGGAGAGGCCAGGGGTTGAGCTTGGAACCTTCTGCATGAGCTCTTCCGCTGAGTTATGGTTCCCTCCCCACTTCCCCCAACGCTGATGTATTTTTAAGAGCAACTGGGAATTGCAAAGAGCTGGTAGCAAGAGGAAATCATTGCAACTGTTAATCGAAGTATCAAAGTGCTTTCATTATAGATTAAAAATAATGTACTGTAGGCTATGCTTCCTCTTATTATTGTTATTATTATGGACAACAGCATTAGCTCTCCACCCTAGTTGACAAAGGGCTCTTTCCAATTACCGGTACTTCTCCCCAACAGAAACTCGGGCAAAGGTCCAAACTAAATGGTTTTTAGAAGTGTCAACAGCAGGGGTGGGGGGTGGGGATAGGTAAACCTCCCTCCAGACTATAAGTCCAGTCCAAACTTAGGCCCTTTCCATAGCTATTGATACTCTATAAATCTCCTCTGAACCAGCATTTTCTCCTTATCAGGGGCGTAGCAAGGGGGGGGGGGCGGTCCGCCCCATGTTCCATAATGGAGGGGGTGACAAATTATCAAGGAACAATTACTGCCCTACTAGGGCGGTTCATTTTTTTTTTTTAATAAAAAAAATGCCTGATGCAAAGGTCTTATCTTACTATACTAGGGATTATATAGCTATATATGGAATTTCATGCATATCAGTTAATACCTTGACCCTCCTCCATCAAAATAGCTGTTTACTTGGCTGTTTTCCTATGTTGTGAAGGCTGAAATTTCAGTTCAGTGGAGCACTTACTGTTCCCAACCCTAACCCTAATTAGACTTTAATTTGATTTTGAGATGTTTTTAGGAGGTAATTTAAGTATTGTTTGATTTTATACCAATGTTATGTATCTGATGTTAGCCACCCTGAACCCGACTTCGGCCGGGGAGGGCAGGATATAAATAAAAGTTATTATTATTATTATTATTACTACTTGTTGTTATTCCTTTGTAAGAAAATATGAAATAATGTAAAACCATTTTTGCGGGTGTGTGTGTGTGTGAATCAATGGGGGGGTGACAAGAAATTTTCCGCACCGGGTACCACCTGACCTTCCTACGCCTCTGCTCCTTATATTATGGGGCATGGTTATACTAAGTCTCAAAAAGCGGCTGAGGTGCAGAACAAACAGAATAGCCTAACTGCTATTCACATGGACAGAGGGAGGGGTGCAGTTTGCTTGTGTGTCCACAGAAATTGACTAACCAATGAATTTGAAGGCGAGGAGGGCCACCATTTCCTAAGCCCTGGTGTCTTGCTTCAGTCATGGTTCAATGTTTGTGGTGTGGTGGCAGCATTTCCCCTTTTCCAAAACAAAAGCAAAAATCCTCTCTTTCTCTTTGGCATTAAACATCACCACCCCATTCCTACCACCGATGTCACACCTATACCTTCAGAACCAAAGCACTGAGGGTACATCCTATGGCCCTTCAGCCAGTCTTTAGCCAGCTTTAGAATGGCATCAAGCCTAAATTTATAGCACATGACTTCCCCCAAAAGAATCATGTATATTCCCCCTCATGGAGCTACAATTCCCAGCACCCTTAACAAACTATAGTTCCCAGAATTCTTTGGAGGAAGTCGTGTGTTGGACGTGCTTCAAATGTACGGTGAGGGTCTGCCCTAAGTTGCATAGCAGGCCTTTCGGCTATCCATATCGTAGAGAAAGCAAAGTGCATTAGCTAGAAATGTTTAAAGTTCCTTTAATTTCATTTAAGGCTGCATCTCTAACTTTTGTTTTTCTCCCTCACCTTCTAAGAAATTAGGCATTCAAGAAAGGGACCTCTTTTAGTTAATTAATCAATTACACTGATGCTTCTGATCATCTTAAAAGGAACCTTAATAATTCAAACAGCAATTTTTAAAGGGAATTATTTCTAAGGCAAGTGCTTGGAAAAAATAGCAATGACTAGCATCATCTTAAAAGAGCATTCTAAAAAACAAAGGCAGTTTCCTTCAGCATTGCTTTCATGTGCATGCAAATTATATGCACATTTAATTAGTTAATTAACCAACTAAAATGCATGCAATTAATTGACTACTCTTTTTTATTTTTAATCAGTTCACAGCCCTAGTTTCCTTGGCTAAACACTTTTGCCTGTCTTCCCAGGTAAACAAACTCATTGTAGGAAGCATAAAATGACATCCAGCCCACCCACATTGCCTTACACCTTGTGTTATCAGAAGAAACTGCCCTCCGGGTGTTTGTCCTGGGGCAAAAAACAGCCAAAGGGATAGGATTCCAGAGTGGGACCACCACAGGTGCAATGGTTAAATCCTCACTCTTCCCTCCCCCACGTCCCACTGTCATGAGCCCCCTGTCTACCCCAAAACTAGATACAGACCTCTGATCAGCCTGACTTGCAAACCTTTGGTCAACGGTTGCAACCAAATCCCAGAAATTAAGAAATGACAGCCACACCCCACTCCTTTAATTCTTGCCTGACTGAGCATAGCAACCTTCTTTAACCTGGTGCCCTTTAAATGTTATTGGACTACAACCCCTACCACCCCAACCATTGGGCAGGCTGGCTGGGGCTGATGGGAGTTGTAGTCCAAAACAATGGGAGGGTGAAGGCAGGTGTACAGCCTCTTGTGACATGTTTGCAGAGAGTAGAACAGGGGTGGGTACCCTTTGGCCCTTCAGCTGCTTCTGAACCAGTGCTTTATTTCCCCCCCCAGAAAAATGGTGCCAGAACTCACCATGAGCACCTTCCTGTTCTCTTATAATGGCGCCCACCTGAGAGGTGCTGGAACTGAGTTCCGGCTGAAAACCCCCTGTTCTGAACTACAACTCCCATCAGCCCTAGCAAGCAGGGCCAATGGTCAGGGATGATGGGAGTTGTGGTTCAGCAACATTTGGGGGGACCCTAAGATTCCCAACACCTGGAACAGAGAATGGGCTCCTTTAAATGAGCCTGCTTCTATGGTGGTTATTATTTTAAGGTGAGGTAAGGAAATTGCCACTCCTTATCCCTGGATTTCTCTTCTAACTTTCAATTCCGCCACTGCTTAATTCCACAGATGGAAGTGAATTAAGAGCCCATTCCGTCTCGGGGAAATTAAAGTGCCATCTTAAAGCAGCCTAGAGTGGAAGATCTGCAGCCTTTTCATGCCCGGCAGTGCTTTGTTGCTCTGCAGTCAATTGACCTCCGAGCTATCAGTCTTCCCCCTTTCCAAGAAGTGTGGCTCCCCACCGCCAGGGGTGAGAGAGAGAGAGCAGGTTCCCTTCCCTTCCTCTGGGCCACTCCGTGCATTCACAGCTGCTGGGAAATCCATGCTGAAGGAGATTATGCTAGTCCTTCCCACAGCAGGGAGGCACCCATGGAGCTGTGAGGAAAGCTGTCAAGAGGGTGCAAAGAGGGGGGAAGCACAGCAGCAAAGTACCGCAGGAGGGAGGGCGTCCGTCTTTGCAACAGAGGCCTGCAGCTGCTGTGAGCCTCGCCAACCAGTAATTACAAGCTGCCACTCTCAGCTCCAAAGAGTACATAGGCCGCCTAAGTAGGAGGAGAGGTGCATGAGGGAGGCCTGCAGCTCCCAGGGATAAGGCTGTGGGGAGGCTGACAATTCCTGCTGTCTTTGCTTCACAGAGATGCAGGCTGAAGAGAGAGAGGGGCAATTATAACCGGGACAGACAGCAGGGATGGGGAGTGCTTTGAGACAATGTAAGGGCTGGCTGTGTGCCGTGCACAGACAGAAATAACAGCTACTCCGGTTCTCTCCCACCACTTGTGTGGGATGGTGGCAGGGGAGTTGTTATGTCATGAGGTAAATTATCATAGACTAGAGAAATGCTCACTGACATTATGGCTGGTCGGTGGAGGGGGCAGAGGCAGGGAGGGAGGGTCTGCATGTGGCACCAACCTCCTCCTGGCTGCATTTTATCCAACAGGGACTGGTTCACAGCTTCCTACCCACAAACGATGTCCCCAATTCAAGTCCACTTTCTCCCACCGAACTCAAAGCGAGTGGGCTTGAGTCGCAATGACTCAAGTCTATATGTTTATTGTGGGGAGGGAGAGAGAGAAAGGCAAACTCCAGAATCCCTTCTGTGGTGTTTTTCTTCCAGAAAAATAAGTACCGCTACTGCGTACCCTTGAGTACCTCCACTGCCCTTCTGGGTTGTTTTCCTATAGTGTCTTCTTTCAGAGATAAATGTGTGCTGCATAATTTTGTTATATTTTCAAGGACACGAGAAAGCTTCGATGTCTTCCAAAATAGTATGAGGCTATCAGTCAGTATCCTGCTTACTCATTGCGGTCAAGAACTGTACGGTATCACTTTTCCTTTCCCCTTTCCTGCTCCTTTCCTTTCCCATCATCTGGACTAAGTGATTTTATTATTACCATCATTACTATTATTTATTAAACATTTAGACCTTCCTTTATCTTGCTTACATATAAACAGCAAAGGACAACAGCCCAGTAAATTAAAACAAAATGTAAAAGCTAAAGCAAAACATTACATAGTTTGGCAGTAGCTGCCTGAGGTTCCCTACCCACCTGAAAAGCCTGTATGTGTGGGATAACCAGCCTCATATAACCATCATGCTTAAGTCATGCTTAATGCATGAAGGGGTTAATATCACAGAGTAAGCTGTCCTGCCAGGCTTAGCCTAGGTCACTTCCCCTTACCTTGGGAGGAAATGGGTAATCAAGCCTATTGTTCATCCATCAGTCTCCCTGAGAAGCTCAGTGTGCAAAGATGTTTGAGTTGGTTGCCCCAGCTCAACTGTATGGCTCTCATAAGACACTTGAGTTCCTATACCAATAATTTAGGAATGTTCACCACTTTGTAACTAAACTACCGGTAAGTTTTACTGCCTGTGCAACTTTTCTGAAGCACATGATTCTGGCCTTTGGAGAGTTTGTAAGTAAACCAGTTTTAACTTACCAAACCTGTGGCCTTTTCCTATGCTGGGGAAGAAGTTAACTTTGGAAATGAACTTTTAAAGGGGACATTTCGGAATTCACTTAGAAGGGCATATTTTTAAGGTCTAACAGCCTATATTTTCATGCTTTGCTTTGCAGCATATTATGTGATTTTAAATCTCTCTCTCTCTCTCTCTCTCTCTCTCTCTCTCTCTCTCTCTCTCTCCAGCACTGTGAACAGATATGAAATTCTGCTGGAGCCTGTAGAGATGCCTTGGCATGAGAGGCAAATCAGATTCCAGGAAAGATCTGATTGTGCATTCAGTGAAAAGATCTGCTAGCTGAGCTTCACTGTCTTGTTGTAACACTTCATTGTTTTTTCCTGCTCCTGTTAAACCTGCTAATTAAATTTAGAGCTGACAAAAAGAAGGAAGAGAAGAAGAAACCACCCTGGAAGCCATGGAGACTGTTTTACAGTAACAGTAATCGTCCCTCCTCCACTCATAGACAACTCCAGTGCAATTGTTTGTGACCAGGTATACTTTTTATATTCAAATGGGCACTCAGTGCTTCTTTCCACACACTACACACAACAAGCCTCAGCCACACACAACCCACAGTGTAGCCGCACACAATAATATTTACACATTGGGATCTTTCCACTTCAGCTCCATCCTGCTAGGTAGCTCAATTTCATTGTTGTCATCAAGGCCAATTAACATCCCAGGAGGAAACTGAAGCTCCAAGAAAGTATCTTCAAATACCTGTAACTTGACAGATGGTGACATTTATAGCCTTGAAGCAACAAACATTTGCCTTGGGAGCAGACCCTATTTCTGCCATTTAGCTTTTTCAGCAGAATCCATACCATCAAAACAGTCTGTTGTAGATGTGGGCTGCATGGATTCCACACTAAAATAACCGCTTGACTTATTTACACCTAAGTCACAGAACTAATGGTCAAACCACACATTACATTGAATGTGCATGCATTTACAATTTTAATAGGAGAGTGCTCCCTTTTGCTATTGGATGGTTGGGATGCATAATCAGCCTGCTCCTTGGGGCTTTGCAATACCTCCTTCTGAGGTACTGAACATTAGTACCTATATGAAACAAGGGACACGGGTGGTGCTGTGGTCTAAACCACAGAACCTAGGGCTTGCCGATCAGGAGGTCGGCGGTTCGAATCCACGCAACGGGGTGAGCTCCCGTTGCTCAGTCCCAGCTCCTGCCCACCTAGCAGTTCGAAAGAACGTCAAAGTGCAAGTAGATAAATAGGTACCGCTCCTGTGGGAAGGTAAACGGCGTTTCCATGCGCTGCTCTGGTTTGCCAGAAGTGGCTAAGTCATGCTGGCCACATGACCCAGAAGCTGTCTGCAGACAAATGCTGGCTCCCTCGGCCTATAGAGCGAGATGAGCGCCGCAACCCCAGAGTCATCCACGACTGGACCTAATGGTCAGGGGTACCTTTACCTTTTTACCTATATGAAACAGGACCTGCATTTGACTCTTCAGATACTGTCCATCCTTCTCTTATTGAGGTGGACATAAGATCACCTCCTCCACTTCAGTTTCTGAGCTGAGTTTGCCAACTCTTTACTAACAGCCAACAATATTAAACTGATCTCAAGAGTGTGTTTCACAAGAGTCAACAACCAGCGAATTAAAAAAATAAAGTCCAAAACTCTTGGAGGAAGCCTGCTTCGCTGACCAAGAATTGTTGGTAATGTTCCACAGGGCCAGCCCAATACATTTTTCTGCCTGAGGGAAAAGGACAAGATGGCACCTTCCTGTTTCTCTGACAGGACGGTCAGGTGAATCTTACTCAACAATGGTGATGGGTTGGCATCATCCACCATACCTGAGGGCAGGTGACCAGCTTAGGGAGCGTAAGGCAGGCTGCATGTCACATGTAGCTTTTTCCTCTGATGGAACAGAATGACCAGGGGACTCAGAAGGAATAGATTGGTTGGTTGCTGCTGTTGCCCCCACCCCAGTACCTGCTGCTTGAAGCAGCTGCTTCACCTCCCTAATGGATCTGATGGTTCGTGTTTGTCCTCCACTTTTTAGCCACCTACTGGCATCCCTCTGGTGATCAGGATCAAAAATGATACTTGTGAAGCTGTATTCTGTAGCTCTCTCTCATTCCTACAGATACTCTCTCTCTCTCTCTCTCTCTCTCTGTGTGTGTGTGTGTGTGTGTGGGTCCATCCTGTGGAAGAGGAACATTAAATGCTTCAGGTCTCCATGAGGAAATAAGTTCAGAATCAAGCCTCAAATGAGGACTGCACAAGCCAAGCTTCTTTGAGCTTTCATTTTAAACACAGGATCAGTCCCCCAACTTCATCTGCCCTACCCAAGCAAGTAGTATGTAGGTATGTCCCCATGTATCTGCTCCAAAGATGCCCTCTATTTTAGCCACAGCTCTGCACTTCTTTGCTCAGATGTGTTTTGTTTTGTTTTTAGTCTACCCTAAAATGTATGTACTGGTAATTATGTCAATATATAGTCAATATATGTTTCTTGGGATTAACAGTCCACTTTGTATTTCCAGAATGGCACCTGGGGTTTCCTTGGTCCAGTGTATGGCAGCGTCAAGTGATTCCTCAAATGCATTTTATTCATTTCAAGATCCTGAGTTTAGGTTATGGAGCAGCCCTTGAAGCAAGTAAACTGGAAGTCATCCAGTTCCGATATTGCCAAGAGGAACTGAGTTGTGTGTATACTGACCTCTGGTGGCTAGATGGCCAGAAGAAATATAGATCCGGCACTTGGCGTCAAGCAGATAGTTCAAGGAGAAACATTCATGTTTAGATCTGGAGCTGTGCTTTCTGATTTGTGCATGAAGAAGACCTTGGGGAGAATCGCCTTGTGATGTCATCTAAAACTGTTGGCTTCTGCCATAATACAGTGTCCCCCTCCCCTCCCTTTCCTTATATAGATTCAGTGAAGGAGATGGCTGCTTGCCTGCAATGATAAATCACACATCATCATGATAGCTGCCAAGGGAAGATGTTACCTAGAGCAGAATTTCTCATTCTATTGCAGAAGACTCAGACTGAATGTGTCAGTTCATATTCTCTTGCCTCCTCAGACCCTGGGCTTTGCCAGGATGATGGTGGCTGTGGGGAGGGGAGATGTGCCTGATACATGGGTACACGAGCCCTATGCTGTCTTCACACATTGGAGGAGTCTAGGAATTAAGGACAGAGAGCTTTATGGAAGGCCATATAGATTTGCCTTGAAGATCCATGGGGGCAGTACTGGGCCTTCCCCATGTGGCACTCAGACAACAAGAGATTCCACATCACTCAAGCAACATAGCCAATGTAATAATCTTAGCTGTTGCCGCTTGCAGCTTTCACCAGTTTGATTGCCTTGTGCCACAAATCAGGCACTAGCATTGCTTGTCAGCACACACCCCTCGCTCAGGCCCTCAGAGCCAGTTAATGCATTCAGCAGAGCCAAGTGGTGAAGCTTTAGCTGGCTGTTGTCACTTGAAGCTGCAGTTCACTTCGAGCTACTCTCCCGGCATTAGCAGCAACAGATCACTTTTGACAGTATAATAGCTAAAAAGGTCCAGCTCCACACCCACGTTGCTAGCTGGTAGCGTCTGCAAGTACTTTGCAGTTGCTATAGCAAAGCCACAAGCTCTTAGCAACAGAAGGATGTGCTTTGATGTGCTCTTTGGATGTGTCTTCTTGTTGGGCTCTGTAGAGCATGGATCTGGATTTATGTTCCTTTGCCATATATCTCTGTTTTATTTGGCACTAAAGGTCTGGAATTCCCTGATTTGGCTGTCCTATGTTTGACCCAAGGAATTCAAAAATTTCTAGTCTCAGTTGCTGAAAGGTTGATGGCTGATGTTTGTTTGCTTTATGCTAGAGCTGCAGTTTGCTACAGAGATATTCTCCGAGGGCTTCCACGAATGCTATAGGTGTGGGTGGGCAGACTTCATGCTTGCAGACCCTCCAAGTGTCCCTATTTTCCAGGGATGTCCCTGAGTTAGAGAAGCTGTCCCAGTTTCTGATTTGGCCCCAGAATGTCCCACTTTTCCTTAGGATGTCCCTATTTTCATTGGGGAAATGTCAGAGGGTATGAAGTCATCCGACCCCCCCAGAGCTGTCTAAGGCAATCTTTTTTAATGTTTCATGTTTTATTATGTTTTTATATATGTTGGAAGCTGCCCAAAGTGGCTGGAGCAACCCAGTAAGATGTGTGGGGTATAAATAGTAAAATTATCAATATGGAATGGGATGTCCCTTTTTCATCCGAGAAATGTTGGAGGGTATGGAATCTCAAGAAGTATACTTTGCTGCTAATTGTTCACCAGTAATTTCCAAAATTCACTCTGCATAATTTATCATTTGCAAAGAATGTCAGTTTCCTTTGCATTTTGCTTCACTGCACTAGTGAGCCTCAAAGTCTAGCCTGGATAGGGTTGCAAGTAGCAAACTTGGAATTCCAAAATAATAATAAAATCTTCGTGTTGCTGCATGAATTGCATATTCCCAATGCAACTCATGGGAAAGAAACTGCAGGCAGATGTTCAAAATGGGCACCCCTAGAGAGTTTGCCACTTGGAGATGCCTGGGAAGCAGAACTTTCTGAGTTTTTTCCTTTGTCTCTTGGGTTTCTCAGTTGTGGGTAGCAAATGATCACACTATTCTTGTGCATTCAGGAGCAAAAAAGTACTATTATCCCTGCCCTAGAAAAAGAAAGAGAATATTCCTGCCCCATAGGCAGGAGAGAGGCATTAATTAGAACACAGAGGACTGAAGCAGCAGAAAGGCAGGAGGAGAACAAGAAGCGGGGAAAGACAGGTTGGCAAATGGAGATTCTTCAAGAATCCCCTTTACAGTTCTCTCCTTCCGGCCTACCTGACAGAACATCCCATTAAACTACGAAGCTATGGTTGATATTTGAGGGATTTAAGCTGCCTTTGGGGGAGGGGGAGTCATTGAATCATAACTAGGGGTATTATTTATTTTGCTTCTGTATTTAAAAAGATAAATCATAAATGCCAGTGGCATTTCCAAATGAAAAGCAAAACAAACCTAGATTTTACCCTTAGTGTGAAACTAGTGGACTCCCCTCCCAGGCCTCTGTATTGGAGGACATGGAGCTCCTAACAGGGTTGAGGCCTGTCTCCTTTTGCTGCCCCTGAATGGGGCAGTCTCAGGTGATGATGTAATGAGAATGTGCCTCTGATGATGCTCAGAATCAAGACCTCCCCACTCTGGCCATCCAAAAGGCATGAACTCACTGGGGCTTATGTTTGAGTACATATATAGGATTGCACTGTTCAGCTTAGAGGGTGGTGCCCAACAAACTGTGCCAGCCTAACCTTGCCTACTCAGAAGTAAGCCCTATTGACTTCAGTGGAGCTTGCTCCCAGGTACATGGAGTTAGGATTGCAACTTGCCGCGTTATAAGAAGAGTAATCCTATTTAAATCAATGGACTTAAATTAGGTAGTATTTAGTACTTAAGGTACTACTTTTGTCATAGCTCACCTTCTCCCCCAAATATAGCACGACAAAAATGAAAAAAGGGGTACCCTATTGTCTTCAGACTACCCAAGCCTAATGGTCCTATTATAGACCAAACCCCCAATCTAATGCGTGGTCATACTTTTATTTGAGTCAATCAAAATGTCATGAAGGAGTGAGCAAAGCCTTTGAGCTCTGTAGACCCTTGCATTGGTAGGAAATAAAAACTGAAATACACTTTTTTAGTCTGAAATACTCTGTGGCATAGACTTAATTAGATAAACTTCTGCTAGGTGTTAAAAAGAGATCTTCTAGTTGCACTGAGGGTTACGGGATAATGAAACGAGGAAGGCTGATCCCTCCATTTTCTACAACAGGCGCCCAGGTTGTGGTTGTGTGGGGTGGTCAGGGAATTACCTAGGCTACGAGCCCAGTTTTGGAAAGAAGCCCCTTTTGGAGGCTGCCAGGGAGATGCTCAGCTGAGCCAAAACGGCCCCAAGGCTGATGCATGCTGGCTTAAGAGTGACAGCAGCGGGTGGCGGAGAACATCTGGCGCAGGAGGGGGGCAGCGCCCCCACTAGCAGCGCCTGCCCAGCTTCCCTGGCTCAGCTGAGTGTTAATCAAACACCAGCTGCTCCCGTAAATTGCAGGCCTGGCAAGCAGCAAGGCAGCTTATAGCACAGACTGGTGCTGGCAGGCCTGCTGAGGATCAGCGGTTGTGGATGGAGAGAGACAGAGAGAAAACAGAGCAGGGAAGGAGGAGAGAGAAGCTGGCTGACATAGCATGGCCCATTCCTGCCTGCGCCAGCTGTTGCCCCAAGAAATAAAAGAGGAAAAGGGAGGAGGTCAGTCTGTTGAAGTGGAAGTGTGGACTCCGGTGCAGGAAAGTTTATGTCTCAGCAAATCTGTTTAAGTTTCAGGTATCAAACCTGACCGTGGTCCCACTTCCTCTGTCTTTCCTTTTCTCTGACCCTTCTTTGCAGAGCTTGGACAAGGAGCACAGGAAACTGCCTGACATCGAGTCAGACCACACAGCTGGCAGCGGCTCTGCAATGTTTCTCCTAGCCAGCCGGGGATTGAACCCGGGAGCTTCTGCACACAAAGCAGATCCTCCACTGCTGAGCTGCAGCCCTTCTCCATATGGGAATGAGGCAGAAGGCTACATCAGCAACACCACACCCACATAGAGCAATTAATCAAAAGGCTTCAAGCATGAGACAGACCATTAGTGCAGCAGTCCTTGCAATCATGTTAAGCAAGCCAGTAGGAGGATCCCCACAGTGCTGTTGTGAGGGCTGGATCTGGGAGACAGTAGATCGCCTAAAGTAATCCAAAAGTTACTTTATAGCGGAAATAAACCGGGCGGCTTCCAACTTAGACTGCTGCTCTTAACTACAATTTACCTCTCAGATGTTCAACCTTAAATGTTTAAAGGCCCCAGCCCTACATCTGCAAATAAACGAAGCCTTTCCCAAAGCATTCTCAGCTAGGTTTGCGGGACATCAGATGACAGCTATTCTAGCGGGGCGTGCCATTTTAGAAGGTGAAATGTAATTTTTGCAAATTTCTTCAGCGAGGGGGTCTTTGTCTTTAAAAATACGGTTTGGGGTATGAGGAATTTAAATATGCTATTATTTTCGTGTTCAGACAGCATTTAGCTTGGCAAGTCTACTTTTGATGAAGAAGCACACAAACTGCTTTCGCAAAAACAAAGAATTTTTATATTAACTGCAACTATTTGGCAATCATTTCTAATGATTTCTGTGTAATTTTACATGCATTATACTTACCAAGCAAAACGAAATTATATTAATTTAACCAAAGTATCTTTTGAATTCCCAAGTCATATTACAATCTTTTTAGCACCGCTGATCTGGGGAATTTGAAAGTTGAAATATTCAACACACCCTGCAGTATCCTAGTAATATCCAGTTTCTGTTATTGGGCCAGTACTCTGGAACTTAACTCCTTGCACTGCTGCCAAGAATATGGCTGAACAGCCAGTCTGTCACAGGATGGCCACAGATGGGGACCCCGATGCCTGTGTGGCAGCTTCTTAGCAAAAAAACAACAACCTAGCATCAACACCTCCCTGCCAAAACAGTTGGCTTGTTTGGGGCTAAATGTCCCTTGTGACCTAGTGGGATATTGGAGGCTCATCACACAAAGGGGTTCCCTTGCCAGGCACAAGGGAAGCACAAATCAACTCTTGACCCAAGGCCTGTCTGCAGATCTCCAATGTTGGAAGGACAGCTGCTGGCACCAGCTTGAATACCCATTATATTTGACGCCACATATATTAGCCAGCCAAGCACAGTTGCTTGGCTTTTACATTTGGTTATATCTGGGTACAGAGCAGCTTTGCCACCTTTAAAAAAAATGCATGTCTTTCCCCCTCTTTCTCTTCTTCCTTGCTATATAACTTGCCATATATACAGGGACTCGACTCCATTTCTCATACCCCCAATTTCATCTGTGAAAAAGCGACACTTAGCAACACAGCCTTTCGGTGTTGATATCTTGAGGCATAGGTGCCAACTCCCTGGGGCCCTGAGTGCCCGAGCACCCACAAAATTCCCTGTGGGGCCACAAATTTCAGCACCAGGGCCATGCACGCTGCATGGCACCCACGGCCCCAGGCACCCACGGCTGTGGGGGCCAAGCTGGCGCTCCTGTCTTGAAAACATCCAACAGGGCTGGCCAAAGACATTTTGCTGCCTGAGGCAAAGGACAAGATGGGGCCTCTCCATTCCACGTACAGAAACAAACCGGACTTCCAGCTGAATCTTACTTCAGTACCGTCAACCAAATCCCACACTTCACTTGAGGGGTGTAACCTGGATGACAGGTCGTGTGGCACTCACAGCTCTGTGAGGAACTGCTGGGGAGTTTAGAAGGAGCGGCCTGCTGTGCCTCAGCTTCTGCCAACTATGGCAGTTGCCAGGGGCGTCGTAGGGTGGGGGCGGTGGGGGCGGGCCGCCCCTCGTGCTGCCCCTAGCGGGTGTGTGCGGTGCTGCTGCTCCCAGGGTGACGGAGGGAGCGGCGGCGGCGCGTGGGGTGACATGCGGCGGCCCCTCCCACCACTCCCACGCGCCGCCGCTCCCTCCGTCACCCCGGGAGCAGCAGCGCTGCACGGACGGGGTGCTCGCTCGGCCGAGCGAGCACCCCGTTCCTGCAGCGCTGCTCCTCCCGGGGTGACCGGTGGTGCGTGGGGAGTGGTGGGAGGGGCCGCCGCATGTCACCCCCACGCACCGCCGCTCGCTCCGTCACCCCGGGAGCAGCAGCGGCGCACAGTGTGTGCGGTGCTGCTGCTCCCGGGGCGACGGAACGAACGGCGGCATGTGGGGTGACAAGCGGCGGCCCCTCCCACCACTCCCACGCGCCGCCGCTCCGCTCCCTGCCCGCTGGGCTCAGGGAGCGGAGCCCGGGGCGAAAGGACAGGAGCAGGCCAGCGAGGGGAATGACACCCCCCGCTGGCCGAACCCCTCTCCTTTCCCCGGGACGGCTCCGCTCACGGAGCACAGCGGGAGAGGGGCGGGCCAACTGGCCCGCGCGGAGGCGTTGTTCCGTGCACATGCATCATGACGTCATGCGCATGGAGCAACGCCCCGCCCCCATGGGTGCCGCTGGGCTTGCCTCCCCCGGCAGCCCAGTGGCTAGCGACGCCCCTGGCAGTTGCCTCACTTGCCTAATGACAGAGCTTTTCCTGGCCCTCATGATATCCTGTCCTCACTTGACATATTACTGAAATCTAGTTTTGGGAACGTCACCCCCAGCTAAATCACATAACAGGGCTTGCATTAGATTTAACTTTTATTCTTATAATTCTGGCGAGGCCTTACACTTAACAAGATCTCTGTGTGCCGCATGGATCCATCTGGATGTCAACGGGAACAACGTTTGCTGAGGAGGAGGAGGAGGAGCTGCCTTACATCCCAAGAGGATGCAAGAGCAGAGGGTTCTGTTGGAACTGGCCATTAAATACTTGCCATCGCCTGTAAATAAACCCTGCTGAAAATGCAGCAATGCTGCCCTCTTGTGACTTTGAGAATCAAGTGCAAGGCTGGAAATCTGAAAAAAGAAGTTTGCTCAGTCATTGCAGCGGCCAGAAATGCCCTTACTCTTGTGTTTCCTCAACAGCCCAATCCCAGGTACAATAGGGTGGTCACCTCTAAAAGGGTTCCTTCTAGGAACAGCCCATGCGTAGCTCTATGGCAGAGCACATGTTGTGCATGCAGAAGGCCCTAAGTTCCACACCTGCATCTTTGGCTAAAGGGTCTCAAAGCAGGGCTGGGAAAGAAAGAACCCTTGCCATGCGCTCCCTTGGAGAGTCACCATCCCCTGCCTAGATGGCTCACTGGTCTCTGAGCCAGCAGAAGGCAGCCTTGTATGATCACCTTGTCTGCTTTGACCCTCCTGAGCCATGACTCATGGTAAGATGGTTGGCACGGATAGTACTCACGTGGCCACACAGCTATCGGCATTCAAAGGTCTCTTGAATGTGAGTGTGAGCATTCAGGGCCGAGTTCAGCAGCAGAGAGGGTGCTTTGCTTGCAGAACCTTCCAGACATCATCATCAGGATGACCCTCCCTGAAATCCTAGAGAGCGACTGCCAATCTGTGTAGAAAATACTGAGTTAGAATGCCTGGTGGTCTGATCTGGTGCAAGGAAGCTTCTTATGTTCCTAATCCCATTTGTATGGGGAAATCTTTGGGGCAGAAGATGAGGTAGCCTAGCATGGGGGTACATTTTAAGGCTTGTCCATGGAAAAGAAAAATAATTTCATCTCCAGCTATTCCTATGCTTGGGTCTTTCTGTTATATCTACTGTTATATCTACTGTTAGAGTAGGGGTGGGGGTGGAGTTTCACCTATTCAGGATCAGTCCATGAGCACTAGGCAGATTCCATGCCTGCCTTCTCTGCTTCTCACGATATGTACACATGGCCTTCTTCCAGCATCAAAAAAAGAAACACCCCTTTTCTCCCTGCCTACCTTCTGCTTCTCCCAGGAGACAGAGAATAAACACAGACCTATACATTCCCGTGCTAGAAGAAGGGTAGGAAATGTCAGGCCTGAGGACCAATTGTGGTCCTCCAGACCTCTCTGCCTGGCCCTCAGAACTGTCTCTAGGCCATACATCCTCTCTCAGTCCATACCCCTCACTGGCCACGAGTGCCAAGAGAAATGGGTCCTGGAACTGTGATAATGCCACTTCCTTGCCTGGATGGTGCATGGAGGGTGTGAGTGTGTGAGAGAGGGTGTGCAGAAAGCAGCCTACTGTGTGTGTGTGTGTGTGTGTGTATTACATTTATAATTCTTTTGCTACACCCACTTTTGCCTCTGACCCGGCCCACCACTGGCATGTGGCCCTCAGAAGGCTGCCTAGAGCCTTCTGAGGGCCACATTCGTATGAGACCCTTGGTGGAACAGGTCCCCATCCCAGTGTATGTGTGCCTGTATCTACACACACACACTGTGATGGCCTGGGAGTCAGACTCTGATGCTGAACCTGAGGGATCCCAGCCTGCACAGGATTCCCCGCCTCCAGAACCAGCTGAGCCGGGGCCAGGGCTTGAGCCTGAAGGATCCCCACCTGTGCTGGATCCCCAGGTGCAGGCATCAGCAGAGTCTGCTCTGGCTCCTGATGGGAGGGAGGACTCATTGCCTGCAGGTGCTCCACTCCCAGCCTCTTCAGAAGAAGCGGAGGCATCCCCTGGGTCTAGTAACCCACCAGCCTCTCCTGAGCTACAGAGGCTCAGGGCAGAGAGGCGAAGGGAGTTAAGTGTCTGCAGGAGGAGTGCTCGCCTCCAGGCCCGGAGGAGAGGCGAGTCTCCGGAGGATCGGGACCGCCCTAAGCATAGGGCCAGATAAAAGCCAGCCAGACCCAGCCCAAGTTGCGTGAGCAACTTAGTTGCAAGCGTGTGCTCAACCTGCAACCTTGTGCCTGAACCCGCCTTGGACCTTGACCTGCTCCCTGCCTTGCTCCCCGCCGGATTGACCTCCTTTGGACCCCTAGACCCAGGACTGGACTTGGACCTCGCTTCATGGACAAACCCTTGGGGCCAGCACAGTTTGCTCACGCCACACCCGCACTCCCCCTTCGCTGGGGTGCGTTTGGGAGGAACTAGTAGCCATGGCAGACCAGGCGGCTGCGCTAGTGGCATTGGCCCAGGAGAACCAGGCCTTGACCCACACCGTGCAGCAGCTAAGCAATGCGGTTACAGCGCTTCAGCAGCGTTTGGATGCCCTACCGGCTCCTGGGGCCGCCGCCCCAGCTCCTGGCAAGTACCCAGTGGCCCTGCCAGAGAAATTTGATGGGTGCCCAGCCAGCTTTCCCATGTTTCTCGCCCAGGCCAAGCTGTATATTCAGGGGCGAGCTCGGGATTTCCCTGACGACCGCACCAAGGTGCACTTCCTGATCAGCTTGCTGAAGGACCAGGCGGCCAAGTGGGCGTTGCCGCTGCTCCGGCAAGACTCCCCCTTGCTGACAGACTATACGGGGTTTTGCAATCATCTGGAAACCACGTTCGCCAACCCTCAGAAGGGGAGTCAAGCCAATCGGGCAATTCGGCGGTTGAAACAGGGCAAGTCCACAGTGGCCACCTACGCCACGGAATTTCGGCTGCTGGCGCAGGACTTGACCTGGAACGACTCTGCCCTGCGGGACCAGTATCTCGAGGGACTTTCAGACGAGATACTGGATCAGCTGGCCACATTGGATCGCCCTGCCACACTGGATGCCCTCATCCAACGGAGTCTGCAGATAGACGATCGGTTGGAGGACCGTCGCCAGGCCCGGGGCCGCCGGCACTCCGGGCTCCCGGCGCCGGTGCTTCCCTGCAGTTCCGTGGCCAGAGCTGAGTCATTGGAGGAGCCGATGCAGCTCGGGGCAGCGCGGCCTCGCCTCTCCCCCTCGGAAAAGACTCGGCGTCGGGAGGGGAACCTGTGTCTCTACTGCGGTGGGAGTGGACACTACGCCCGAACCTGCCCTGAGAAACGCCAGCCGCAGGGAAAACTGCCAACCCCAGTAGCCGATGGCCCAGGCTACCTGGGGACCCAAGCATCACATGATGGGCCCTCACCAGTGGAATTGCAACACCTCATGATACCGGTGCGTCTATACCCCCCCGGTGGGCCCTGGATTCTCACCCACGCTCTGGTGGATTCGGGGGCAACCCGCTCCTATATGGACTCTGCCTTCGCCACTCAGCATCAGGTGCCGCTTCAGAACAAGCCGGAACCAGTACAGGTGGAGGCAATTGACGGACGGCTCCTACGCTCGGGCGCTGTTACTCGGGAGACCCAGCCCTTGGTCCTGTGCTACCAGCAGCACCGGGAGGTGCGAACCCTGGACATTGCCACCATGCCCCGGTTTCCCCTGGTGCTTGGGATGGACTGGCTGGAGTCACACAATGTTCAGATCGACTGGGTCAATCGGACTGTACGCTTCCCAGACCCGGGTTCCCGTGCTCAGTCCGAGTTAGTAGCAGCTGCCCCCATGGGGCAGGCTGTGTCAACGCTCCCTGCCGTGTACCAGGACTATTTAGACGTGTTCGAGGAACAGGGAGCAGACAAGCTGCCGCCTCATCGGTCCTTCGACTGCGGCATAGACCTACAGCCTGGGGCGCCCCTGCCTGTGAGCCGCCTATATTCTCTTTCGGAGCCAGAGCGTGAAGCTTTGCAGGACTTCCTTCGCAAGAACCTGGAACGTGGGTTCATTAGACCCTCTACCTCACCCACTGCCGCTCCTGTACTCTTCGTTAAGAAGAAGTGTGGGGAGCTTCGCCTCTGCCATGACTACCGGGCCCTGAATAAGATCACCATCCCAGACCGGTACCCCTTGCCCCTTATTGCAGAATTGCTGGAGCGGGTGCAGGGGGCGCAGATGTTCACCAAACTGGACCTCCGAGGGGCCTACAACTTGATTCGGATCCGTGCCGGGGACGAGTGGAAGACTGCATTCGGGACCCGGTATGGGCAGTTTGAATACCTGGTTATGCCGTTCGGATTATGCAACGCGCCCGCCGTGTTTCAACGGTACATCAACCACGTGTTCCAGGACTTGCTAGACAAATATGTGGTGGTGTACCTAGATGATATTCTGATTTATTCCCGTGACCCAGCCCATCACGAGAGTCATGTTCGGTCCGTGTTGCAGCGCTTGCGGGAGCACCGCCTGTACGCCAAGCTCAGCAAGTGCGAGTTCCACCAGCGGTCAGTGGACTTCCTTGGACACCGACTCTCCCCTGACGGGGTGCAGATGGACCCTGGGAAGGTGGCTGCGGTTCGAGAGTGGGCAGCGCCCCGGAACCGCAAGGACTTACAGCGGTTCCTAGGGTTCGCCAACTATTACCGGACCTTCATTGCAGATTATGCTCATCGCACCACCCCATTAACCCGACTGCTGCGCCCCAAGACGCCCTTCTCCTGGGATGAGGAGGCTGAAGTGGCATTTCAGGGGTTGAAAGCCTGTTTCCAGAGGGCGCCGATTTTACAGCATCCTGATCCCTCTCGTCCCTTCGTGGTGGAGACTGATGCCTCCAGTACGGCTCTCGGTGCCATCCTGTCTCAGCAACACGGACCCGATGCGCCACTGTTACCCTGCGCTTACTACTCCCGGCAGCTCCTTCCGGCGGAGCGTAACTATACCGTGTGGGAGCGGGAACTACTGGCCATCAAGGTGGCCTTTGAGGTCTGGCGCCATCATCTTGAGGGGGCACGACACCCGGTGGAAGTGAGAACGGACCACCGGAATCTGGAGTACCTCCAGACCACCCGCAAGTTGAACCAAAGGCAGATCCGGTGGGCGCTGTTTTTCTCCCGGTTCCAGTTCCGGATCCGCTACATCCCTAGCTCCCAAAACCGGAAAGCGGATGCCCTGTCCCGGAAACCTGAGGACGTCGTAGACACTGTACAGCAGGCAGTACCGACGACTATCTTACCACCAGCCGCATTCCTGGCCACTCAGGAGGCCAAGCCGCTGCAGGCTCGGGTGCGAGAACAGCAACGGGTCGACGCTTGGGCACAGGAACGGCTCCGGGAACTGTCTGACGGGTCATGCCCTCGATATCCGGGGCTGGCCCTGCACCAGGGCCTACTGCTGCACCAGGGTCGTCTATACATCCCACCAGGACCATTGCGGGCTGAGGTTCTCCAGATGTCCCACGATGCCCCAGCGGCAGGGCACTTTGGGCGGTACCGGACCACCCATCTGGTAAGCCGGGAGTTCTGGTGGCCCCGCCTGAAGGCTGATGTGGCACGCTATGTTGCTGGTTGCGACGTCTGCCGGCGGGCCAAGGGTCCTACCGGGCGACCCCCCGGTCTGCTCCAGCCATTACCAGTCCCACCGCGTCCCTGGCACACGGTCTCGCTGGACTTTGTGGTGGACTTGCCCCCATCTCGTCACTGTACCTGCCTCCTGGTTTTCACGGACCATTTCACTAAGATGGTGCACTGTGCCCCCTGCCCGTCCATACCCACAGCTAAGGAAACGGCGCAGCTGTACTTGCAGCACATCTTCCGCCTGCATGGCCTGCCCGAGCGTGTGGTTTCTGACCGCGGCGTCCAGTTCACATCCCACTTCTGGCGAGCCCTGCACCAGACCCTTGGGACGGAGGTCTGTCTATCTTCGGCCCACCACCCGCAGACCGATGGCCAGACGGAACGGGCAAATGCGGTGTTGGAGCAGTACCTCCGGTGCTACTGCAGCTTTCAGCAGGATGACTGGGTCGATCACTTGCCATTGGCGGAGTTCGCCTACAACAATGCAGTGAACGCCTCCACCCAGCAGACCCCGTTCCAGGCCTCCTACGGCTACCATCCACGTTTGTTCCCGGACGTGCTGCCAGCTTCCGCGGTCCCCGCAGTGACAGACTGGCTTCAGGAGCTTCAGTCCCAGCAACAATTATTGATGGAGCAACTGCGCCAAGCCAAGGACGCATACAAGGCCCAGGCTGACCGACATCGTCAGGAGGGGCCAGAACTCCGTGTTGGCGATCGGGTGTGGCTCTCCATCCGTCACCTGCATCCTTCTCGGCCCTCACGAAAGCTGGATGCACGATTTGCCGGCCCATTCACCATCACTGCGCAGGTGTCGCCGGTGGCGTTTCGCCTCCAGTTACCTCCATCGCTCAAGGTTCACCCAGTATTCCACCGGTCCCTACTTAGTCCAGTCGCCCCACCCGACGAGTTCCACCCAGACAATCCACGACCGCAGCCAGTTTTGGTTGAGGGGGAGCCTGAGTACGAGGTGGAGCGCATTCTCGACTCACGATACCGCAGGGGGAAGCTCCAATACCTCATCGACTGGAAGGGGTATGGGCCTGAGGATCGTTCATGGGAACCAGCGGGAAACGTCCACGCACCTGCCTGCCTCCGTGATTTCCATGCAGCTTACCCCAGCAAGCCTGGTCCGGCCCCTCGGTTGAGGGGGAGGCCTGGGAGGGGGGATGGTGTGATGGCCTGGGAGTCAGACTCTGATGCTGAACCTGAGGGATCCCAGCCTGCACAGGATTCCCCGCCTCCAGAACCAGCTGAGCCGGGGCCAGGGCTTGAGCCTGAAGGATCCCCACCTGTGCTGGATCCCCAGGTGCAGGCATCAGCAGAGTCTGCTCTGGCTCCTGATGGGAGGGAGGACTCATTGCCTGCAGGTGCTCCACTCCCAGCCTCTTCAGAAGAAGCGGAGGCATCCCCTGGGTCTAGTAACCCACCAGCCTCTCCTGAGCTACAGAGGCTCAGGGCAGAGAGGCGAAGGGAGTTAAGTGTCTGCAGGAGGAGTGCTCGCCTCCAGGCCCGGAGGAGAGGCGAGTCTCCGGAGGATCGGGACCGCCCTAAGCATAGGGCCAGATAAAAGCCAGCCAGACCCAGCCCAAGTTGCGTGAGCAACTTAGTTGCAAGCGTGTGCTCAACCTGCAACCTTGTGCCTGAACCCGCCTTGGACCTTGACCTGCTCCCTGCCTTGCTCCCCGCCGGATTGACCTCCTTTGGACCCCTAGACCCAGGACTGGACTTGGACCTCGCTTCATGGACAAACCCTTGGGGCCAGCACACACACACACACACACACACACACAAATATACATGTTATGTACATTACATTATGTACATTACTGCAGCTAGTAAAGGGCATGCTGCCATGTGGTGCTTTTAATGTCCAGAACTGGATGTTATTTCCCTGTTCAGCGGTTCCCTTGGAAACAACAGATGTTAAGTGCTATACAAATCCTCCAAAGGGGAGAAGTTCTGTCATTTGTTCTCTCTCCCCCACCATAGAGAATAACGTGACAGGCTACACCTGTAGGAAGTCCCACTTTCAGTGCAATCCTAGCCATGTCCACTCAAAAGTAAGCAGTATTGAATCCAATGGAGCTCACTCCCAGGTAGATTAGGTCAAGGATTGCAGCCCAAGATGGCAAACCTGTACCTGGGCTGCCCCATTACAGGCTGCAGGTAGAGGTTCATAGGCTTGAATGTTCCTTCACATACACACACATAAATTCCCACACATTTCTGGATAAGGCTAAACAGGAACCGAACCCAGCTATCTGAAAGTATGGGTTGTATTCAACTAAATTTTATCCAGAGTGGACCCATTGAAATTAATTTCCATAAGTTAGTCATGGGCACTAATTTCAATGGGTCTGTGCTGAGCAAAAGTTAGTTGAATGTAACAACCCATTTTCAATATGTATGGGGTTTCTCTCTCTCTCTCTCTCTCTCTCTCTCTCTCTCTGTGTGTGTATTTGCATGGAGGAGTACTCATTAATGAGCCCAGACCCTCCAGGTGTCCCTATTTTCCATCCTGGTTTCTGGGTTTGATCCCAGAATGTCCCACTTTTCCTTAGGATGTCCCTATTTTCAGTGGAGAAATGTTGGAGGATATGGAGTTATCCGACCCCTGAGACATCTGAAGGCAATCCTGTATAGGGAAGTTTTTTTAAAAATGGGAGGACCACAATTGGTCCCCAGGCCTGACATTTCCTACCCTTCTTATAGCACGGGAATGTATAGGTCTGTGTTTATTCTCTGTCTCCTGGGAGAAGCAGAAGGTAGGCAGAGAGAAAAGGGGTGTTTCTTTTTTTGATGCTGGAAGGCCATGTGTACAGTATGTTGGAAGACACCCAGAGTGGCTGAGGCAACCCAGTATGATGTGTGGGGTATAAACAGTAAAATTATCATTATGGAATGGGATCTCCCTGTTTTCATCAGAGAAATGTTGGAGGGTATGTGAGCCCTCACCTGCAATTTAAAGTGGCACGGCCTAAGCACAAGTTTGCCACTTCACTGAGAAAAGGGCCCTAGACTGTCACTCATCCTGAAGCGGTTGGCTGATGATGCTATTAAGTTTGCTGGTAGAACAAATCCTTCTCTTCTTAGGCTGGGGCAAAGTACTGGAGCATATGTACCCATAATGTCAATAAAGCCCCCTGTGATAAATATTTCCAATGACAGGAAAACATTAAACTCAGGCTGCTGCTGAATCTTAAACTGCAAAATCCATGCCATGTTCACTGTGTTCTTGTACTCCCCCTCCCCACCACCCACGCAAAGACAAATCAGAATTCACTGCGACTCTCATCTCGGCTATGCAACAGGTCCTTGGAGAACCATTTATACTGGTGCCAAACTTCTCCACCCTTTTGTTAATGATGAGCTTGGGTACCACTCCACCTTTGCCCACAAATTCTACCAGGAGTGGGGACTACACCAATACTACACACAGCTAATACTAGCTGCACACCGGTTTTTAACCCAGTTTAGCTGCTATTTTATATTGATGTGAGGATTCCTGTTGAAGGAGCCCTACTGCCTTTTCACAGGAGTAGAGTCTCCAAAGTTTCTGGGTAGGAATCCCTCCTGACATTTAAATGAGCCCATACTGCCCCCCCTTTCTGTAGTGTAGACATGTTGTTATTGAGGGTTATCTCGATCCTGATGACACAGATTGTCTTCTGTGTCAAATAGTAATGGAGGTCGTAGTTTTCCCCCAGGACTGAAGCATGGGGGGGGGTTTGAAGCCTCCCTCCTGATGCGCCATGATTCCAGTCTTGATCAACTCCCCATGGCTGCTATTTTGAAAGTAAATGAAAGCACCACTTACTGCTAAATGATGCAACATGCCAAACACACCCACCCCTTAGCCAGTGGGAAAGGAAGGAAGGAGGTCTCCAGATAGACATGGAATATATGGTATTTGCTGAGCAAAACACATCATCAGGAGCTCTATTGAGCATTTCTACCTGGTATGTCTGCTATCCGGTACTGACTTGCAACAGTTTGCAGATACCATATTGAAATTGCTTGCTCAAGAGTTCCCCTGAGGCAGAACTCTGTTTGAAGTGCATTGTGGGTCAATAAATATTGTTCTTTGTGTGCCTGGCAACTTCCTTCCCTTTCAGTGGTGCTTTCCTAATTTCCTTTCCTTTCCCTTTAGCCAAACTCTTACTCAACTGAATTAAAGGGCTCCAACTCCAAGCCAAACCACATGCTGAGCCAAATCACAGGTAAGAATGATGGGACAGTGGGCAAAACTCACCAGAAGTCAATGCTAGTGCACTTTTCACTGTCCAGGGCCCAGTTCTGGAATATTGAGTTATTTTAATAATGTTCATCCTGCTCTTCAACCAAAAAAGGTTTCCCAAGGGTCTTACTGTTTACTAAGAAAATTAAAAAATAAATCCCAGTCACTGCCCTCAGACTAAAAATACATGACACACACACAAAAAATGAATTGGTAAGGAGGAAGAAAGAAGTAAACAAGTTATTACCATGGCAAATAAGAGAACGGTTGAGCTCATGTCTTGCTTGCAGGCTTCCCAGAGACATCTGGTTGGCCACTGTGACAATGGGATGCTGAACTACATGGGCCCCTGGCCTGATCCACCAGGCTGTTCTTCTAATGGCCAGGTGAAGTGGAGAAGTTCAAGGCGAAGAGGCAACAGAAGTTGCTAGTTTCTCAGCTGAAATGGAGTGGTCCTGCACCCCTCCTCTGCTACAACCTGATGTAATGGCTGCTGCCAGGTGACAGCTGATGGACGGAGAGAGGAGCCTGGCAAAATGGATGGTTGCCCTGCATCCCTCCTTTTCCCTCCTCTGTTGCAGCTTGAGATAATGGCTACTGACTGATGACATGCAAAGCAACTATAAAAACGATGCCTCTGAGCATGCACAGAGTACATGTATCAGACTAAGGGGTTAGAAGTTGTGACTTCTGGCTGAACCTAAGCCTCAGCACCTCTCTTTTGACAAATTAAGGTTTGTGGGCTCCATTCCTGCTTTCTCTGGCTACTGATCCCTGAATATGCAAATGTACAATATTTGTCGCAAAATGATCTGCGCCATTTAAAAGCAACATTTCCCCCTCAAAGTGTATAAAAATATACTGGGTGTTCAATATGCAACATGCTGGAATGTGTTTTCTCTTTTCCTCTCTTGTATTTGAGCTGTCATATTACTGAACCTTCATATTATTATGAATTTGGTGCAGGGGCAAGGGAGTCAGTCTGGATGATACCTTGTACCCTTTCCTAACTTGTGATCCTCCAAGTGGGGTAGCATCTGTAAGAGGAAACCAGCCCAACCAGTTCCTCTGTTCAGGTAATGACTTTGTCTGGCTAGTTAAGTACCGTGATTTACAAGTCCAAAGAGGTTGCCATAGAAACAGATAGGCAGGTCTTTCCCCATCCGACCAAAAAACAATAGATACAGGAATCTGGAGAGAGAGATATGTTTGCTGTGCTAGACTCTGAGGTTGCTCTGGAAAGCAATAGGAAACAAGATGCTGTGAGCTCAGGTTGTATATATGCGTAAATAAAACCATATATCCTAAAGACACCACACTCTCCCCTGGGTAAGTGAACCTGGGTAAGCGTAGGCACCCCTGGAGTCTCTAACCACTCAGAGAATCTGTTCTGGAAGTCTGTTCAACTTTGAAAACATTTGAAAACCAAAGCATGGCTTCTGATTGGTTGCAGGAAACCGGACATTCGGCTTCTAAAAATAGTTCACAAACTGGAACACTCACTTCCGGGTTTGCGGAGTTTGGGAGCCAAAATATTTGAGAACTAAGCCATTCGAAAAGCAAGGTACGACTGTATTTGAATTTAAGTTCTTGCCCCAGCAGTGAAGTGCTTGTACCACTCACAAGAAGCCCCCTTCCATTTGTGGGAAAGCAATTGATCACCCCTTTTCTTCTTCCCCAAGTTGCTGCTACAATAAATTAGACAGTTGTCCCCACTGCATTTTCCAAATACCGTATATACCCGAGTATAAGCCGACCCGAATATAAACCGAGGCACCTAATTTTCCTACAAAAACCTGGGAAAGCTTATTGACTCGAGTATAAGCCGGTTCACCTTTGCCGCTGTGGAGGAGGAGGAACGAGCAGCCCGAAAGCAACCCTTTGGGCTGCTCCTTCCTCTTCTTCCTTTGCCAAGTTTGCATTTATGTGAGCAGTTCAGGAATGGAACAAGCTGCCTGGGGAGAGTAAAGAACCGCCGTTCTTGTACACTTCTTAAGGAATGGTTGACTGGTGAGAGCGGGTGGCGGCACGAGCGGAGAGAAAGGGCTTATTTCTCGCCACCCCCACCACCCGCCTCACTCGAGTATAAGCCGAGGGCAACTTTTTCAGCACAAAAAATGTGCTGAAAAACTAGGCTTATACTCAAGTATATATGGTAAATGAATGAACAACGAATCAAGAAACTCTGAGCTATGTTGCAGGGTTGCAATACACACCGCCTCCTTTGCAGCAATAGGATGAGCAAAGCAACTCTGGGGTGCTTCACGGGGCAAATGCAGCCTATCCTTCCTCAAAGGCAATGCAACACTTTCTCTGCATTACTGGTAGACTAATGTTGGACTTTATTTGCGTTAGGAGGGTAATTTTGTTCAAATGTTAACAACGAGGCTTCTTCATCTTCAGCTGACCCAGTTCCTGAAAAATGACCGTTGTAGCTGATGTACATGTTTGGCCATTGTGCAGCTCTCCATTTTTAAAAGAATGACCATAAGAACATAAAAGGATCCTAAATAGAAAATTCTTTCCAGTAGCACCTTAGAGACCAACTGAGTTTGTTCTTGGTATGAGCTTTCGTGTGCATGCACACGAAAGCTCATACCAAGAACAAACTCAGTTGGTCTCTAAGGTGCTACTGGAAAGAATTTTCTATTTTGTTTCGACTATGGCAGACCAACACGGCTACCCACCTGTAATAAAAGGATCCTGCTAGATTAGGCAAATGGCCCATCTAGTCCGGCATCCCATTCCCACAGTGGTCGACCAGGTGCCTGCGGGAAACCAACAAGCAGGACTTCAGCACAAGAACACTATTCTCTCCTGTGGCTTCCAGAAACTGGCATTCAGAAGCATTGCTGCCTCCAGCTGTGCAGGCAGAGCATAGCCATCATGGCTAGTAGTCATTGATAGTCCTCTCCATCAACTAGTCTACTCCTCTTTTAAAGGCATCCAAGCTGGAGACCACCAGTGCTCGCTGTGGGAGCAAGTTCCATAGTTGAACTATGCGCTGCACAAAGAAATGCTTTCTTTTACCTGTCTCGAATCTTCCAACTTTCAGCTTCCTTGGATGTTCTAGGGCAGGGATTCCCAAACTTGGGTCTCCAGCTGTTGTTGGACTACAACTCCCATCATCCCTTGCTAGCAGGACCAGTGGTCAGGGATGATGGGAACGGTAGTCCAAAACAGCTGAAGACCCAAGTCTGAGCAACCCTGTTCTAGGGTTATGAGAGGGGGGGGGACTTTTTTCTATCCTCTTTGCCATGGGTGACCTTTCCACGCATACCTCCAAAGAATTGCCTCAAACAACCCAACATTTTTGGACGGGAAGATTGATTCTGAGCAGTACATTTTATGCATCGTATTAGATGTGCTGTTTCGGTGTGACGGAGAGTAATGTGGGTCCGGCATGGGGTGTGCAATCAGCTTCCTGTGATGAGTGCAGAGTGTCCCAAGGGAGAGATGGCACCTTCTCTTTCTTGGAGGAACGCTGCTGCCTGCGACAGGAGTCCATGAAGGGGGCAGGCAGACCAACCCACTGTCAACAACACAACCAGCACAACTCCCCACCGGAGCAAGTGAACCCTGGCTGACTCCCAAGGAAGTGTGGCAACACGGAGCTCTGCCGAGATTCAGAGAGCAACATATAGTCAGCTGTGTCTGAACGAACACTGGCTGCACAAGGATGGATGTGCCCCAAAAGGAGTAGCCCTAGATCAGGGAGAACCATTCCCACCCCCTGAAGAGGCTTCCCTGTGTCTCCCTCTTTTAGTCTCCTTGTTAATATCCATGCTATAACTAGCTCTCTGTCCCCCCTACTACAGTTCTGGGAACACAGTTCACCTGAGGTCCTTCTGTTCTAATCTAGTTTGGAAGGATTTATTTTTGGGTCCTTGTAACCTAGCAATGGGGACACGTGACCAGTAGTGGCTGCCGCATGAATATGCATCGCCTTCTCCAGGCAGAGATATCCTCAGTCAACGGAGGATCTGCTGGCAGCTACAAAGGATGAGAGGCACTCAGTCTCTCTCTCTCTCTCTCTCTCTCGCTCTCTCTCTCTCTCTCTCTCTCTCTTCCCTTTGGTGTGTCAGCAGCTGCTAAATGTCTGCCCATGTGGGTTGGTTAGGGTGGAAAGGAGGCTGAAAGCGCAGCAGTCTCTGGCTGGCCACTGCTGTGGGAAACTGGCAGCAGCCCCTGGCTGGTGCTATTTTTGTCTCCCTGAAATTAAAGGAGATGATGCAGGAGAAAAAGAAGGGACAGATATAAATAAGCAGCGGCATGCATCCCTAAATAGCAGCCTCGGTCCCTTGGGGGAAGAGGCCACAGCACAGCGCTACACGAGCTATGCTTGGCACGTCTCAGGTTTTATTCCTCGCTGATGCCTTTGCCAGCCAAAGTTGCACAAATAGGGTTGTGCATAGTTCACGGTTTTGCACTCATCACAGCACGCGAGCACAGAATTTGGTCACGCGTGCAGAATTCATCTTCCAGAAAGCCCCAGCTTTCGTTTAAGAAAGGAGGTGGGGGAAGAGAAATCTCTCCTGTCCCTATGGTAGATGCAGTAAGATGCTAAGATAGATTTGCGAGGCTGTGGGTAATGCCTAGCAAATTCTGCATGTTCCCATGTTCACAGATTTACCAGTTGTTTAGTGTAACAGACCTTGGATGCTGCCAGGCACATAAGGTCTGCTTGTAATTGTGCTGGGTTTAACAGTCTTAACAATGCATAACTATGGTGTTTTCACACACGAGCCTTAAATTAACTCCTCAGTAGTCAGAACAGGAAGGTGATGAGAGTACTTCTGAACAGGGGCGGAGCAAGGGGGCGGGGGGGCGTTATGCCCCGGGTACCGCTCTGGGGGGGGGGTGACACTCGGGGTGGGCCCCCGCTCCTGCTATCGGCGACAGCAGCACGACAAGTTTTAAGGCTGCAGCGCGGGCGTGAGCAGCTGGCATCCCTCCCGACTGTGCGGCGGCAGCACAGCAAGTTTTAAGGCTGCAGCGCACTGCAGCCTTAAAACTTTCCGTGCCGCTACGGAGCGGCGCAGCGCCCCCCAGGGGGGTTCCCCCGCTTTGCCGCCCCGGGCAGCAAAGCGGCTCCCTACACGCTTGCTTCTGAATACTTCTACTTGGGTTCATCTTTCTAGAAGCATCTCTTGTCTGTTGATGTTTATAACCCCTGTGTGTGTGTGACCAAACTCTGGGCAGCGTCCAACTTATATAAAAACAGAATGAAACATTAAACATTTTTTTAAAAAAACCTTCCCTGTACATGATTGCCTTCAGATGGCTCAGGGGTTGGTTAAGTCCATACCCTCCAACATTTCTCCAATGAAAAATACAGACATCCTAAGGAAAAGTGGGACATTCCGGAATCAAATCAGAAACCGGGACGGTTTCTCTAAGTCAGGGACATCCCTGGAAAACAGGGACACTTGGAGGCTCTCGGCTGTGCTTGCTGGGGCTGATGGGAGTTGTAGACCAAACCATTAGCGGGCACCAGGTTGACAAGGCGGTGTTAAGAATAACAGATACTACAACCTTAAGTGAACCTTTTAAAGAGAAGGCTTTCTTTGGAACGTTTTCATCTTGCTGCCCTCTCTGTTCCAGATATAAGAGCAACATAGTAAGGGAAAGAATAGACCCTAGCCTCAACAGAGCACTGCCGAAGCACCAGATTAAAACACATACCATGCAGTGTGCTTCAAAAGCTTGCTAGGCTCATTTTCAAACAAAAAGGGCTCATTGTTCCCATGATTTTTGTACTCTAATGGCTGAAAATACTTTTTGGTTATCCATCCTTAATGTGTTACACCTATGTGTTCTCCTTCAACCTAAGTAAGCCAGACCAGCAAATTCCGACACTACTGAATCCCGCTACTGAAATTTGATCATCAAGGACTCATAAGTGCTTTCTATAATACCACTCAGTGCTGCAGTTTAGTGGAGGGGGGTTGAGGGGAGAGAAAAGGAATGCATTTAAGCAGTGCTATTTTCCTAGGAAAAGGCGCCAGGACTCACCATGAATGCTTGCCTCTTTCTCTTAGAATGGCAATGACACCCACCTAAGAGGTGCCGGAACTGAGTTCTGGTGAGTTCCCCCATAAAAGCCCTGGATTTAAGGCAATGTTGCTTGGAAAGAGAAGGGTTAAAGTAAGAGAGGAGAGACAGAGCACAGAGAAGGACATGGCTAGAACATTATATAGAAAATGCCCAGAGCAGTCTAATAAGCCAGAATAGCAGTGTGATAGGCCATCTATATATAGGGAAATTCTACAGATATTCCACTTTTTTGTTTTTGTTTTTAAAGAAGTCCCGCTTTCTGGGATGAAAAATATTTGTCTTGAAAAACAGAAACCAGGGGAAACATGGGAGAGGGATGCTTTGTTCATGGTATTATGTAGAAGCTCCATAAAAAGTGAGTGAACAGCAGATTCCCAGTGTGGAAGCTACCTGTAGCAGCTTAGAGCTCTACATCCTGGATCTGTTTGGGGGTGGGGGTGGGGGTGGGGGCGGGGGATGCAAAACTTTGTGCAACATTAAAGATGTTGAAAGCTCCCACAGTTAAATTGGACAAAATGCTTTGCTCTGTCTCTTTTTTCAGACATTTGCTTTAATATTATTAACAAAATGTAATTTTCATTTTTCATTATTTTATTTGCATACCTTATTTATATTTTTGAATGCTACCTTATAACAAACATTCTCTGTTGTTTTTTTTAAATCAAAGTACAATAAAAGCAGGACAAACTCTTTGCAATGGTTTAAAACTCAGTGGAATCCCATCTGGCAAGATATTATTATTATCAAATTTTATTTCATTCACAGTGGGTTGTGATAATAAATATTGCAGCATTAAATAAACTTCCAAGAAAGATACTATCCAAAACAGGGAACAGATTCTTTCTTCACTGGAAACAGTAAATATTTTTCTATTAATCTTTGATAGAAATAATGTTGTACAGCTAATGCTAATTTGACATTTGTTCCAAGATGGAACATTTTGTATCCTTCAGTTAATGCATATTTGGTAGGGGGTTTGGGGGTACTCACCCCCCTGGGAAGGTAGCCCATCAAAGAGAAGGAAAACTCTAGTCCTAAATCTCTGCTTCCTTGCAGGACAGCTTCAAGAGGAGAAAAGGCTAAGGAGTAAACCCTACAAATCCAGAGTGGAGTCCCTAAAATGGTTGGATTGTGCCTTGTACACATCGTTTCAAGCAACTCCTGCAACCAAGCTGGTACCAAATGTATTGGTCTGCTTTCCTTTGGACCACATCAACGAGGCCCAGAGCAGGGTCTCCATATGAATTGCCCAGGTTTCCTTCCTGGGGAGGTCATGCAGCAGTCTGATACAGTGGTACCTCGGTCTATGAACTTAGTCCGTTCTTAAACCAAATCCGTTCTTAAACCAAGGCACACTTTCCCTATTGAGGCCTCCCGCCACCGGTGCCCTTCCACCATTTGGCTTCCGTTCGTAGACCGAGGTAAAGTTTGCAAACCAGAACACTACTTCCTGTTTTGCAGAGTTCGTAAACCGAATAGTTTGTAAACAGGACTGTTCGTAAACCGAGGTACCACTGTAAATTAATATGGGTGCTGAGACCAGGATTTGTAGCTGTGGTTGGCCTCCGTCTATCTCGAGAAGCAATGTCATGCATCTCCAGAGGTGAAGTCAAACCATTGGAGAACCACAGCACCTGCTGTGGCCGCACAGACTTGTAACTGCTGCCTCCTGCATTGTTTTTGCCGCATTAGCAGCACTGGAGTAACCTCTCTGGAGTGCAAGCCTGGGCAGTGTGTATGGAGGTCATGTGCTACCCAGACAACAAGACCCATCCCCTCGGCCAACTGATGTGGTCCAAAAGAAAGCAGAGCAATATGTTTTGCACCAGCTTGACTGAAGGAGTTGCCAGAAAGAGGCATACAACCACCATCTTAGGGACGCTAATCAGGATTTCTGTAGGGTTTACTCCTGAATATGTTCCGCAAGGCAGCAGGTAAGGATTTGCAGTACCATGAAGCAAAAAGAGCAACAACTTCAGTTGTTAAATTCCAGAGGGTATGTTATTTTCCTGTCTCTTATTAAGAAAAATGAACTCTAAACCAAACCATGGGTGTGCCACTGTGATTTTTTTTATTTCAGCTGTAAAGATGCCCAACACCAAGGGAACAGTTAGCAACTGTAGTCAGAACAGAATCCATCGCACAATGTCTTTGTCTGGTGTTAGGAAATGCTGCTCTCATTGGCAGGGCTGACCCAAGGCATTTTGCTGCCTGAGGCAAAGGACAAGATCATGCCCCGTTCCACCTACAGAAGCCAACTAGACTAGCAGCTGAAAGTCACTTCAGCACTGGCAAAGGGACAGCATCTTCCACTGAATTTGAGGGCAACAGGATTGCATGGCACACACAGCTCAGTCTTTCCAAAAGATGGAGATGCTGCCCTGCCTCAGCATCTGCCACCTGAGGAAAGTTCCTCACTCTTCTTAATGGTAGGGCCAGCCCTCCCATAAGCTGAATGTGCTAGATTTAACAGTCACATTTTACTGGCAAAATATAAAATCAAAAAATCAAAAAAATCCTTCCAGTAGCACCTTAGAGACCAACTAAGTTTGTTCTTGGTATGAGCTTTCGTGTGCATGCACACTTCTTTAGATACTTTACTGGATAATTTTCCAAAAGGACAAATGGTTCCATCATTCCCGGTCATGACTGCCAGGAATACAGCTGTACAGAGGAAGTAACTACTGAACTGACACATCCTTGGATACAGCCACTGCTTTTCAGCAATGCTTTGCTCGAGTGGAGAGGCCAAAAAATAAAACATAAAACATAAAATGTAGGATTGCACTCATGTGAATTGCTGCCAGGAAACTGCAGTTGTAACCAGGAACCTGTCAGGTCATATGTCTTCACTCCCAGAGATTCTCCATCTGCTCTGTGTAGAGGAAGCAGGATATGTTTGTATCCAGCCTTTGCCCCACAACATTAAGCAGTGTCCAAGGGAGCAGAGCAGCCCTCACCTTTTCAGAGCTCCAGCAGAGATTTTGTCATGTAGGTGTGCCTGTGTGAAAATCTTGGCTTTAAAAGCAAATTCGTAGCGCTTGTGGTTTGCAAAGAGCCAACATCTTCTGCATAGTGTGCCCCTGTAACTAAAGGGAAGATGGGAGAGAGGTGGGAAAACTCCACAAAACATTGGGAAGGACCACAGTGCATCTGCTCTGCATGCAGAAGGCTGCAGATTCAGTCCTTGGCATCTCCAGTTAGGTCCTGGAATATCCCTGGTCTGAAATCCAGGAAAGCCATTGCCAGTCAGTGTTGATAAAGCTGAGCTAGATGCACCAACGGCCTGTGTTTCCAGAGGCAGTTTCCTCTGTTCCTCGGTTTAGATTAGTTATTGATAATTAAATTGTGGTTTCTGAGACCTACAGCTGGATCTTTTTTACTTATTTGTATAGAAATTTCCATCCTGCCCTTCTAATGTCTATGCACTGCTCAGGGCAGCTCGCAACAATTGCAACATCATATAATGAAGCAATGCATTAAATAAAACTACAACAAATATGACAGAGACAGAGATCACAGATGAAACACAAGCTGGAAATGAAACATCAGGTACTTAGCAAGGCAAAAATCCTGCTAATTTTAAAAATGTCTTCACCAACCAATGAAAGACAGCCAGAGAGGGGATGCTTTAGCCACCCTCAAGCATTTCTAAAGTTGGGACTTCATATCCCTACTTACCCTTTTGGAATATCAGGCCACGCACATGGAAAACCTGGAATCCTGAAACGGGAATGAGGAGGCTTCTAGGACCCAGAAGCTGACACTCTCTCCAAGCTTCTGGCTGCCTCTCACCCTTCACTGCAGTGGATCTGTGCATCAGCTACAGTGGAGGAGAAGCAGCAGAGAGGTACCCAGTGTGCTGGAAGCCTGCACAGGGAAGGTATGAGAACTGAAGTCTGGATTAGAGAGAAGGGAATGGGCAACTGTGTAGCCAGGCAGCAGCAGGCAGACTTCTAGGGTAGGCTATTGCCAGTGCTTTCCTATCGCCCAGGTGCCTAGTGTGTGCTGTTCAGTGGAAGAAAAGCATATAGCCAGTCCATTCTCCCCAAGAAGCTGAGATGGATATAGGCATAAGCACCGGGGAGGCGAAACATGCAGACTCAAATCTATGTATGCACTTAAATGGAAAGAGCAACGAGAGCCTGAGCTTCGCAGGTAGGCTCCTTCTTGCATGTGAAACCAGGAGCTAATCCGCCAGCAGTAGGGCAGAGGAATGAACAGGACCAGCCTTGATTCCCCTCCGCTTGCAAGATCCTTGCTCTCCTCCCTCCTGGCACAAGCTGAGGCCTACTGGTAGTAAGGTGGGTCTCCAAGCGCTGGACAGGTGGGTAGCTCAAGGTAAGGAGGGCCCAGCTGGAGCAGGGTGTGGGCAGCAGGAGTGGCAACCTCCTCCACCAGGGTGGGAAACTGTCTGTTGATATTTCCATTGGAAGAAATTAAAAGTCCAGCACTTGGGAGCTCTTTGTCTTGCAAGGCTGAAGGCAGCACAGCAGAAACCCATGTGAGCAGGAATTGGGGAGGAGGGTGTTGGTCTATGTGTGAGAGAGTGGGTGTCTCTTCTAGACAGAGCAGATCCTGTCGTGTGGCTATATAAAGCTGCACCTACCTGTGTAATCGCTTCTGAATCAGGAGGCATGCCAGGTAAGCATTTCAGAGATTTGGGCCATTCATTTACTGAAATATGGAGCATACATGTGGATGTGTGGGAATGAGGGAAACCCATGATGTGCGATGATGAGATAAAGAGCAGTACTTTTTTTCTTAAAGGGGCGTCCTACCAATGAAAGGTCATCTGGCAATTCGAGGGAGAAGGCCGAATGTCTGTGGTTGGACATAGATATGCAGTGGGATACAGACTCTTCTTTTCATGGTCAGATCAGGGTGGACATCGCAGAGCTGGCTTGCAGCTTCCATGCCTCTTTGCTCTGTAGAAGGAAGATGCTGCATGAGACAAGAGAAGCGATGGGGAAGAAGAGGAGTTCAGTCATTTTAGACCTGGACTTCATGGTCCCACAGAGCTTTAGACAGCAAGGTGTAGCTCATTGCTTACTTCGAAATGTGGCAAGCCAGCTCTGCTGTGTTTGGGGTGGGGCCAGTGGTGTAGCAGGGGTGGGCCAGGAGGGCCATGGTCTCAGGTGCAAATTTTGGAGGGGGCACAACTAAGTGCCCCCATGACAGGTTTCCCTCATTGAGGCTGGAGCTGTGGGGAGGCAAGCCAAGCCCCAGCTGGGCCTTCAGGGCTTGGACAGTGGTGGCACCTGCTACTACTTGTGGCCGGTGAAGGGACGCCCACCCACACCCCGCCCTTGTGCTGGCTGAGAGGGAGAGAGTGCAACCGCCACCCAAAGAGGAGGGCAGGAAGGAGGAAGAGGAAAGCAGGAAAGCACTGCCTGAGTCATGTGCATTGCCCAGAGCTGCAAGGACAGGAGGGTGAGGCAACACAGTGGCGCTCCTGGCTGAGCGTCTCTCTGACTTATCTCTGCTCCTAGGTTGGAGCTTGTTTGCAAGGACTGACTCCCTTGATTAGACACTGGCCAGCGAAGGGACTGACTGCTGCCCAGGGCAGCACTTGCCCTGCTCCAGACACCGGCAACCCAGTGGGTGATGAAACGTCTGCCCCAAAGTTCCCCTCTGATGGCGACGCTGAAAGGAATGAGGAGCTGCCACGCTGGGCAGGATCTGTCCAATAATGGCATGTCCCTCAAGTGGTCATTGCAACCATGGAATGCTTCGGAGGAGCACAGAATTAGGTGAGCAGGCAGCAGACCACACACTAGACATGCCCTTGCTTCAGCTATCGTGCCAGTATGGGTGTAGCAGAGCTATGCTGAACACAGATGGCTTTGCTTGCATTATTTGGGATCAAGTCAAAACTATTATCAACAGACAGGTGCTTTTTTGACTTCGACCCCAGCTCTATGTTTCAAGTTCATTTGTTGAGTTGGTGTGCAGGGGGAGAGTGTTTTCTGGGTGGCAACACAGTCCTTGAAGTTTCCTTTTTCTATGCAACTCAGGAGGGTAAGTTGTGCACTCTTATGGCTCTTGATATGGATTTGAGGCACATGGAAATCCCACGTGTGTGGGCACAGAAGAACCCTTGGGGTCAAATGGATAAGGAAATCTATTTAGGAAAACTGAATGTTTTACTCCTGGACCAGATTCATTGGTATAATGGTTGTGGCACATCCATTCCTTGGTCAGGATTTCTAGAATGCCCTAGACTAAGCATAGGCTAGTCCATCCCAGGACTTAAACTAGATTGGCAGGGCAAAGGGAATTCTGGAAGGAAGAATTTCTAGGGTGCTTCCAGACAACCTGTTTATGCAGAGAGACAAACAAAGAATTGCCTCACACTATCCACTGTGTTTTCTATCCATCACTTTCCATGATACTTATACTGTAAACCGCCCTGTAATCTTTAGATAAAGGGTGGTATATAAAATTAATATATGATCATCACAAGAAGTCTGAACTTTTGCAAGACCACCCTATCACCTATAATTGTGCAACCTGAATTTACTGCAACGCGATCGAAGCACACCCCAAAATAGCAAGGAAGAAACTTCAGGATAAAACTATATCGCCAAAGCTTAGTCTGTATTGAGATTCTTATTTCTGAGTGTCCCAGGACTCTGAACACAAAGATTAGTTCTCATATCAGTTGTCTTCTGTCTACAGAATTCCTTATTTTTATTTTTATTTTCTCCTGCTCATAATGACCAGCCCCACTGGCTCCCTCTGCCTGATGGAGGTTTGTGCTGAGATTTTATCAGCTGACTTAAGATTCCCACCAGATACTTTCCAACTGCAGATGTTTTAAGAGTGCTAAATTATTCTTGTGGGGGCCTGATCTTGAAACGGTTGACTTATTTTCACTGGCTTTAGAGGGGTTGCATTGACTGAAACAAACGTAATTAATCATAAGTAGATTGTGCATCAGTCTGTATGTGGACCCACTGTTGGCATGAGCTTCACTTATACCTAATTACACAGCATATTCTCAAATACCACCCACTGGCCTAGTAAGAGCACTTGGCTTTCTTTTTCTCCTCCTGTTATCTAACAACTTCAAGAGTGGCAGATATATCTCTTTTTGAACTTCTGAAAATTATATTATTCGGGAGTTAATTTTATGACACATCAGAATTAAGATGTGTGGCATTTAATATATAAATATGAGTAAGCTGGGTGGTACGGCAGTTTTGAAATGAATAACATGGGTAGAACATGTGAGGTTCTGTGTTATTTTGTTTTCAGTGGGTGTATTTGTCAAATAAGAAAAAAAATCAATAAAATGACGTTAAAAAATTCCCAACATGTTTTTGTGGGGTTGTACAACCCCATAGATTTGGCTTTCACTAACCATGGTGCTGGAGGAGACTCTTGAGAGTCCCATGGACTGCAAGAAGATCAAACCTATCCATTCTCAAAGAAATCAGCCCTGAGTGCTCACTAGAAGGACAGATCCTGAAGTTGAGGCTCCAGTACTTTGGCCACCTCATGAGAAGAGAAGACTCCCTAGAAAAGACCCTGATGCTGGGAAAGATGGAGGGCACAAGGAGAAGGGGACGACAGAGGATGAGATGGTTGGACAGTGTTCTCGAAGCTACTAACATGAGTTTGGCCAAACTGCGGGAGGCAGTGGAGGATAGGCGTGCCTGGCGTGCTCTGGTCCATGGGGTCACGAAGAGTCGGACACGACTGAACGACTGAACAACAACAACCATTTGCTCACTAGCATGCTAGGCAGACATACTCTTTTCATGTCATGTAAATGGTAGTATACTTATTTTGTTCTAGCAGTTCACAAGGGATACGTGGAATGGGGTGGACCAGCTAGCAGGTTCTCTTCTTGCTCCCTGAGAGGGCAAATGTCCCAAGAAGGACAGTACTGTACTGAAGATGCAATTTATGGCAGATTCAGAGTAGGTCAGCCTTCATGGGAACCTGAGCAAATTGGTCCCCTATCCCTACCTGTACTCAGGTATGCCATGCAATCAAGGCACATCACTATAATATTAATTTTATTATTTATACCCTGCCCATCTGGCTGGGTTTCCCCCACCACTCTGGGTGGCTTCCAGCACATATGAAAAGATAATACAACATCAAACATTAACAACTTCCCGATAACAGGGCTGCCTTCAGGTGTCTTCTAAAAAGTTGTGTAGTTCTTTATCCTATTGGCATCTGATGGGATGACTTTCCACAGGGAGGGCTATCAACCCCACAAAGGAAGTCCGTAACTCAAACCACTTCTGCACTATACGTTTGATTCTATATACTATACGAGTCGATGATTCAAATCACTACTATGCCCCTTTAATGGTCATGGCTTCCCCCAAAGAACCTGGGAACGGACTTTTGTAAAGAGTGCTGAGCATTGTTAGAAGGCCCCTTATTCCCCTTGCAGAGGTGCAATACCCAATGTGGTTTAATAATCAGTCTCTCTTCCCAGGGAACTCTGGGAATTGTAGCTCTGTGTGGGGAATAGAGGTCTTCAAAGTGTTGGTGTTGACCTTTAAAGCCCTAAACGGCCGCGGTCCAGTATACCTGAAGGAGCGTCTCCACCCCCATCGTTCTGCCCGGACACTGAGGTCCACATCTGGCGGTTCCCTCACTGCGAGAAGCAAAACTACAGGGAACCAGGCAGAAGGCCTTCTCGGTAGTGGCGCCCACCCTGTGGAACTCTCTCCCTTCAGATGTCAAAGAGAAAGATAACTACCAGACATTTAGAGGACATCTGAAGGCAGCCCTGTTTAGGGAAGCTTTTAATGTGTGATATTTTAATGTATTTTGATTTTTGTTGGAAGCCGCCCAGAGTGGCTGGGGAAATCCAGCCAGATGGGCGGGGTATAAATAATAAATATTATTATTATTATTATTCTAACAAGTCTCCATGCCCTTAAACTACAGTTCCCAGGATTCTTTGGGGAAGGGAGCCATGACTGATTAATGTGGCATAACAGTGCTTTACTATGCATGGTACAGATGTGGCCTCAGGTGGCATGGGATTATATCTCTCTGTCCCCAGGTGTGCATGTTGTACACACTTATTGCTCACAAGGGTGAGGCAGAAAGGGTGCTATGCACATAAAAGGAGCATTTTGCATAGACAGCTGACCTTGCAACACAGATAGAAACCTAAGCTAACACTCCTCTACCTAGAACCCCAACAGAGACGACACCTTGGGATTCCAAACACAGACAGCCAACCCCACTCAACAACTGGGGTAGCCAGGTCAGAGATCTGCCTGCAGGTAAGCAGGGAAAGTGACACACACATGCTGTGATAATGTACTAACTGCAGCAGCAACAGCCTCCAATATCTCCCCTCATCCTGTTTGCCATGTGCGAAGACTGTATCTCATCCAAAGTCTCTCGCTCTAACCTTCCAGTTGCTGATCTCTGCTTGTTGCTTGCTGATTCCATGTCTCCTCTTGCTCTCCACAGGCATAGTGGATGAGGCTGCCCCATCCCATGCAGGCTGTGAAGGAAGTTCAACATCACCCGTCAATATACTCACACCAGGCGGACTCCTGTGCCCTGGCAAGCTCCATGGCAGCTGGTCACCCACAAGGTGATGCTATCTCTGGTATGGACACCAAGCTGTGGGGGACACTTTGCCTGCTGTCCTGCAACTGCCCTCAGCACAAGAACCCTGCTGGAGCAACTGACCATCAAGGCCAGACATCTGTCTTTACCTTTCAAAATCTGCCCTATCCCTCACTGTGCAATAAACACCACTACCATGCTGTGTGTGTTTCCCCTGTGTTTGCTAGAGGTTGGGGGACAGGGGCCTTGCAGACTCCCCCATCTTGCATGCAGCTATCTAGTTTGCAGCATGAGAAGGGGCAACTTAGCCAATCTGTGGGTGGGTGCGAGAAGTGGGGCAGCTTAATACTGACAAGGGAGAAGAGCACATGGTTGCAGCCAGATAACCAGCCAAACAGGACAGCCATGATCTGGTGCACCCATCAATGTCCAAGAGGGAAGTTCCACCCACTTCCCATCTTGTCTCACCTGCACAGGAAGTCTGTGCCACACCCATCAACCTAGAAGAACATGTTGTGGAAAGAAAGCAGAGTACACCACTAGCAGGCACTCTGCTATAGAACAGCTGCAGGAACCAGCCCTCCCAGCTGTCCTGGGCTTGTGGTGGAAGCAAAAGACAGGTCAGGACCCTGGACAGCTCCCAATGGACCTTACTAGTTGACAATATTAGTTGGATCCACACCATATGTTTAAAGCACATTGCTCTCTCTACATGGTGGTACCTCGGTTTATGAACTTAATCCGTTCCGGAAGTCTGTTCTTAAACCGAAACCATTCTTAAATCCAGGCATGCTTTCCCTAATGAGGCCTCCCACCACCGGTGCCCTTCCACCATTCGGCTTCCATTCTTAGACCGAGGTAAAGTTTGCAAACCGGGACACTTCTTCGGGTTTTGCAGAGTTCTTAAACTGAATCGTTCGTAAACAGGTCTGTTCTTAAACCAAGGTACCACTGTACTTCCCCCCTCCCTTCAATGCCAGCATCATCCCAAGAACTAGTGCTATAACATGAAAATCACAGGTGGTATGTGTGTGCATGTGCGTGTGTGCTAGTCCAGGCTGCTGAGAAGGGCTCTTTTAAGTGTTTATAGTTTTTTCTCCTTTAAGGCGGAAATTAGAATATTGTTCCAGCACTGTATTATGAAATCCATGGGATGTAGGTTAGAGCTCTGGTCAAAACAGCCTCTAGCTGCATTGTCAAAAGAAGGAGAAAATCAATCTCAGGGCTGCTATTTCTACTTTTCCTCTACCTTTCTGTGAATTATCTGAATGGAGCTCACAGTCTGACAACAGCTGCAATAAGCACCTATAGGCCTTGCATAACCACTCTCAGTAATGGTGGTAAAACTACATTTTCTCAGTAGCAGCAAATTGCAGTTTGAGGTATAGTGCTGCAATAGAAAAGCAACTTGGTGAGGGAAACACCTGGATCCCTTCTAACTGATGAGTAGAAATGGCATGTTCATTGGTCAAAGAAAGTGAGCTGTAAAAAGCCCCTAGGAAAGGGGTCTCATAACCTGCTCTGAGCTTAGATACCATCAGAACTAGGGTACTTCCAGATGCAGCTAAAAGCAGGGGTTGTAAATGCTATTTCAATGCTAAGCTTTTGCAGGATTACTCAATCCACACTGGTCTCTGAAAGCAAATAAGCTTCCTTGCACAGTACCCTGAAATGTGGGAGCAAAATGAAAAGGTCTTCTTTGTTGTTTAGGGATTTATCAAAGAACCACCATGTGAACTTAACAAGACCTATCTCAGGTCTTTCTCTTTGGCTGACAAAGCCATTAATCTGTAACTTTGTTTCTTTGTAGGTGCTGACATTTGCCTGGGGAAAAGCTTGTCATGAGATGCAGCAAAATGAGACCCTTCTCCATCACGAGAACCAATCCCATGGTCCTCTTGCATTGCCATGATATTCTACCTAAAGAAGCACAATCAAAATGAGGTGCAAAATGACTGTGTTTAATTAAGAACATAATGGCGTACAGAACAGAATGGCAACGGGATACATAAGAGCCCTTTTCCTGCTCAGCTCTTAACACGGGCAAGAATGTGATTCCAGGGTTTGGGGTTGCTCCTTCTCCACGGCCACTGTCGATTCTCTGTGATCACTCCCTGGGGACCCAGAATAGGATGGGTGATGGACTTGTAAAGGGAGGTGCTAGTCTCCATGGAGCTTTCTCTCCCCACCCAGTGGGTGCGGAATTCCGCCAGGATCAGGAGGCTGCTGCAGACAAGCCAGAGCTCTCTGCTCCTCAATTCCAGCCTCGACACCAAGACCAGAGATGTGGCCTCTGAGTCTGTGGGCCTCTTCTTCATGCTCTTGATTGACTTGACAGCCATTGTAGGCAATGTAGCCATTATGACGGTCATCATCAAGACGCCTGCACTGAGGAAGTTCGTCTTTGTGTTCCACCTCTGCCTGGTGGATCTCCTGGCTGCTGTCACCCTGATGCCTCTGGCTATGCTGTCCAGCTCAGCCTTCTTTGACGGCACAGCCTTTGGGGACGCCATATGCCACATCTACCTGTTCTTGAGCGTCTGCTTCATCACCATGTGCATCCTCTCCATCTCGGCCATTAACGTTGAGCGCTACTATTACGTGGTGCACCCCATGCGCTACGAGGTGAAAATGACTGTGGGCCTGGTTGTCTGTGTCCTGGTTGGTGTCTGGATCAAGGCTGTGGTCATGTCCATCATCCCTATCCTGGGCTGGCTCTCCCAAGACCGTGCCAATAGTTCAGCAGCCTATGGTGGACAGAGGTGCACCTTGCAGTGGAGTCGGAGTGCCTACTGCAAATTCTTTGTGGCTTTCTTTGCTCTTTTCTACTTCCTCTTGCCTGTCCTCATCATTTTGGTTGTCTACTGCAGCATGTTCAAAGTGGCCAGAGTGGCTGCCATGCACCATGGCCCACTCCCCACTTGGATGGAGACCCCACGGCAGCGGTCAGAATCCCTTAGCAGTAGATCCACTATGGTGACTAGTTCAGGAGCCCCTCGGACTACCCCTCAGAGGACGTTTGGGGGTGGGAAAGCTGTCATCATCCTCCTGGCCGTGGGGGGCCAATTCCTCTTCTGTTGGCTGCCATATTTCTCCTTTCATCTCTACTCTGTGCTGAGCTCCCATTTCCCCGGCCGCCAGACAGAGAATGTGGTTACTTGGATTGGCTACTTTTCCTTCACCTCCAATCCTTTCTTTTACGGGTGCCTCAATCGACAGATCCGAGGAGAGCTGAGCAAGCACCTCACCTGTTTCTTCAAGCAGCCACCAGAGGAAGACCTCAGGTTACCCAGCAGAGAAGGCTCCATTGAGGAGAACTTCTTGCAGTTCCTACAAGGGACGGGTTGCAATGCTGAGGCCAGAAACACTCTTACCCATCCTAGCCCTAAAAGGGACCAGCCGACCATTGATTTCCGGATCCCAGGTCAAATTGCAGAAGAGACCTCGGAGTTCCTGGACCAGCACATGAACAGTGACATCACTGTATCCAACAGCTACATCAGGGCTGCATGTTCACCCAAACCTGAGTTGTAGCTCTTTTTGCACTTGACAATCTAGTTTCATTGATGTGTGAAATAATGCAGAACATAGCAGCTGGTGAAGGGCAGGGGAGATTGGGAGCACTTAATAAATACACCCATGGCATTTGGGAACTTATCGCTCCAAGAAACAGCTTCTACTAGTATCTCAGTCATTTCATTCCGTTTGATGGTAACTGCTCTCCCCACTTGCTTTTCAACTCATTCTTAAGGTTACAGGTTACAGGTAGGTAGCCGTGTTGGTCTGCCATAGTCAAAACAAAATTTAAAAATTCCTTCCAGTAGCACCTTAGAGACCAAGTAAGTTTGTTCTTGGTATGAGCTTTCGTGTGCATGCACAATTCTCCAGATACACTTCTTCAGATACAGTAGGAGCTGTTTCAGTGTATCTGAAGAAGTGTACATGCACACGAAAGCTCATACCAAGAACAAACTTAGTTGGTCTCTAAGGTGCTACCAGAAGGAATTTTTTAATTTTGTTCATTCTTGAGGGTTGGAGTTAGAAGCAGCCTCATGTTTCAAGACTTCCAGAGGTTTCTATCTGTCTAGGGATGGTGAACCTCCAGATGTTGCTGGACTACAACTCTCGGCATCTCTGACCACTGGCCATGCTGGCTAGGGCTGGTGGGAGTTGGAGTCCAGCAGCATCCATCCATACCCCCTGCCAGTTTACAATAGTTTATTTGATAGCTGCCACCTAGCAATGTTATCATTTGCTTTGAACTTCTGTGGGGGGAAAGTTAGCCCTGTTGAAGAACAGAGGGCCTGCCAAGCAGGGTTCCCTCCCTGCATTTATCTTCTGTTAAGCTGGTGTCCCTTAACTTAAAGGATGAAGTGAGGTTGCCCATTGTTTTTGGGGCCCCACATGACTGAGCCATGCAGGGGTGGATGGAGGCAGCTGTGGCAGAACAACTGTCCTTTGTGGTGGAGGAAGATTTTAAAGAATCATTTTGGTGTCCTACTGGGAACATGTAGCTCTGAAGGACTGTATTTCCTTTCTGTTGCTGAAGTCAGTGAAGCACAGGGAACGTGCTCTATGGCAGAAAGTGAACCAGACACTGGCAATCTCAAGGTCGGCGACAGGAGCCAGGTTTTGTTTCACTTGACCTGGGTCTTCAGTCAACCAAAGCCACTGGCTTCTGTAAGGGAAAGTAAATGCCACCTGTCTTACTGAGTTTGCTAGTTTGAAAATGTAAGGGCTCTTGCAAAAGAGGGCTGTGGCACGGAGGCAAAGGGTCTTGATGCATGGAGCATGCAGAGGCCCACTGCCCACTGCAGAGGTCCTCTCCCTAGCAGCCTGTCCCACTAGACTCCCTGTGTGTTTCTGTAGGGGGTGGGGTGGGAAGGCATGTCATGCTGGAAAAATAGGTGTGGATCAATTGGGCTGTCATGTACATTTGCCTCCTCCATCTTGGATCCTCAAATTCTTGTCGGACTACAATTCCCATCACCCCTGACCTTGCTCCCTGCTGGCTGGAGATGATGGGTGTTGCAGTTCAACAACATCTAGGAACTCAAGCTTAGAAAAGGTTTTATTGATGATGATGATGATGGCCCAGTACATGTAATATTTACCCAGAATCAGCAGGGAGCCTGATCATTAACTGCCTTCTTCCTCCCACACAGTCTACCAAACAATTGATTAAAAGTTGGGCCTAGGGGTCCTGCCATCTCCAGACTGCAAGGTGAATTGAGTGTCATCATCCCTCAGCTCCCTATCTAGTCCCTACCTCCTGTCCCATCCTTCACACCTCCTGATTAAGATTGATGTCCCCCTTGGGATGCTTCGAGATGCAGAGATTTGTGGTTGGGTGGCATGCTCACCCTGCTGCCCATCATCCAGTCTTTGCCAGCTTGGTTCTTTACAGATGTTTTGGACCACAACTCCGATCAGCCCCAGCCAATACGATTGTGGTGGCTGGAGCTGATGGGGCAGGGGTTGTAGTCCAAAGCATCTGAAGGAAATCAGGCCAGCAGAAGTTGGACTAGCAATTGGCAAAGCAGCCACAGTTCCAATACACTGGCAGTTTCAACACACACACACACACACACACACACACACACACACACACACGACAATGCTTCCTTCTTAGAGGCATTACTTCTGATTTGACACTACCAATTCTGTTAGCAATACAGTTCAAGAGCGGTCAAACTAGGTGTGATGCTGTCGGACTTGTTTGGAGGTGGCATTGACAGAGGTACAACACCATTCCATCTTAGAATTATATTGGAAAACACCTAATAAATACAGGCCTTTCCCCCGCATCCCTGCACAAATTAAGCAATGACTTAGAACACCTTTCATCCCACTGCCCCCCCTTTCCCCCAAGTAACTTGTTGCTCGCTCCAGCCTCCCTATTGAGGGGGACTTGGTGAAAAAAACGATGTTTTTGTTAAACCCTGCCCACCCACTAGACTGCAAACTTTTTGTTTAATTCCCTAGTGAGTTACTTCTAGTCCAGCTCTATTGGCTTCTGACCACTGATCAACAACAGTTTCCTACAATCTAGGCCTCTAAACACCATATTCTAAGGTGGACCAGATGGGCTGCTAAAACTCACAGATGCACAAACACACTCCTTAAGCAAGCAGAAGCATTGGCATCTCAGGGAGTGTGGAATGGGGATGACAACCGCATCCAAAGCTCATGATGCCTTCAGGCACGCCTGCCAAACCCAGTAGGCAATGTAAGGTCCTGTGATGGTGACCAGCGGGAGTATTTTGGTGGCCTAACCATCTCTGCATGAATGTGATTGTACTGTGAGATGTGGCATCTTGCGTTCTAGTAAAGAATCTGGTCTGGTGTTGTTTCTTTTTCAGACTCCACAATCTCAGCTTTCAGTTTACATATATAGATATACGGTCCTTACAGCTGTTGCATAGAAAACATAGGGGGTGGAATTCAAGGTTGCCCTATTGCAAATGTTCCATCTATGCAAGCATATCAGCTTGCTGGAAAGGAAAATCCCCTCTCCCCTCCTCCTGCATGTTCTTGGGGTTCTCTTGACTCCACCCCCCTCCCAGGCTAATTGGAGGGGGGAGGAAAGGAGGGGACATTCCCCAGGGCTTTCATGGATGGCGTTTGTTTGGTGAATGGTACCCACGGGCCCTGAGATCTAAAGGCTCACAAACCTACCGGTAAATGGGAATGGACAGGGCAAGGATCAGGGGACTCTGCACATAGCCCAGCTTTGGCCTCCTTGGCTCACTTCTCCCTTCCATGTACACATTTATGTCTCCCAGTGACACATGCGCATTATTCTTTCACGTCCTCTACCACAACACTTTCTCTTCAACAGTTTAGACAGGGTGTGGGTGGAGATCCAAATACCGCAATTAGAAAGCTGTGTGTGTGTGTGTGTGTGTGTGTGTTGTGTAAAGCTATGCCCATCTGTCCAATCTACAGAATTTTCTTAATGCACAAATGTGGCAGGTGGGGGGGGGGTGGGAAGAGGTGTACTTGCAAAATTTTGTCTATCCCTATCCAGAATTCTCAACCTCTTGGCTAAGGTGAAGTCTTCCCATCATGGACACTTTGGGGCATGTCCTCTGTGTCATGCTGGTGGTCACTTCCACACCATCCATGTAAAACACATTTAAAGTACATGACTCCCCACCCACCCCACCCCCAAAATCCTGGGAACTGTAGATTGCCCCACCAGAGCTACAATTCCCAGCATCCTTAACAAACTACAGTTCCTATGAAGTTTTTTGTTTTTTGAGGGGATCAAGTGCTTTAAATATATACCATGTATGCAGCTGAACATTGCACAGAAGCGGTTCTCTCTCTGGCCTGCACAAAAAGTGCCACCTGCCATCCTGCTTTCTGATTGGTTGACCCCTCAAGAAAAGGAGGGAGTTTTTATGTAGGACAGTTGAAACCTTGAGCCACAAATAAAGCCATTATTTATTATGAAATTTGCTCCCTGCCTGTGTGTGAGTAATGGGCTCTCGCCTTCTGAAACTTGAGCGAAGGGCTCCAGCTAGGAAAGTGCCTGTCCTGATAACATCGTCCAGATCTGATGCTACTCCCCAAGCAGTGTGACTTGAAGCTGGCGGTGAGCATTAGTTTCTTTTTGATCTGCAGCCTGTGGAGTCCTATTCCAGAGGAAATTATGTTCTCTCTCTCTCTCTCTCCATTGCCCTTTCTCTCTGCAGTGTTTTGCAAGCTGCTGGGTCCCAAAGGAAACTTCTACCGGGTACAGCCAGAGGGAAGCAGGGAGTGTTGAGACAGAGGAAGTAGGCACACCATACATTTCAAGCAGTATGCCACTTTAAACAGTTGTGGCTCCCCCCCCCCGAGAATCTTGGGAACTGTAGTTATTCAGGCTGCTCTAAGTGGTTAGGAGACCCCCCCCCATCCCAATCACACTTGCTAGATTTCCCAATGAAGGGAGATTGATTGCTAAACCACCCTGAGAATTGTAGCTCTGTGAGGGGAATATGGGGTCTCCTAACAAACTACAGCTCCCATAATTCTTTGGGGGAAGCCATGACTGTTTCAAGTGGTTTGGTGCTGCTTTAAATGTATGGTCTGACTGGGGCCTTGGCTGAGATCTAGGATGTGGACATTTCCCATTATTTCAACACCTAATTCTTCTCCAGCTTTTGTTAGGCAGGAAGAGAGTTATAGTTTCTTTAAGTTAGGGATGGGGTGGTGGTTAAATGAGTTCCTCTGGGCCTCTCTGTCTGGTTCTCAGGACTCTCCTCAGGTTACGCCCCATCGCCCTGACCACAGCTCTTAGTGGCCTTGCTATGCTTCCTCGAGTGATTTTGCCAGGCTGGAATGTCTCGTTGAACTGTGTTTAATCTTGCCTCTTGCTTGCTTGCCTGGATGGAGAGTTGTGTGTGTTGCATGAAGGGTGGAATCTACACACATATTTAAAAAGCTGTGAAATGCTTTTTTAAAGAAAAGTTTTGAAAAATACATAGAATTTTGCATAGCTCACTTTTGCCATCTAGTGTCACATTTGTATATTGCACTTTACCACACATTTAAAACGTTTTATTTGCAGCTGTGTAGCTAAGTCCAAGGTGTCATAACCTCCATTTTTTGCATTACTGGAATGTAACCTACTGTACAAAGTTAGGAGTCGCATTCATCGCTCCATACACTTTGGCCTCTGGGCCACCCACCGTTGTCCTGCGACTCTCCAGTTATCCTATAGGAGGATGGAACCCTCAAACTGAAAAATATTTCCCACCCGCATGGTTTAGAAAGTTGTACATCACCCTTCGTACGAATATATCCCAGGGCATGTGATGCCACAAGTAGGATTTATAATAAAATGTAATTACATAATGAAAATAGTGCAAAAAGCAGAATTTAAACAAAAATGCCTTCTAAAAGTCACACCATCGGAATCAGACAGCAGAATAGAGAACTCAGTTACAGTGTTTAAAATATAGCTTCCTTTTTCATCAGATCTAATAAATCCCTTTGATTTAAGACACACAAGAGAATAACAAATGCCTTAACCCGGTGCCTCAAAAATAACAAATAGGTGCAGTGATGACTTTCCCTGGGGACATAGTACCAGGGACTTGCTGGTTTTTGCTGGTACCAATAAAAAAATAAAATCCTTTTTATGTCAATCAGTGGCCTTTCACCTTATGGGCAATTTATGGCCTCTAGGATACCTGAAGATATGCTCGCACTCTACCATGCAAAAACTGAGAAGGAAAGAAACTTTCCATACCTGTTAGAGAGGCAGCCTGAGCAGAGCAACTCTTTGAAAGGTCAGCCACAACTCTTTGATCCTGGCCGCCACTTCCCACCCCATTGATGGCTGGGGACAGGGGGAGGTCAGGATGGTGGGCAGACTTCATGCTTGTAGGATTTACTTTATTTTTAAATTTGGTTTATTATATTTATTTGTTGCTTACGCAAAAAAAAAAAAAAAGTTTCAAAATGTCTTATAATTTTTTTAAAAAACCATACAATACCAAATTGCCATCAGCATTGCGAGTTGTCTCACCAGGTATTTAAAATTCTACAATTCACAATTTTTTCTCTAAAGGACATAAGATATTATTGTTAAATACCATGGTGATTTTAAAAAATGCATAAAATCAAAACTGAAAAACCAGGTGATTTTAAAAAATGCATAAAATTAAAACTGAAAAGCCTGGGCAGGCCGGGTCATCCTCTTATATACCTGCTGGGATTGACAAGTCACCTGACCCTCACCTGAATCTCATAGCTCTCCGGTAGCTGCCTCTGATCAGTTATCATTTAACTCTTGTGGGAAATAATTACCATCACACATCATGTCCCTGGAAGTTGCCAAACCAATTAACCAATTAGAAGGATTACTGTTAATAGCACCAGTTTTCCTATAACTTGATATTGCTGGATAGTTTTGATCAACTGCAAAAGCATTTTTAGTTTGCTTTCTGTTGCCACACTGGAACGTTTCTTTATTAGTGCCACTTTGTTTTGTATGATTCCTTGCAAATGAAGGAAAACAACTTTTCTGCTTGTATATGTTGATAATATAATTTTGGTTACTGAGAACAAACAAGATAGTACAAAAACAAGATTGGGTGCAGGCCATGCTGTAGTGTAGTGCTTATGCAACTGTGAATAAAAGGTGGCTGGGCTCATTGTCTCAGGGTTTGGCGAGAAAAGGTGACAAAACTGATTTCCAATAAGTGCCCCCCTTTATTTCCATAACAAGTCCTTGAGTCTGTATTCTGAATGGTGACATCAGGGACCTAGAAGGTGCAGGGCTTGTCTGTCCAACCCCTACACAGTCTCATCAGGGCTGACCTTAAGGCAATTGGAACAATTGGGCCAACTTGGGCCCCGCGGGCATCTCCTAAGGGGGCCCCTGCACCAAGGCATTCTAGGTGGATTTTATGTATATCTATAAGATTTTGCAGACTTTGGGTGTGAACTGGGGCCCTACAAAAAAAAAAATCAAGTTGTGCCCCACTGCTTCAAATTGGGCCCCACTGGGTAGCCCTGAGTCTAATAGTTGCTGGGCCTGAGTTGCCCTGCCCTTGCATGAAGTCTTGGGTTTACAATTTTGGGAGAGGGGAGACTGTGGCACTGGAGAGTGGGCAGGCTGGCAAGGCCCCCTAGATTTAGAGGCCCGAGTTGTTCTGCCCTCACATGAAGTCTTGGGGAGCAGTATTTGTATTGCAAACCTACCCTATAATAGGCCCAATTGGGGGGGGGGGGAATTGGAGAACTGATATTGACAAGGTAACAATGGAAAAAATTCTTTTCTAGTTTTGCCCCACCCAGTGCTCCCTCAGCCCCTCCTCTATTCATCAAACTATCAATATGATAACTGGGGAGGGCAATTTGAATCTCCATGAGGATGCTGGTCTCCGCCAATTCACAGCAGTGTGTTTATTTTATTTTTATTTTTGCTTCTGCCACTTAGGTCTTAGGAAGCTAGGAAAAAATTGTTGGGGAGCTAGATTAGGCTTTTGACCTGAGAATTAACCACCTTTGCCCTAAGGTCAGTTGCAGACTCAGTTTCAGTTGTGCAATACTGCACAATTTGGCTTCAGTTTACTCTTAGATGGTACACCATCCAAGATTTACCCCTTGCTTTGCTAATATAAAAAACTGTCATTTTCCTCTTCTGCTGCCTGCCTAACCAGGAACCTGTGTGTGTTTCCTATATTGTATGGGACAGATCTGGATTACAAACCAAAAATGGGGAGTAATTCTTGCTTCCGTATCCCAGAATCCTTGGTGTGTACCCTGCTATATGTAACACCTAGCAGATACTTTATTTAGCTGATCTCCTGATTAGAACTAAGCCAGCTTTTGCCAATTTGACGCCCTCCAGATGTTTTGGACTACAGCTGGCTGGAGCTGATGGTAGTTGTAGTCCAAAATTTCTGGAGGGCACCAGGTCGGCAAAGACTGAAATAAGACCGTCTGCACTAGACACTTAAAGCACCATCGTACCACTTTAAACAGTCTTGACTTCCCCCAAAGCATCCTGGGAACTGTAGTTTATTAAAGTTGTTAGGAGACCCTCTATTCCCCTAATAGAGCTATACTTTGCAGAGTTCCTTGGGAAGAGGGATTGATTGGTAAACCCTATGGAAATTGTTCCATATCCTGAACCACTTTTTTGGTTTCAGACATACTACATAAAGGACACTAGAGGGCAATAGCAGGACGTGTTTAGCTAGCAACTTCCCTCTTTGGAGAATAAATGGTGAAACTGTAGTGGTGGCCTTCATTTCCTTTGTGGCAGCTGTTCTAGACACGTAGGCAATATGTATCACTTGTTTTTAAACCTGATGTTCCCTTGGGTGTGTTTTATATTGCAGCATTCTAGGAGCATTTGGGGATTGTATAAAACAGTGAACATGTAATTGCCCCAAAGCTTGTCATGGCAATTTTAATGCAATTTTATTTTGCAATCATTTTTCCTTGTGGTTCTCAAAATGGGAAGTAGGCCTCCAAAAAGAGGAAGAGGGAGGTTACCTGTGTTGTAGCGTGGGGATAGTGATTCAGCAAATGATTTCAGCTCTCTGACATAGCAGGCAGGAGACAGCTTCTTCATGTAACACTCTTTATTCAGGCAAACAAGACTAGGGAACTGAGGAGAGGGATGCTACATTTATAGGAACAGAAAGACTGGCTAGAAAGGATACATTTTGGAGGGAACAATCTCAAGCAATCACAAAGCTGCCTTTTGGTGGGAACCAATAAGAATGAGGATCCAAATGCAGCAACTTGAATGAACCAATAGTAGCTGTTCCTTCTGGAACAGGAAGGCAGTTACTTTCCCCTAATGTGAATATAGACAATAGTAATACAGATATGATAATCCTTGAATCAATACACAACAACCTGCGCAGGCTTCTCTTTCATTCAGACTTAGCTTAGGCTTTGCATGGTTGGACCAGAAGAGAGTATCTCTGCCTAAAATACAGATTAACCCTGCAAAGCTGCAAATCCTCATTCTGCGCCATGTAAAGGGGAAATGGGGTGCAACTGAAAGGGCCAGGATGTTTGCAGGTGGGAGAAAGCGAAGCAGATGGGCTATGACCAACTGTCTGTTGGACAGAAGTTCCTTGGTGCAATGAGCTCTTGGTGCAATGAGTTCGTTCCCTTGAGGCGAAGGTGGCTGACCTGCAAAGGTGAGCAAAAGCAGGGAGGTTGGTGGATGAAGCCTTTGGGGCCGTTGTGTCTCACCACCAGGAAGATAGGTCCTCTGCTGTCATGGAGAAGGAGGGTCTTGGAGAAAGAAGGTGTCACTCTGAGGAAGAAGGAAATGATCCATTAGTTGCAGGGCTGGCCCACCAATGAGGCAGGGTGAGGCAGCTGCCTCAGGCAGCACTCGATGAAAGCAGAACTGAAGCGGGAGAGGAACAGGAAGCAGCGGCTTCTCTTCCACCCCCAGAAGGGCTGCACCAATGTGTGAATGAGTGTAAGGCTTGTATTTGCATATTATGGATGTAGGAAGTTAGTAGCCAAAGCTAGGGCCAGAATAATGCACTTCTGGCTACCAGCTGTGTATTATACGTGTAAATCTCTGTAAACGGCAAAGTCTGAAAACCATCCAAGATACACAACTTCACACAGTCTAGATGGAGCAGGAAGGGCTAACGCAGCTAAGTGGGACTATTCATGAGTATATCTGCATAATCCCGTCTTTATGGGGAAAGACCCATCAGATTTGGGGTATTCATCAAGCATACTGGATAGATCAGTTGGTTAGAGCATGGTGCTAATAATGCCAACGTTGCAGGTTTGATCCCCATATGGGACAGCTGCATATCCTTGCATTGCAGGGGGTTGGGCTAGATGACCCTCAGTGTCCCTTCCAACTCTACAGTTCTATGATATAATTCTTAATAATCTTGGCTGCACCAGTGAGACAACTCGCAATGCTGATGGCATCTATTTTGCACCCTCTTCAATTATTTCACAGCCTCTCTTTGTCTTCAAAAAGACCCAGGATGAATGCAAGGATTTGTTCTTTCAGACTGGTTCTGTTTATGTTGATGTCTGCAGATCCAAGCTCTAAGACACACTCAGGAACAGATTTGGCAAGAACACAAAAAAACAATCCATGTCTAGTTAAAAGTAATTCTACTGATATCCGTGGTGCTCTTCAAGCCCAGGGGCTAAATGTGGCCTTCTGATCTTCCCTATCTGGCCCTTAGGACACACCCCTCACTCATCCTGCTAGTTGGAATATGTCTTTGAATTCTGACAGCATTTCTTGCTTGCCTAAATTGAGGATGGAGTGGTAAGTTTGTTTGGAAACTGACTTTTGTGTGGCTGAAAAGTAGCCCACTATAGAAGGGGAGGGGTTACATTAATTGCTCCACCCATTTTGTCTCTGGCCCCTCCCATCACTGGCAGGCAGTGCCTTCTTGGAAGGGTGCCCACAAGTGAATGTGGTCCTTGGGCAGAAAAAGGTTTCCATCCCCAGAAGTAAAGGATTGCTGCTTCGGTTTTTTTTATTTTATTTTATTTTTGCTGAAGCCTGAGCTATTTCAGAGGAATTGTTTTGCTCTGCTTTCTGTTTTCAGTATAACTGAATAATTTTAGGTGACTCAGACTCATGGAGATGCGGAAGAAAATCATTTCAGTGAGCGATTTATATTGCTCTGTATTCTGTTTTGTAATGCTGTCTGACTTCATCATGATAACCTGGGGACGCGGGTGGCGCTGTGGTGTAAACCACTGAGCCTTGGGCTTGCCGATCAGAAGGTTGGCGGTTTGAATCCCCGTGACGGGAGCTCTGTCCCAGCTCCTGCCAACCTAGCAGTTCAAAAGCACGTCAAAGTGCAAGTAGATAAATAGGTACTGCCCCGGCGGGAAGGTAAACTGTGTTTCCGTGCGCTGCTCTGGTTTCGCCAGAAGCGGCTTAGTCATGCTGGCCACATGACCCGGAAAAACTGTCTGCGGACAATAAAGCCAGTAAAGCGAGATGAGCATCGCAACCCCTAGTCATTTGTGACTGAGCTTAACTGTCAGGGGTCCTTTACCTTTACTGTATACAGCAGGCATCCCCACTGCACAGATACCCTCCAGGGTGCTCACCAAGGCCCCTTGCCCCTCTTTATTTATTGATTTACTGTATTTAGTTTTAGGTTTGGCTATGGGGGCTGCTTGTTTGTATAGGGGTGCTTTTTGTATTTTATTTGCTTTGGGGGAGCATATAGCTGTTTTGCTGTTTTTCTGGTGCGGTGGAATACCGGTAATTCTGAGCATTGCTAGTTTTTCTTCAGTAAAATGGACACTTATTGGTGCCCAAGACAGATTTCCAAATGTGTCCCCATAGAATCAAAAAGTTTGAGGATCCCTGGTACATAGTATTGTAGTGGAGACATGTGACATCATATGAATGTTTTTATTTACTTATTAAAAATCAATCAATCATATGCATGTCATTAATAAAAGATTAGGCAACAGCTCTTAAAGCATTTATTAGTTATTTCAAGCCACTACCAGCTTCATCTGAAATATGGAAATTATGAAATACAGTATAGACTGGCTGTAACCACACCAATTTAAAATACTGTATTAATAGTGATAAGCACGATACCATCCTCAAGTCTCAGCCCTTCCTGACTGCCTGAAATAGAAAGATTCAGCCTGAGTTTCTCTACCGCATCCTTTCATGAAAAAGCAGGGACAATAGCTGTGAATTATATTTGCATTTGCATTTTTAAAGTTAAGAACTAGAAAACATCCACATTTTTCACACACACTAATTCTATTGGGGTGGAAGTGGAGACATATTGCTGACAAATCATTGCAGTGAAAAAATGACTGGATTTCACAATGTTTTCCTATGAACAACCCTACCGTTTTTACCTTGAAACATGTGCGCCTCCAGCCAAGGAAATACCAGTTGGTATTGTCTTTCTCATGCTACAGTCCTATATTCCAAGCATGAGAAACCTATAGCCCTCCCGGATCCTGATGGGACTCCATCAGGTCCAGCCCGTATGGCCAATAGTCAGAAGGTTTGTAAGATCTTCTACAATACAGTACATGGAAGGTGTGATGCCCTGAGAGCTGTCAACACCCCCAAACAAACTACAGTTCCCAAGATTCTTTGTGGGAACCAAGCGGCATAATACAATACTCCTTTGGATTCTTCTTTGGCAACCACTCATAGCCGAGTAAGATTGTCTTCCATAAACACGGTTTTAACAATGAGTTTGTAAGGGACTGTAGAGGCCAATTCTGGATCCACACGTCCTTCCACAGTGGGGACATTGGTTTCTGGGCAGGAGTTGATCTCAGTGTGGATTTGATAAGTGTGCCTTCCTCTTAGCACATTTCTCCCTTGCGTGCTGAGTTCAGGTGTCAAGCCCATGACACCTTTGGTAAAGACTGTTCTCCAATTAGAGCGCTCTCAGGCCAGTGTTTCCCAGTTGTCAGTGTTTATACTACATTTTTAAAGATTTGCCTTGAGACAGTCTTTAAACCTCTTTTGTTGACCAGCAGCATTACGCTTTCCATTTTTAAGTTCGGAATAGAGTAATTGCTTTGGAAGACGATCATCAGGCATCCGCACAACATGACCAGTCCAATGAAGTTGATGTTGAAGAATAATTGCTTCAACACTGGTGATCTTTGCTTCTTCCAGCACACTGATATACAGTAGTTCGCCTGTCTTCCCAAGTGACGTGTAAAATTTTTCGGAGACACCGTTGATGGAATCTTTCGAGGAGTTGGAGCGGCATAATAGGATACTCCTTTGGATATATGATGGGGGCCTTAGTCAGTCTCCCCGGCCCCGCGCGCCCCGTAGTGGGAGTTGGAGACGCATCCTTTGACTACATTTCCCAGGGTGCCTTTCAAGCTCTTGCCAGTTGCCCATGGAGAAGCGGAAGCTGGACGGGTTTCCGGTGCCTCTCTCTCCCCCCCTCCTCCGCCCAGCTCGTTCCCTTCCCGAGTCCGTGGCCGTTGAGGAGAGCGAGAGGTGCCGCCCGCCTCTCCCGTCCTGTCGCCGCCGCCGCCGCCGCCGCCATGGGCTGTACGCTGAGCGCCGAGGACAAGGCGGCGGCCGAGCGGAGCCGCATGATAGACCGCAACCTGCGCGAAGACGGCGAGAAGGCGTCCAAGGAGGTGAAGCTGCTTCTGCTCGGTAAGGAGAAGCGGGCGAGGAGGGTGCGGCCGGGGCCTGCTCCGCCGGCGGCCCCGGGGTGGGGCGAGGGGCAGAGGCGGGGGCAGCGGGACGGGGCAGCCGGGCCCCGTGAGGAGAGGCCGAGGTGGGGGTTTATCCCCGCGCCGGTTCTCTCTTAACCGGGCGCTCCCCGTTGGTGGCCCTGGCTGGCCCTCCTGTGGCTCCCGGGCACGTCCCGCAGCTTACTCGCGAGCAAGAGGGAGCGAGGCGGCCCAGCCCAAGAGGTCCTCTTGGTGAAGCTGCCGCTTTCTGACCCAAACGGCTTTCGTGTGTATTTTTTTTTTTAAGGCTCTAAGTAGTAAAAGTAAAAGTCCTACAGGCTTAAGGCCCGAATCCCAGGAAGTCAGTCGCGACTAAACTTCGTGGGCGAAGATCCTAGGCTTTCCCCAATTATTATTATTTTAACAGAAACCTTCCGATCAGGTTTAAGGAACTTTGAAGGATGGTGGTTTTGAATGGTTGTGCAGTTGCCCCACACTCACCCACTTGCAGTAGACCTTGAGGAAGGAGAAAACGGCCAGCGGTCTACCTTTCATATCACACAAAAAACTCCTTGCTGTTTGTTCCGTGTGTTGATAAGGGTTTGTTCTGCATTTGTGTTTTAAAGATCCCTTTTCAGGCCCTCCTCCAGGTTTTTATATTTGCAGAAGTATCTCTCTCAAAAAATGAAATGAAAGAGAGGGAAACAGATCCTTAGAACTAGTATGTAGGCAGCATCTGATGCCAAGTGCCTGCCTGCTCCTTTTGCTGCTTCTCTAGAAGTTTGGAGGAAGAGACCCCTGATACCTTGGACAGCTTGCCCCTTTGCCATGAAAGTGAGAAAGAGGGTTAGCCTCAAGCTGTTTGTCTTGTACTTATAGGGGACAGTGGAATGGTTTCTCTCTAGCAAAGAGCACAAGGATTACCTGTCTTCTGTTAGTGGCATCTGACAAGTGTACTTGATCTTCCTGGTATTTTTCTAGATATCCCCCCCCCCTGCTTTTGAGCCAGAACTTTTTCTCCTGAACTTCTTTTTTTCCTGGCGGTGCATCTGAAGACCTATGTTAGATAACAAGTGGCAGAAGTTGAAATTGCATTGCCTTTTCATTTGTCAGTTTTAAGTCACTGAGGCCAGATGTCATTCACTTCAGTTCTTTATTTCATTAAATTAATGAATGTAGCCATTCATTTATTTAATTTCAGGCTTTTAAAATAAAGCAACCAAGAAAAAGTAACAAATGACCCAATTCTTAAAGTACAAAATCTTAGATTTTCAAAAACCTAAAATAGAAATCACAGCAGGTGTGATAAACAAGAAATTAAAAATATGCATTTTATAACTAGAGGTAGCTTCCAAACAAAGTTTTCAAAAACTTGGTGATGAAGTTCCTTTTCAATGTTTTCTAAAGAAACTTAATGCTCATAGGATCAGATAGTGAATGACTGGAGGACAACAAAGCAGAAAGCAGAGGAAATATTTTCTTAATTGAGAGAATATAAACCTGTTGGGGGGTGTTCACCTAGGACAGGGGTCTGCAACCTTTAAGACAAAAAGAGCCACTTGGACCCGTTTCCGAAGAGGGGAAAAAACTGGGAGCCGCAAAACCATTGTGGCCCATAAAAATATAAACACCCAGAAGCTCATAGCACAATTTAGACAGGTAATGAAGAGCAGGTAATGAAGGCAAAATGGCAAAATATCACGAAACGCTCCCCCCCCCAGCCAAACAACAAGCACTGTATTAAAGGAACCGTCCGAACGCCTGACGCTGCAGGGGCAAATCTAGAAGGGGAAATCCAACTCCCCAGAATACTTCCGCCCCATGAACAGCACAAATGCAACCCTAAAAGTTTAGCAAACTTATGCAAAAGCACACAGCATGCACACTGCCCCAATCACTATTGGCCAGCAGAGGGGCTGGGCAAGGCAGCTGAGAGGGGCTGAAGCAGGGGGCTGATAAAACCCTGCTTTCAGTCCATGGGACTCCCACTTCTAGGGGGGGCAGGGGGCTTCTGGGGGGGCCGCTGCCCCCTCCTGCCCCCCCCCGTCGGTACGCCCATGCTCGGGCCCCTTTCGCCATGCTGCTTAAGGGAAGTCTGCGCCCCCCCAAAACAGAGCCTGGGACCAGTCGTCCCCTGAGCTTTTTCCCGCGCCCATCTCATCCCGTTGGGCCACGCTTAGCTTCCTTTTCCTTCCCAGACTGCCACGTGTCCTGGAGCCGGGCCCTTCCACTTTTTTAAAAGAGGGCTTCCCCCTCGCCCGCCGCCCCTGGCCCAGCCCGCAGCTGCCTCCTATCTCGTCGAGTCGTCGTGCCTCGGCGAATCGCAGCAGCCAGCAGCTCCAGCAGCAGCAGCCAAACACAAGCGCCGGGACAGGCGCCAAGGAGGGAAGCTGCTGCGGTCTGCTGCTGCCCCTGCGCTGGCACGAAACAAGGCACGCATGAGCAGCACAGCCGCCGGCAAGGTAGAGAAGTGGGTGGGCGCAGGCAGGCCAGCAGCGCGGCGCAGCGCCCCCTACATTTCGGCACTAAACGCACCAGCCCTGCCCGGAGCCGCAGCAAAGGTGCAAAAGAGCCGCATGCGGCTCCGGAGCCGCGGGTTGCAGACCCCCGACCTAGGAGTAGGTGTTTAGCTTACAAACAACCATGAGGTCTGGGATAAACAGCCATGTTTACAGATAATGGCGGATGGTATGGTATAGCATAGTACAATCCTAACCAATCCATGAAGAGTTTCTAAAGAGTTTATCCAGATTTGTTGGTTGGACAACTATGCTTTATTTATTACCACATTTTATTGTGTGTTCTATTGTCTTTGTTCTTAAAAATGTTATTGTTTAATGCACTTTTATAGTTTAGGTCCTAGTCTGTACTGACAATGTTGCATCAATTAAAAAAAATCATTTATTCAACTGCAAAGTCATGCATGCTGGGGTGGGTCAGTGGGAGAAACCCTTAATTAGACTGAGGTGGAAAGAGGTATTGTCCTCATTTGCACATAACACTAATTTAGCTTAGCACAAACTTAAGGTTCAGATGGCATACTAAGTAAACCATGGCTTAGCTTAGTGCAGCAGCAAAATGGCAAGGGAGGAGTTTAGCTTAGCACTGCATGTGAATCAGGCCATTGTGATCAAAGCCCACTAGACGTCAATTGCAGTGGCAATGAAAATGCAAAATTCTGCATTAGGAAAGGTATTTTTAAAAAAATCAGCTACAACTACAGTTAATGCTGTGCTCTGTTACCCATCCCATTTCAAAAAGGCAACTTTAGAACTGGCAAAAACTAGAAAAGGACAATTTAAATTATCACAGTTATGAAATCTTTGCCATGAACACTGGCTTAATGAGAAAGATTAAAATTAAAATTATTCAAAAACCACTAAAACAGGGATCAGAAATTTGTCGCCTTACAGATGTTGTTGGAGTACAACTCCCTTCAGCCCCAGCCAGCATGGCCAACAGTCCAACATCTTCTGGAGGACCAAAGGTTGTCCATGCCTGCATTTAAGTTAGAAGAACTATGTCACACAGTGGCCATGTCAGCATGTAATGTTAAGCCATTAATTTAATGGTTTAGTAAACTACCCTGTGCCCAGCTGCGTGCAGACCAGCCACTCCTGCTTTGCACTACCCTTTTTTCTAGTGGAGAAAGAAACCATGAATTATGCTTAGCATTATGCTGAACCTCTGCTCATGGATTGCTTCACCCCAACAAACTATGATTAGGAAGTCAGCATGATGAACACACACATAACTGAAATACTATGAATATTATGAGGTCTGAACCTGTATTTTCAATTGGGAGAATCATGATTTAAAACCCTTTGGGGGGGCAATTTTATTACCATTGTGCCTTAGAAGAATTATTGTCCTTTCTTTTTCTGCACTTTTTCTTTCCTTTTTCGCAGCATGGAATTTGGAAGCACACTTTCCCAAAGTTTAGTTACACCAATCTTCATCCCAAATTTGCTTGTTTATGCTTGTTTGTCTGATAGATCAGTGCTGTACATTTCTACTCAGGCGCGAACTCTTCTGAGTTCAATAGGGCTTAATCACAGGTAGGTTTGTATAGAACTGCAGGCTAAAGAATGTAAGTTCACAAACTGGTTCATAGGACCCCAAATGCTTTCATGTTTTTATGCTGTGTACAGAGCTTGCATGTAACTGTGCATGTAAACAGTATTTTTAAAAAATGCTGAAAGGAAAGGCGTGACTGCCTTGCAATGTATTCAGAAGAAAAGATAGAATTCCTAGTATCTGTAATAGAGCTTTAAACTAAACTACTTTGTTTATGGAGCACTCCTGCATTGATAGGGTTAAATGACTTAATAAATGGCTTTGAATCAATACTATTTTAAAACCAAAACTCCACTTGACAGTATGGCATAGTCTTAATTTGAAGGAGCTAGTCTTGATCAATCTACATATAAGTTTATTACTGAACTTGGTGGGGTAAGTGTGCATGCACATGTGTGCAAATTCATTTCCTTGTATTATCCAAACAATACAACCAGAGGTTCATGGGTACATTAATTAGTGTCGGTCCACAGATGGTTTATGATTTGCAGAATATTCATTTTGTTTAATAAACATGATGGATTTAAAAGGGATATAGACAAATTCTTGGAGCATAAGCCTATCAATGGCTACTAGCCATGATGGCTATAAGATGCTTCCAGGATTAGAGGCTCCATGTCTTTGAACACCAGTTGCTAAGAAAAAAGATCACGTTTTCTGTATAGATGGTGCTATTGCCATAGTAAAGCCTGCAGTGAAGGAATGATGAGCAAGGTAATTTGTTCGCTTCACTTGACTGTGTGTTTATAACTACTGAAAATTCACATGCAACAAGGAAATGGTTTTAGTTGCTGTTTTTAAGAAATCGGTGAACATAAAATCACTTGTGTTTACATAATGAAATATTCCTTGTATTCCTCAGAGTTAGTCGTATAGGACTGATTCACACATAATACTAAGCCATTGGCCATTAAACCATGGTTGAACATTGTGTGTGAACCATGCCCAACAACTTAACTATGGTTTGTTAACTGCCAACAAGTCACACTATGAAGCCATGATTTGTTGACATGTTCTAACTTCAGCTTTGCATGACATACTAACCAAGCACCCTTCCTTTAGTGTGGTTTGTTTGGCAAATGTCTGAGGTGGGGTGGTCAAAGGCAAAAGCAGCTGGAAAACAAACCGACTTTGGAGAAATAAGTCATGGTTTCTTTGTCTGTGGGACAACTTGTGGTTAACCCATGGTTTGTCAAACCATGACTTTGATGTAGGCCAAACCTTCATTAATTTCATAAATTTCTGGTTAATTTCAATATCCTGACAGTTTTGCACCCAGTCATGTAGGCTTCTTTGAGAAAGGCCCTCTTGCACCATCTTCATCCGGATTTATTACACTATGCAATACTGTAACATTCACCAGCCGCCAGTTCAAAATGATACTGTATTCTTTTAGGAAGGTTTTTTCTTTATGCTGCTGTTCACAATGCCTGATACCTGTTGTATTTGTGTGTTGGTGGTCTTTAAACAGAGCTCCTCAGATGGAGTGGTAAAGTGTTCTGTATGTCCTTGGTGAGATTTACTTTTTTGTGCTGGGGGGTATTCTGGAAGCAGTTACGTAAACTGTTGAATTGTGTGATCATAATTTGTCTTTCTTTCTCTCTGGTCATACAAAGGTCACTTACTTTTCCACAAACAATACTCTAGTCTGTCTCACAATTAGCACAATTGGGCAAGTACAAAATTCACTTTCAACCAAAGTGTGAATAAATTATTTGGCGTTTTACCAACAGTCAGCAACTAATAGATGTCTTTCAAGCTTCTGAAATACATAATACTTAGTTGAGGAGGTAGCATTGTAGACACATTTTCAGTCCTTTGGCATTTGATCCTTAGTAACTGGCCAGTTACTAAGGTTAACTGCATAAGATTTCAAGGATAAAGGGAATCTATGCAACTGAGAGAATGCTGCTATTACCCCTCCTTTATCCTCCCCACATCTCTCTGCTCCAAACAACACTTCTATTGTTCCATTATTGTTTTGCCTCTAGGAAAAACACTTTAATGAAGGGCCACTCCATTAAGCTGACGTATAGTTATTGCGTGGTTTTCCTATTGCCGTAAATAGCTAAATTTAAAGAAGTTGCATTGACCTGTCTACTCAAATAATGTATATTATTTGTCTGGTTCAGTATAACTTGTAGTTCACAAGCCAGTTGAACCACAGTACAGTAAATAGGTTCTGCCTCCTTCACTTCAGTGGGAACAATTATACATAAATGGAATAATTCTGTGAATTTTCAGGCTGCTTCATATTTTATAAAATTAATGAATATACAGTGTGGAGCCCTGTGACATGTGAGGAATGGATGACATTTTTTGACTGCAGGCACACACCATGGAGAGCTAGGGGGCATTTGTACCTGATTTTTTTTTCTGCCTTGGCATAATCCCCACGATCTACACAAATGATAAAAAGCATGCATATTATAGTCATTGTGCGTACATGTAGTATACTCAAAAAGTACCTGCTAATTTTGTGCCATGGCTTTGAGTAGTAATATTATCTTTCACTGCAACTAAGCTTTCTTAAAAGAAGGGGAACCTAGCTAGGTAAAACCTCTGTTTAATGTAGCAACATGAACCTCATCTAATTACTATTTCTATTAACTAAAGCTTTTTCCTCTTTAGAACAAGTTGACTGTAATTTTATTCCTTCTGTTTTGAGGTGGAACTTAAGGAAAAATGCCACAACTACTCACGATGAAGCCACCTTGCATAATAAAACCCCAACTGCTGTATCTTCTCTGCAAAGTCACTTCCGAAGGAGTGACTGCAGTGTAGAAGCGGGGGGGGGGGGGGGAGTCCTTAAACTTTCCACTTTTTGCTGGCTTTTTCTTGCAAAGTCGCACTCTGTCCTCCCCTGTCTGGGTCCCTGATCCATGTTTGCAAAATGTGAAGCACTGCTTCTATTGCCCGTTCCTTTTTGGTTGCAGTCATCTCCCTCCTGACTTTGTTTTGCAGGAAAGTAATGATAGCTGGGGTCCTTCCCCTGCACAGTTGTAATAAATATTTCAGGCCTAAGAGAAGTGGAACAGAGCTAAGGAATATTCCAGGTTCCTGGAAATGTAAGAAATCTTACATAGATCTGTACACATAAAAAATCTAATGCTGGGTCATTCATATCTTGAGGCTGTTGCCCCAGAGTCTGAAATGTGTTTGAGCTCTTCTTCATCAGGTTTTCAAATTGAGGAGCAATCTATACTGAACCTTTTCATAAACAATGCTGCAAATTCATCTTCCTGTAAAATATCCCATCTGTTTAGTCTTTTAAAATATCTAAACCAGTTGTGGGAAAGCTTTGGCCCACTGTATGTTGCTGAACTATAACCCCATCAGTCCCCCCAAGCATGGCCAGTAGCCAGGGTTGATGGGAGTTGTAGTTCAACAACATCTGGAGGGCCAAGGGTTTCACAAACATAATCTAAACAAAGCACTAACTTTTGTTCAGTTTTGGGTGTCAGTGTATCTTTGGGACCCAATGCTATCTAGTTAAGTCATGAGTAGAATATGTTTGCTTGCTTTGACAATAGAAGGCTGCTTTTTAAAAATAAGAAATTAATGTGAAATGCACTACTGAAGCTATTGTCGTTTTTTTCTGTATACATCATGCTACCCAGTTCACCAGTAATTGTGGTCTTAAGACCTGGATCCTGAAAATTTGGACACAATGCTTACAGTATCCTTCCCTACTATTCCGTTCTGACTTCATTTGGCAGCACAACGCCAGTGTAAAGAAAATCCTGTTCTTCTTGTAGCAGAACTTAAAAGCAGCTTGGTATGTGATCTGCCACCTGAAAGGGAGTTAATATTTTAAACAGTATATTATTTCCACATGATTAGGAGTGGCTCAGAGGCATAGCAATTGAGAGTTGGCTCTAAGAAGCAAAAGCAACTGCTGATGAAATACATGCAAGCTTCTCTTCCCATCCAGAGACTTTTATTTGGTTTGCGCAATACACTTTAGAGACAACCTTCTTGTCTTTGGGGAAAAGTAATTGCTAGGGTTATAGCCAAGGGATTTTGAAGTATGTAAACAAGTAGCAACATTCAATTTATAAACACATAAGAAGCTGCCTTATACTAAGCCAGACCATTGAGCTATCCTACTCAGTATTATCTACAGCGTATGGAAGCAGTTCTCTAGGATTTCTGATAACGGTCTCTCCCCCAGTCCTACCTGTAGATGTAGAATTGAATTTAGGACCTTCTGCCAACGATTTATGACCCTTCTTTGAAATCTTGGGGAATTCATGTTTCATAGTTCAGTACTAACCATGCAAAAATTTAGAAACTCAAAACTTCAGTATATGCTGCTGTGGGCTTTAGGCATACATCTGTGTTGTCACATGTACACACAAATGGAAGTGTGTGATTAAGTGTTTTATACACGTAATTATTTGGTCTTTATGTATCTGACAGTCTTTGAGAGATCAGTAGTGTTTTGCTGCAGGAAGTATGAGAAGCATTTATAAGTAGGTGATGGGTAATCCTGTATACATATGTAGGTATCCCAGTTATTTGTATAAAGAATGCAGATGTTCATTTTGTAAATCCTGACTTCCAATGAGGCTTAAACTGCCAAAGATTACTTGCAGCTGTTGCTAAGAGGCATGGGAATTAAATTGTATGTAGTGTACTGGTGCATGGAAGCTTCTGGAACAGATGGTTGTTGATATAGAAAAATAGTTAAATTTTGAACTCACTCACCAAGATTCTGCTTTCTCAATTTCTGCATCAAATTAAAACAGGTTTGCTTATTTATTTTTATAGGTGCTGGAGAATCTGGTAAAAGCACCATTGTGAAACAGATGAAGTAAGTAAAGCGGCATATCTTTTAGACTGGTACCTAATCCAATTATACTGCAGAAATTAATTGTACATGGAGGATCTTCGCAGGGTTTGAAAGAGCTCTGTTATTCCCCACTTCCCCCTGCCATGAAGGCAGTGTAAGGGAACATCTGGGGATTTGAAAGTTTGTATGCTGCTCCTTTTCTTGTCACATTGTGCTGTTGGTGCACATGTCTTATTGGGCGGGGGGCTGTGAGGTTACAAAGCTATTGAGTCCTGTCATGATCCTCTCTTGGTGCTTTGCCCATTGTGCTAGTGAAGTATGCTAATGTGCTATTGCACAAGTAGATGGTACTTCAGCTTGTGCAAGGGAGTGGGGTTCCCTGAACTTTTTGCTGGTTCATCCTTCCTGCTGCAGCCCCTGTTCCACATCCCACCTCATTCCAGAGGATTCCCCAATCCCAGGGAACAGTTTTTGAGAGGACAAAGGGACTGCAGGGGAAACAAGAGCCAAGAAAGCCCCATTATCTTGGCAATAGTTAAACTACAACCCAAAACGTTTAGGTGAATGTAAGGAATAAAATTTTATTTGTTACTGTTTTGTCTTGCCCTTTCTCAATGAGGGGATGTAGGGTTCTCTTTCCCCCTTCTCATCATTATAACAACTCTGTGATGTGGGTTAGTCTGACTGACAGTGACGGGCTCAGTACCTAGCCTAATGGCTGAATGGGGATTTCCCCACTCTGGGCAAAGCACCAACTGGTTAGTATTTATTTCTTTTTCAGAATCATTCATGAGGATGGCTATTCAGAGGAAGAATGCAGACAGTATAAAGTGGTTGTCTACAGCAATACTATCCAATCCATCATTGCAATAATAAGAGCAATGGGAAGACTAAAGATAGACTTTGGTGAAGTTGCCAGAGCTGTAAGTGTATTGTATTGATTTAAAATTACTACTGATTTAGTAGTAATGATAATAAAGTGCTTGTCTATTAAACTGGTGGTGGAAATACCACTACCATCATGTGTTTATGCGTATACATTTGATCAAAAAATGTGAGGAGTTGGTAAACTGTGTTCTTGTTGTTTTGATGTTATTGTAATGTTGCCAGTAGATGTAAAGGACTACCCATTCCCATGTGAACCTGACAGTGCATTAAGATCTTTGAGGGCTTTCTCTGGACTTCTGCTTTCAGATGATTAGGTGGTGGGTGGTAACTGGGAAGCAGGTCTTTTTATGTTAGAAGTGCTGGTGTGTACTTTGTCTTTTCAGCTCCAAGCATTGACTCTCTCCCCCCTCCCAAGCTCTTAATTAACTTTTAGATGCATTCTGTTCTAGTTCGAAATCTCTGTTAAAATGTGGGTTTGTTTGCTCTCTGCTGTTTTATAGCTATTACTGTTTTTAATGGTTTTTATGTTACTAGTAGTCTTATGTAAGCTTCCCTGGACATGTAAACATTGAAGGGTGGGGTACAAATCCCTTAAATAAATAAGTGCTGTCAACCTCTGAGAATGTTCTTTTGTGATCTCTTAAACAGCTCAAGACATGTTAGACAAATTTGTAGCTTCTGCCACTGTGCTTCTTTAATTAATCTATCAGTACTGTTTTGTATAATTAAGTAGGAGAACACCTTGCTGAAACTGTCCATCTTCCTGTATATCAGTCATTTCCCCCATTTAAATTCAAGCTGGTGATTATTATTATTTCAATTTTTTAGTTGCTTTATCTTGCCCAAGACAACCCAAAGCAGCTTACAACCAACCACATGTAGTGTGTGCTCCCAGTTATTCATTTTAGTCAAGGCTTGAAGTTTCTTGCACCTAACGCCATAGATGACATAAGACTTGGGAAAGGTGAACATGATTTGATTGGACAATTTAGTCCCAGAAACTGGAGCTTCCCCATACTTGCTTTAAAACTTTAATTATCCATGATTTAAAAAACTAGTTTGGTATGCAGTTGATGAGCATCTATTTCAAAAAATTCAACTTCTTTTTCCTAATTTGAAGCTATATTTCTTGTATTTGCAGATACTTATTTTGCTTAAATTGCTCTTTTCCCAGCTTAAGACAGTGCTCAGCTACTAGTTTTGCAGCTTTAAAACTTTTTAATTCATAAGCATAAGCTTTTATTATTTCTTTGGCTCTTGCCATTCTTATCACAATGTGTTTCATAGCTGAGTAGTAATATTTAAAGTAGTCCACAAAAGCTTATGCCATAGGGCAACATCCAGTTGTGTCTGTTCACTAGTAGAACAGACATCTGCTCATGCAATGGGGCTTCCTCTTCTCCCTCTTGTAGTCTCCCACTGCAGATCTGCTCTGGAGGGTTGTGGGGCACAGAGGGCTCCAGAAGGGAGGAAAAGAAGAGGAAGTCCAATTCTATGAGCAGGTCTGCTTGTGCAACACTGGATATCTCCAATAATAAATAAATCTTTAAGGTGTCCCAAAGCTCTTTATTGGATGAGCGTGTTTCCCAACTGTCATATCAGACTGCAGTATACCTTCATTTTTGGTAGTTCTGATCAGCATAGCTGATTCTTTGAATTCTGGTTGTGATGCACATCAAATAATGGTTTGTTCAGTTAGCAATTGGTTGTTTTGAAGTAACATTTCAGAGAAGGAAACTGCTGCTGGTGGTTGTGGTAATCAACCATACCATTGTAAACTTGCATTGAAATACTTCCCCTAATGTTGGTTGTTAAGCATATGTTATTATACTGCACATGATAACAGCAGTGTTTAATTTGCCTTCTTCTGCAGGATGATGCTCGCCAGTTGTTTGTACTAGCTGGAAGTGCAGAGGAGGGAGTCATGACTCCTGAACTGGCAGGCGTGATTAAGCGGTTATGGAGAGATCCTGGGGTCCAAGCATGCTTCAGCAGATCAAGGGAATATCAGCTTAATGATTCTGCATCCTAGTAAGAATGCTTTTTATAGATTTTAAGCACTTTCACAGATAAACTCATGCTCTTTTAACCACCCACATAGGTGTTATACTTGTTTTATCAGAACTGTTGTTTATTTTGCAGAGTTATTATGGCAAGAGCGATGAATACTCCCAAATAATTTCTGTGGTATTTCTCAAAAAGCTGTGAGGAAACCTGATGTGAGGATGTTAAAATGCATTTCAGGAAAATTCCTTAAGCTTGACAAACTGGACAGTGAACAGTTAATGAAGGCTTGGCTTTGAAGATTCCATCAATTATGCTTAACTGATTAAAGCGAGTTCTGTGGGTCAAAGGAAAGGGTGGAGCCATCTGTCCCAACACCACTCACTTTTCTTGTCTATGGTATACTGGATGCTTGGCAACCTGCCTTAAATGGCAATCTTGATATCTCCTTCTCAAAAACAGTGGTACTAATCTTTTTTATTTTGACAAAAAATGTCATCTCCCCAATTCTCTGTGTTTATTTTCTCTTGTCTGAACTTGGGGAAGGACTGTAGCTTGGTGGTAGAGCATCTACTTTGTATGCGGAAAGTCCCAGGTTCAGTCCTGGGCATCTTCAGGTAGCACTGGGAAAGACTGTGGCCTGTCATTTGTTTAAACTTGGTCACTGAGGACAATTGAGGAGTGGCAACAGTTCTTTGGACACTGCATGAACCTATTATTTCATTCCAGAACAGTTCTTAATATTCTCAGGGTATAGGTGTTTGCAACACTTCCTGGAGACTTTTTTTGCCTTTACAGTGGACCCTCCAGATATGAACTTAATTCGTTCTGGGGGTTCGTTCACATCCTGAAATAGAGGTGTGCTTCTGTGCATGCACGCGGGGTGAAACCCGAAAGTATACACTTCTGGGTTTGCCGTGACCGTAACCCAAAGATTCCGTATCCAGAGGTACGACTATTTAGCTTGAAGTCACAATAAAAGAAGCCATTTATACCCATAACAGCAGTATGAAGCTGGCTATGATTATAGGGAACAAGTATCATTCTTGAATAGATTTTCCTTGGCATTGCTGCCCCCCCTTTTGTAGAACAATGGTTTTATTTGCATTTGCCAGTAATTTAAACCAAGATATTCTTAAGAACCTGTGGAATATCTATTTTGAGATAGATACATATTATTATTTTTTATACCAATGTATGCAGCATATCATAGAACGAGGGCAATAAAATCACTAATTCCTTGCTGGTTGATAATTTGCCGAACCAACTCTTTGTACTACCAGATAAGGTAGATCTAAACCAGCTTTACTTTTTTAGAGCTTGCTGCTGAAACGTAACTATACTGTATACAGATGACTAACCTGCATGGAAAGAGAGTATATCATCTGTTTAAATAATTCACTGCTTCTTGTTTTCAAATGAAGCTCTTAACTGTTTTCAGGACTTGAAGTAGCCAGTTGCTTGGAGTTTTCATTTAATCCACTCAAATTTTGGTTTTAGTTTCAGGTTGCTTTTCCATTGCCTAATCTAAAAGCAGGACAACACGCTCTTCCTTCTAGTGTGGGCTGAAAAGTGAGGTATAAATGAATGAAATAACAAATAAAGTTACAGTACTGTTTCACATAGCTGTAGTTTAAGTATAGCATGGAAGGTCACAGGATCTTTGTTTCCCAGCAGAAGTATTTTTATTACAAGAAGATGAGATCATAAACTTTGCCCTCCCTAGATAATTTGTTAACATCAAACCCTAATCAGGAATCTGCTTCGGCAAAGGAATAGCATCTCAAGACAGTAATTATATTCTTTGAGTTACATTTAAGTCATCTTACTGCTTTGTGAGACTTTATAGAACCAGATGAGACTGGGCTCTCCGTTAAAAGGTTTAGCTGTAAAATACAGTTAAGTGGCAGTGCAGAATAAGGCTGCCCTTCCTTCTGCTGCAGGAGAAAGCTACCGGTAAGCTGGAGCCAGAGTACTATATAGTAACTAATGTGTTGGATATGGATGTGGATAACCCAGATTCAAATCTTGTTTAACTGATAAAGCTCATGGTACCCTTAGGGCAAGCTACTGTATTTCATCCTTGGTTCCAGCACATTGTGATTTTCAAGACTGGTTTAAAAGTCTGTTGGTTCTTTACGCATCTTTAGAAGTAAGTAAAGTCATAGATACTTGTAAAAAGAAACCATGGGGAATGGGAGCATTACCTAATATTAATACCTAATCATATAGTACAAGCTTCCCTAACCTGGTGCCCTCCATACCTTTTGTACTACACCACTCAACACCCTGAGTCTGCACACTTTTTAGTCCAAAATATCTGGAGGGCACCATGTTGGAGAAGACTGACAGAGGAAATATCCTCAGATTTCAAGTACTGTGTATAGTTGTCACTCCTTGCAACAACCCTTTTAATGTAGACCTGTTACTGAGTGAGGATCCGTGAGGTTGGGGGATAGTGGCTTGCCTGAAGTTAACCAGCAAGTTAGTGACTGAGCTAAGATTTTAATTGGGGACATAGTCTAGTCACTCACTTTTCTTAACTGCTGCGTAACACTCAACTTCCTACCAATCTCCATGGAGTTTCTCTCATCACAGCAACTCAGGCAATGATACATACCTCAAGCTTGCAATCCTACCAATCTATAGTGCATACTCTTTAATTTGTGTCTTGTATTTCTCCCCTTTGCCCGCCAATATAGAGGTAACTATCGATTCTTTCTACATTGCATTTCCTACATGTATATCTTATAACTCTTTTTTAATGTTTCAAATAAGCACCATTTATATAAATGTTCTTTATTGAATAACTTAAGCAAAAAAGACAGGACCTTGCCTTATGGAGTTTACATTCTCATCATCATATTAGGGACTACTTTGGCTCAAGCTATTATATTTACTGATTGTTGTAAAACTCGAGAATTTATAGTGTGAACATTGCTAACGATGTTTTGGAAAGCATTAAGCCTGTATCTTAAAACTACAGTGGTGCCCCGCTAGACGAAAATAATTCGTTCTACGAGTGTCTTTGTAGAGCGAATTTTTCGTCTAGCGAAGCGGCAATGCAGCGCGGAGGTTTCCGCACCGGAAAAATGTTTTTTTTCGTCTTGCGAGGCAGCTCCATTGACTTTTTCGTCTTGTGGGGCAGCCTTCCGCTAGCGAATGCCGTTCGTCTAGCGAGTTTTTCGTCTAGCGAGGCATTCATCTAGCGGGGCACCACTGTACATTTTAAGGCAGCTCTTAATGTAGCTCTCTCATAAAGAACCCAAAATATATCCATTGGCTCCAGTTTCAACTGAGGTTGCAAACTTACGTAACTTTGTTAACATGGAATAAATTTCAACAGTTACATCCAGTAAAGGCAGTGCTTAACTGGTTTCTAGTAATCTACAACTATATGACAGTCATGACACCCTGGAAGGTGAAGAAGAAAAATAACATTGCAGAAGAATTTTTGATTTTTCTCTAGATGAGAATAAGGCATAGAAAAAGAATATAGGAGTAGCTCACAAAAATTGTGCCTTAGTCCAAGAGAGTGGATAAAAATGTTTTTATCTCCTTTCTCCATCTCTCTTTCCCCTTTAGCTACCTTAATGACTTGGACAGAATATCCCAGCAAAGTTACATTCCAACTCAGCAAGATGTTCTACGGACCAGAGTGAAAACAACAGGCATTGTAGAAACGCACTTCACTTTCAAGGACTTATACTTTAAGTGAGTTACGTTGTGGGTTGTAGGGTCCCATTTGCATATTACTATCACTCCACTGTTCTTTGGGTTGTGGTGTAAAATTTACGACTTTTACTTCTGTGCATGTTGTGCAGGTTTAATTTGGTTTTGGCTTCACACAGTGTAAAGTATCTCTGTCCTTCAGTTCTATTCTTGCTGGAGATTTTTGGTATCAGTTCACTTTTTTATTTTCATTGTTTTGTTCTTTTCAGCTGCTTTTATGTTGGGATCACAGACACAGGTACTGAACCCTTCCTTTATAGGAGCATATATACTAAAAGGATACTGACTACTGTTTTACATTATTTGTTGAAAGCCCCACCATACCGACGTTTCAATTTGCCACGTGTTTATTTTCCCGTGTTGCAGTTGGAACTGAAATTAACATGGCTCTGTGAAATGTGCATGGCTTTTTCAGCAAAACTGTGTAGAGAGAGTACTAACCAGTCAGTAGAACAGAACATTGGCCGGAAGCATGCACAGGTGTTTAAATGCTTGCCATTTATAGAGCTTGATGTAGGACAGGGGATGTGTATTTCCCCCTGGAATACATGCGTAGTAATTTGAGACTTGCAACCCATGTACCTCAATGTAGCTTGCCACCATCTTTATTGATCACCCCTACAGGGATTGCCATATGCTCTTTAAATGCAGCCTTTAAAGTCCCTTGGCTCTGTTTGACTATAACTTCCATCACGTCCCATGTCTCTGTAAAATATAGTGCCTTGCAGTATATATAGTGGGACTGGTAAGAGCTCACATCCCTCCTGCTGCAAGATGCCACCATGTTTTGTGATAGGGTGGGGGCCTTGCTATAGAGGTCATAGAATTCAGAGAAATGTTAGACACACTGTCTGAGGTTTAAAGGAGGAAAGTGTAAGGAGCCCTGCTCTATGAATACGTATCCACCTTAACAGAATGGGCCTGACCTAGGCAGTATCCTTTTAAGTATGAATTCTCCCCTGTTGCCTCCTATCCTTCATGCCAGCCATAAGGATGCATTGAAACCCAGTATTCCTCTACCTGCCACCGTGCTATTAGATAAATACTCATTTCTGATCATATGCTCCACCATAGCCTAGTTACAGTGCTTTATCTTGATAGAAGGTAGTAGTAGTAGTAATAATAATAATAATAATAATGTTTTAATAAAGAATTTTATATATGGCAAAATGAGTTACTACCTATGCTTGGATTTCTGCTGACAAGGCTCACTTGCACATGTCTTTTAATTGCACTCCAGTTGGTTGGGATATTGCTTAAGAATACTGTTGTGTTTATTTTATAAATGCACAGCAAAAATGAAAAACAAACCCAAGGAAGTTAGGATTGGGTGAATGTCATGTTAAGTTTGGTTCTGGACATCACGGTATGGCTCTGGAAAATTTATCGTGGATGAGCTTGTGTTCTCTATATGTAAAGTGGGAATAATGACCCCCACATATATAGAGGATGAATGAGAAAAACTCCATAATATATATATATGCTGTATTAGATGAGTGTGACATAACTAGTGGATCAAATCTGCTTTTCTGCACTCTGGTCCAGTAAATTGAGCCTTGGACTTGGGCAGTTCAACACCTCTCTTCCCTTCTCGTAACGTTATCTGAAGTCTTCTTTCCTCATATGTAGAACTGGACTATACCAGCAGTTGTTACTACAGTTTTTAAGTTCTGTTTAAATTATTAACTTAAATAAAACATTTTTGGAGCTCCTTGGCTTCTCACCTTTCTAGTATATGAATTAGTTGCCCAAAATTGCTTTGGTATGTAGTATCCAAGATCAGATGTAATGATAATTAACTAGTTACAAAATGCTGTAAATTGTGGCACAGCTCGATAGCACGTTCTGACTGTTAAACTACCAGTTAAAGAAGGGTGTGAGTATTTTAAGACTTTTTCTAAAGCAGCATATCATTTTCTGTCTTGCCTTATTTACACCTTTGCCAGAGGGCCTAACCGAGTTGGGAGGCAGCTTTGTTTGCTGTATGAATATAGGTCAGGGTAGCCAACATAGTGCCCTCCAGCTGTTGGACTATAATCCTTGACCATTGTCCATACTGTTGGGCTGGTGAAAGTTGGAGTCCCAACAACATCCGGAGGCTGGCCACCCCAATGTAGGTGAGGCAGTAAAAGCTGTCAAGAGCACAGCCATAAGAACAAAGAAGACTAAATAGGACTCCTGTATCCATTCCTGCAGTGGGATTTTTGTCTACTAAATAATCTCATACACAAGCTGATAGGAGGGGTGGAAGGCAGATTCTCTTTCTTTCTTTCTTTCTTTCTTTCTTTCTTTCTTTCTTTCTTTTCTGTGCTTATATCTAATTCTATCCTCCTAAATGCAGAACTCCTAAATGCAGAATCACAGAAGGGGAGGGTTTAACTCATTCTTAAAGAATTCCTGATGCATTATGTGGACACAGCAGCGCGTATGTTGTTTAAGTAGGTTCCTCATTTAAGCTAGCCAGTCTTAATGTTTGGCTTGTTGTGCGGTTCAGCTAAACATAAAATAAGACCATATTACCCTTTAGGGGAAATTTAACTAGAAACTAGCAACACTATGGTGTTATGGCTTGTAAACGTTTGCTGCTGGTTAGCTTTCCCACAGTAAACCACTTTGTAAGTGCATTGACCATTCTGCAGCAAGAGGTTGCGTAATCAGCCATTGTTGTTCAGCAGCCGCCAAACAAAATGCTGTTCCCAAGCAGCAGAAGGTGATAAACATCATATGCTAGCATAACATTCAGGCTCTGTGTTGAGCAAGCTTACCCACCTGCGTGATATGTCAAGAGAGATGTCCTTATGTTTTGCTGTGGCATTTCCTCCTTTCTATGCCACCTTTCACTCCAAAAGGAAATCATTGTGCTGAATATGGGGTAAATTGTTATAGTCTACTGTTGGAGAATATGAATTCACATTGCAAAAGTGAGATTTTGCTATTTTTTTGGTTCTTTCTTCAGCGTTACTGCTGTTAGAGGCAGGATAGTTTTATACTTCAAGGTAAATATTTCCTTTCCCTACAGAAGTAGACAGGTCCCTCTTCCCAGTCCACTTACCTTGAATACTTGATAAAAAGCACATTGCTGCTGTTATGATCCTGTTATTTCATGTGATTCTTAGATTTTCTGGATCATATGCCCATTCAGTCTCTATCAAGAGATGCTAATCTTGTTCTTATAGCACAGTCCAATGAAGTACTATGCTCAATAGACTTCACTGGAAATTATCTGGAGTTACGCATATTGTTCAAAGTGTATAAACAAATAATGTTTTCCCTGGGCTGTTCACTACTTAAATATTTCTCAAGATTACTAAATTATACCATACGTTAGCAGTTTATCAGCCTCTGCAATAACATGTTTCTGCTAAAGCAGATTGATAGCACTGCTGAATCCTACCCCATGTCAAAATCATTCTTATTTCCCAACTTGACTCCCACTCATTAACCTGAAGTGGTAAGGAAACCATGATATGTGGTGACTACTGCTGACAATTTCACATGATCAAATTATTAGGAGATCCCTAATTATCATAACTGAACATACTCATGGGCTTTGACTTTGAGAGCATGAGTTTGCCAGTGGAGGTAATACTAAGCGGAGGAGGAAGGTAGTGTATTGTGGGAGCTCTGCATTCATGCAAGCAGGCAAGTTGTAGAGGTACTTGGCCTAGTGGTCTCAATGACTCATCTGGCTTTTAGTGATTGTTTGATTATTAGAATCCTTATGATAGTTTTTGCTAGGAAAGATCAGCATGTTTCAGTTCTTCAGTAAAACAGTGTTAGAGCAGCATAGGTCATTCAGCTTTGTAACAACCCTATGGTGTGCTTTTGACAACACTGTACACAGCACTGTAATTTATGGCATAATGTAGCATAATAATAAAAGCAATTTCTCTTTCTGCCAGGATGTTTGACGTTGGTGGCCAGCGTTCAGAACGTAAGAAATGGATCCACTGCTTTGAAGGCGTAACAGCAATTATATTCTGCGTAGCTCTCAGTGATTATGACCTTGTTCTTGCTGAGGACGAAGAAATGGTAGGTTGCCATAGAGTTAAATGTTAGTTACATGCTGCATTACGTAAACTGTGGTGGAAACTGACTTTAAGCTTTATGTAGTTTGTTTAGGACAACTTAATTTAAATGACTTGTGTTTTGAAAATTACTAAGGCATAGAAGCAAACATTTTTTTGTATGTCTCCTCAAATTTCCTGCAGTGAGCGCTGGCAGCAGCACTAATTGGCAGGCTGTGTTCAATAAAATCTTCCTTGCTCCCACCCTCCACCATTGAATATGAAAACTACAGTAGTTCTTAGCTGTGAAGGAAACAAAGCATCTGGATGAATTTTTGTGAAACATCATCTAATTGTGATAACTGAAAAATCTTTTTGTGACCCATTTTTGCCAAAGTTTAGGAGTTCTGATATTTGCCCAAATGATTACTAGTACTTTCTTATCTGAGCATCAGCTTTGACTAAATCACATTATTTGCACTAGTAGCTTTGTTTTCGTTAGTGATTATGCAAAGTTGCTGGGGTATTACCTTTTCAACGAGATGTTTTCCTCCTCCCAGAATCGTATGCATGAGAGTATGAAGCTCTTTGACAGCATTTGTAACAACAAATGGTTCACAGACACGTCAATCATTCTTTTCCTAAACAAGAAAGATCTGTTTGAGGAAAAGATAAGGAGGAGTCCACTAACAATTTGCTACCCGGAATACCCAGGTAAGGTAAAAAATAATGGGGGGAATAGGATGAAAACAGCTTGTTGCTTTTGTTTTAATGCGTATTTGTGACCTCAGTATACCGTATGTACATAATATTTTTCTTTGTCCTATTATCTATCCAGCCTTTAAAAAAATATAGATCCCTGTCTGATAGTGTTCCTGCTAGATGAAAACAGATATGTTAGCATTAGCTTGGCTCTGTTTACTTATTGTCATAGGGCTTGAATACTTCATGTTCTCTCTTAAAGCCCAAGGTTGAATTTTCTGATGGAAGGAGACACCTAGACATTTCCCCCCAAATTGAATCCTTTCACTATGTATGATATGAAAGTGGTAGTTTCTCTCGGCATTAAAATTAATTTTTTATAATCCTAGTTCTGAAACTGATGCCCTATCACCAGCAATTTATTATGGCCTACATTGTGAGTTCTGTTGCCCAAACTTTCAAAATTTGTAGCACAGTGTAGTCTTCCCTCACTGCTTTGTTGTGTCCTATTTCCACAGAATTTCTTCCTATGAATAAGCAAGTCATGATTGTCCCAACAGCTGCAAATTACTGCTTCATGACTGTTTGCTATTTTCCTCATAGAGAGGTCCAAAAATTGTGTCTTGGCTTTGTAGCCAACTATTATGCTTCTGTAACCACATGGTTCTGCCTCTAGCTGTAATGATGAAGTCTAGACCAATCAGAAATTATCAGACTGCATGAGATATATGGATAGGCCTTTTAGGCAAACACTCTTAAAAGATGAATTATGCTTCTTACAGGGAATAAATAAGCAGTCAAAACCCAAGCCACAGCTTTAGGTCCAAAGTACTGTCATTCATGACACCTGTTTATGTTCTCTTGCAATTGAAATTGGTAGTTCTTAAGCCTCTTGGATTTTATAAAGTATTGCAGCTTTTTAATTTTAAAAAATCATTGCTTTAAAAACTAAAAGAGGGGGGAGCTAATAGCTAGTTTTAAAAACCAGTGTAAGATAATTTATTACAAAAGCCAAGAAAGAAATAGGTTTTCAAGAACAATGAGAGTTCTTTGGCACCCGAGTACCACTTTTTTTTGCATGCATTTTCATAAACACAGTTTTAAAACATGGTTAGGAGGGACTCATGCCTCAGTTGCAGAGTGTATATTTTGCATGCATGAGGTCTGAGGACCAGCCCCTGGCATTTGTAGCTAAAGAGATACCTGATAGCCAAACTGAGCTGAAGGAAAGCTGTTACCAGACAAAGGAGATGGTATTGGATTAGATAAATTAGATAGTCTGTTCACTATAAGCAGCTTCATATATTCATATATTGGAGACTGTAGTCTTCTGCACAGAAGAGCAGGCTCTGCTAACTCAGTTGGACTGAGTAAGTCTGCCCAGGATCAGGTTATTTTGGTTCTTCCATTTACAATCCCATCTGTACCAGCAGCCCCTGGGCAGGTTGTACAATGGCCTGATTCGCACATGTTGCAAGAGGTCCCGCCCCCAGGGTGGTCCTGCACAGTGGCCTGCCTGCGATTGGCTGTTTTGCAGGCGGGCTACAATCCAGCCAACTCGTGAAGGTCTTCAGACCACATGTGCCAATCAGGCCTCCCAACCCAGCCACCATGGGATTGTGACAGTGAACAGTGCCAGGCCTCAATGCCACCAGCCCAATTAAGAGGTAAGCGGCCTTTCTGAATCATAGCATTACGTACAAACATTTCACAAAATCCAAGCAACACCTGCATTGCAGGGGGTTGTATTAGATGACCTTCAGGGGCCCTTCCAATTCTACAGTTCTATGTTTTATTAATGAAAGCACCTCACTTTGCAGTTAGTCTTACTAAGAAAGGAGTCTGACCACTTTTAATCAGAGGCAGTTATTTAAAAAAAAATCAATTTACCTATAACCGTGAAATGTATAACGTTAAGATGAAATGAAATATATATCTCATTTCAAAACATTTTACCATTACTCATTAGCTCCAATACAAATAGCTACTAAATGTGTGTGTGTGTGTGTGTGTGTGTGTTTTTTAAAATAGTAGGGTTTAAATACGTTTTTAGTTGCCTCTGAAGAGTGGTTACACTTGAAGCTTGTTAGGTAACAACTACATTGGAGGACTTCCGTAAATTAAATCTCCTTTTTTTCAGCCCATGTTGGGGTTTGTTTCTTTTCTTTTGATTTTGAGTTGCCTGCACACCAAAGACACTGAGTGGCTCTTGAACTCAATCTGATTCAATGTAGTACTTCACTCATGGCACCCAGTAACTGCAGCACTATTTGCACTAAAGAAGCAAAGAAATAAATGGTAAAGTTTTCTGATCACAAAAGATTTGCATATGCCCTGTTTGGGGAAATCGAGCTGTGATTGTGTTTCTTTAAAATGAACTACTTATTTTGTGATTGCTTCAACTAAGAGGTGTAGACACAGTTTCCCAAGTCTAGGTGCATTTATTTTGCCTAAAATGATGGCAAAGTGTGATGACTGGAAACAGTTACTTTTCTTTTCAAAGGCCTGTAAAGTCTGTTTGCAAGTCCTTAAAGTGGTGTTAGTTAGTAGAAGTTGTCATTTCCCCCCTCCAGGTTCTAATACATATGAAGAGGCAGCTGCATACATTCAGTGCCAGTTTGAAGACCTGAACCGAAGAAAAGACACCAAGGAAATTTACACCCATTTCACCTGTGCCACTGACACAAAGAATGTGCAATTTGTTTTTGATGCTGTTACAGATGTTATAATTAAAAACAACCTGAAAGAATGTGGACTCTACTAAAAAGAGAGCGTAACAGTGAAATGTAAGTTTATGAACTTTGTAGTCTCTTCTGAGCTTTTGCATTGCATAAGCAGCTGCCTGGCTATAACATGAACTTCACCTAATGAAATAAAATTATTTCCATTTCAGGATGTTGCGTTTTAAGAACTGGACTGTTTATTTGCTGCCTTGTGGGACAGCTGCAAGCATGAACAGGACCGGGGAATGAAAACAGCATGCAAAAATCCTTGCATTCTTTAGCACAATCTTCTGTACTAGGGACCTTTTTATTGATATGGGATGCGGAAGTTAAAATTCCAAAAATGGAACTACTGTTAAGTGTGATTTTTTTAAAATCATCCAGGCATCATATGGATTGCATAGTCTCAAATATGTACAGCTGTTACGAAGTTGAGATCCCAGACCTTCAATATGTAGCTTTCTTTCTTTAATAAGCCACCGCCGCTCTGTTTTTAAGGTTTTTCCATCAAAACTATATATTTACTAAATTTTATTTCCTTATTTGCAAACAGACTTGTTTTAAAAACAAACAAAAAACACTTAACTATGCACATGATTGTGACCAGATCACGCAGAAAGTATTCCTCTTAGCAGGAACCTTTTGTTTTTAAAACTTGGTATGGTCAGAACTTGATATACAGTAACTGCAACTACTTAAAAGGGCCTTAGGATTCTTATGGCCAAAGCAATGGCTTCTTCTAATGTATAATGTTATGAGCCTGCTACATACACTGTTAGGTGCTCCCACCCCCAAAAGAGAGATTTCCTTTAGCAGGGTAATAAGTCTTGTCTGACTTAATGGCTGGGGGAGGGGGTTAGCCTAGTTTATGCTGATTACCAAATCACTGAGTGTGCTACTAATGTAGCAGATGGAAATCTTCTTACATGAAATGCCTGAATTGGCTTCTAGGTAGAAAGGTGAGTTGTAAAATTACAAACTGCAGGGGGTGGGGAGAGAGTGCTGCTACAAAGCTACTTAATCAACCACTTAATTGTTTGTTTGTGTGTGTGTTTGGTCTTAAACCAGTGGGGAGTTTTGTAGCCAGTGCAATTTGTTCTGCATTTACCAGGGCCTTTTCTCATAGGAGATTTCAAAAATGTATCAACCGCATGCTTTTACTTTGTAAATGTGGTGCCAAGTTCCTGTTTGCCATTGTTATTACTGTAGTGATGTTATTAACCCGAGTCAGTACATTTATTTGCTGAAACCATTACATTGAGACTCTTTTCCAATTTGTCATGTACAGTTTCAACCTGATGTAGTTATTGGCAATATTAAAATGGTGAGTTAAAAATCTTAATGTTCCTCACTTTATTGGAGCCATTTCTAGAAATGATCTAGGGATCTTTGTCAGTCTCTCTTAATAGCATTTCCAGGTTCTGTAAATAAAGATTTTAGTTAGCTGGATTAGCTTTTTCATATAAATAACTGAAACTTTCCTGTCTTGTTTCCTGAAGAACTCTGGTGTCAGGTATTTTCTGTTTGTTGACACAGATAAGGCTGAGAATTGTGGTAAGTTATTTCTACCATTAAGTCATATCAGCAAGATACAGCAATAATTTTCTAAAGCATTTCTTTATGCCTGTTTGTTTGTTACCAAGAATGATGATGATTCTTAACAGGAAAGAGTGGTAAAATTCTTACTTGGTAGAATATTGCAGATCACTAGCCTAATCAGTTTCTCTGTGCACAAACTATGGTAAAATACTCTTGGTGAATTAATGTTTAGCTTGCATCAACTCTATTCACATTTCACAAAAGGGGAACACAGAGTCGATGCCACTTGCCCAAGGCCATTTCTGTGAGGGCCGATTTCTTTGATAAATGTGCATGTGCAAGACATCCTTTGGTCTTTCACTGACTGGCCATGTCTGGAGGTAATGCTAAGCCACTAACTATGGTTAAACGAATCATCCTGCACATGCATTGTGTGCTAGTCTACACACTTCACTTCTCCCAGGTTTAGCTAGCTACTTTGTGATTTGTTTCCCCTCTTGGCAAGGAGACAAATGAAGTGTGAACACTTTGCATTATTTCTGAAGGTGGCCTTTGGGTATGTGAGTGTCTGTCTCAGGTGAAATTTGAATCCATGTCTTCCACGCACAATATTAAATCACCTAAACATATGATCCTTATAATATTAGGCCTGGTAAAATGTTTGAAAAAGTATTGGGTGGCTTTTGAAAACACAAATAAAACCTGTAGAGGCATTTGTTACTTTTCCAAATAGGTAACACTGTATCCACATTTTTAATGCATGTTTCTTTATTTTTGAATGTTCTACATTCAGTTGTAGCCACCTAAGCCATTCTCTGAAGTAAATATTGATAACAAAAGATAATCCTATCCACAGTAACATACGACTTATTTACAAATGATCAAGAACGATACAGTGCTAAATAGCAGAGTGAAAATCCTGACGTCACCATTTCCAGTTTATATGTTTTCTTTCTATTTCCTATGTTGTGGAGAAGTTTTCTGACTGTGATGTCAGTAGGTTGGTTGCTTGTACACATTGCTGTGACCTCTTTCCATCAGGGACCAGAGAGACAGCAAGAGCAATTGTCTCCACAGCAAGCGGTAAAGCATTGGGTTGGGATCAGTACTGCTGTACTCAGTGAGGTGAGTTGGTATAGAGAAAGAAAATCAGTCTTAAGTTCACCAGGCCTTCTAATATGGGGAAAGCTGGATACTAGAAAGAAAATGAATTATTTAAGGCTGTAGGGACAAATTGCACCAGTTCCAAAGAACTGAAACTGATCTACTTGGAAGGTTTGAAAAATGTTACTTAGTTTTCTTGGTTAATTTGCATACTGATTTCATGTGTAATCTAGAAATTGTTGGTCTTGCACATTCAACCCTTTAGGATTTTCATTGAGAATCACCATTCAGACCATTTATAGATAAGGAAGTTCTGCCGAAGAATCCACAAAAGCACTGATTGTGTCGTTCCCACAGAAGGTTGATGCTTTTTAAAGATCTCAGTTGTATGCACACACAAAGGTCCAGTGTATCGCATGATTCATTGTTTGCAGACAAGATTGTGTTGGCTGTCTTTCAAGTTGTCAGGGTTTACAGATTGCCGAGAATTTCAAAAAGGAGGAAAACTACCAAAGAAGATGGCTTAGAGATGGGAGGCTCTTAGCTTTTGTTCCTTCATGCCCTTTTGATGGCATGTTCTTGGAAGTATAAAGTTTGTGCCATGGGTAGGTTATAGAAAAATGTGGACTCTGAGTGGCTTTTATTTACTCCGTTGGCTCTGCTCAAGCAGAACAGTGAAGCTAACTGCAAGTCCTTTTTCCTAATTGACAAAGAAGGCGAGAGAGCATTTGGAGAAATTTAGATACATTGTAACATGACATTTAGATCCTGCAACACCACAAAAGACTTCTACACAAATACATAAAGCATGAGACAAATTATAATGTCAGGTTGCTAATGATTTTATTTCTCATTTAGGCTGATTATGTACATTATAAATACTCTGCTGTAGTTGCTACACTTTGTAGTGGGGGGAAGTCTGATTCATCTGCATGGGAATTGCCTCAGAATTTATGGTTAGCTCTCCCTATTCAGAAACATTTTCCAAATTCTTGCAATGAACAGTAAATTCTTACTAAAATGAATTCACATCAAAGTCAAAACTTGCTGCACTTTGGGGGAAGCTAAGGATAACTGCTAAAATAAGTGGTTTTGTTTTTTGTTGAAGGAACATTGGTGAGCTTGGACTGTTGGAGTAAACTCAAATGCAAGGTTAAGTGTGGTTTTAAATTTACAGGAGCAGCTCTGTGAATTAAGTGAGTGCTAAAGATACCCATCCACCAGTCTCTTCCATAGGAGGACTACTATTGTTGATTATGTTCCTTAGAATGGAAATTACCTTCTTAAAAAGCTGAAGTCTTAGAAGAGGCCACAGTCCTTGAGGTTCTCTTTGATGATGACATCCGTGACTGCATCAAATACAAATTTGACGTTCTGCGTGTCTGTGGCACAAGTCATGTGACTGTAAATTTCTTTCACATCTTTTCTCATGTTCAGATCAAGGAACTGAAGCTTGATGTAGTTGCCTGCATCTTCAAAAGTATTGGGACCTGTTTGCGTAAGAGAAACAAGAAAGAGGCTATGGATGTTGCTGAAAGAGGCATAGCTTATTGGAGAGTTCCTCATTCAGAGAAGGGCTTTTGATCTAATGCAGTCTCCTGCTAGGGGAGGGGATGCTTGTTGATTCCTCCTTTCCTATAGCAGAGGAGGAAGTGGGTTAGAGATGGCACATGATGTGTCACCCATGTTTAGTGTGTGTTTCTACATCATATGTGAAGCAGTTCTTGCCTCTGGTGACTGGCTACTGTAAGGAGGAAATGCTTGACCAACTCACCATCATAATCTGGGAAACAAATGCTGAGATGTACTTTCTTGATCTTTTCCTCAAAGAGGTCCTTCTTGTTCAGGAAGAGAATAATGGAGGTGGCAGCAAAGAACTTGTGATTGCATATACTGTTGAACAGATGCAAGGATTCGTGCATGCGGTTCTGGAGGGGAAGACCACACAGTTCAAGCAAGCTCAAAGACTTTCTGTAAAAGATCTGTTCATTCTATCTGTAGTGTATGCTTCTAGACACAATACTTGACCATTACCCCAAATACTTCTCTATTACCGGTACTTCCAAAACATTCCCCTTGTAGCCTCCTGTGTGCCCTAAGGATGAGCAGGGAGTTACAGGGGAAGGATTATGTCTGAACAGACAATCTATTCCATTCCTGCAGCTTGGGGTGCAACTCTAAATGTAAAAGTTGCGTAGAACAATGTTGAAAGACAGTGTTTTAAAACATCCCTTTATTGTGAAGTCAAATGGGAGGTGACCAAGCAAAAGTAGCAATGTTTGTACATGTGTTGTGGCATTTTCTGCACAGGTTTGTTCTTGTTCTTAAACTGAAATTGGAGCAAGTTTATACTGGAGCTGTTTGGCTCGGTGGCTGATGCATCTATCTACTTGCCTCTCTTGGTTAATCTAATTGTAATGGGTGGATTTTGTTGCTATGGCATTAATCTACTGTCTTACCAGTATTGGCCTACCATTCTTAGCCAAAGTTTTAACTCCTCTGTTGGTTTTTTCTCTCAGTGATATAAATAAGTTAGAAAGCACTGCTTCTATAAGGTTTTGATCCTCCTAATTACAGAGTATGGAACAGGCTGCAACAAACCTTGATTCCCTCCTTTCAGTGGACATTCGCTTCAGACATGCTGCTTTCCCCCCTTTGTGCTTGGCGATTAGATTTGCTTATTGTGGGGCAAATCATCTATAGCTTCCTTCTCTTATTTTAATTAGCCTTGATGGAAAGACTATGATCAACTGGGGAGGGGGTGGGCTATATAGCTGATGCACTTTTTTGACACAACTTCTATGTCTTCTTTTTGGTAAGATTTCCAGCAGCCCAGTTCTATTGGTGAAGGTAACAGAATTGGTGAAAGTAATAGAATTTCCTTTTCCCTTAGAAGGATTCAGAGAAATATAGTTAAACAGTGTTTTGCATATAGATCTTGCAGCAATAGGGAAGTGTTCATGACGTATACTTCTCCTTTCAGAATCGTTGGGGTTTTCAGGAGGAATCCTTAGTAAAACTAGGGGTAAATTTCCTACCCTTCCTGTGCCTTGAAAAGCCTGCCCTGCCTTTGATGTCACCATTGATGTAAATTGGAGGCTTTTACCAATCCTTAAAGTGCGCAGGAAGGATTGGAATCAACTGGTTCTAGGATGTATGCTTACAGAAACATATTTATTTTCAGGCAGGGGTTAAGCCAATGCTTCCTGGACTTGCATCAGAGCAGCACAATTTGGAAACAATCTATTAGTTCCCCCAAGGCCCTATTTTCCCTCTCTGCTCTACTCAAAAACAAGTTTTGGCAGGCTCTTTATGTAAGTAAGGGTAAGATCCTGGCGTTATTTTTTATTCTGTGGGACAGGGGAGCTGTTGTGGTGGTTGTTGGATTTCAAAGCGGATGCAGGCATGTTTGTGGAACGATAATTAATCTCATAAGAGTTTGAGCTAGAAAACATACCACTTCATCATCTTCTACCAGCACCATGTCATAAGCACTGAGAGCTCCACAGAAGATGATACAGGTCACCCCTTCAAAGCAGTGGATCCACTTTTTGCGCTCTGACCGCTGCCCACCTACATCAAACATCCTGCAGAAAGAAGAGTCGTGATTATGATATTTATTTTCAAAGGTAACCATTTGAAACAGCATGCCAGAAGGGAAGAGTCATTCCACAGCATTGTAGTTTTAAATGAACATACTGTATACAGTAATTGGAACTTACAGCAGGTGAATATTTTCAAGTTCATCAGGCTGGAAGCCTAATGCAACAGTTCAGATAACAACATGAAGATAATACCAAAAAAGGTAAAACTGACACAGATTGGCAAAGTATTTATTTAGAAAGATGTATATCCCTAGAGAAGAATCCCTAGAAAAGACCCTGATGCTGGGAAAGATGGAGGGCACAAGGAGAAGGGGACGACAGAGGATGAGATGGTTGGACAGTGTTCTTGAAGCTACTAACATGAGTTTGGCCAAACTGCAAGAGGCAGTGAAGGATAGGCGTGCCTGGCGTGCTCTGGTCCATGGGGTCACGAAGAGTCGGACACGACTGAACGACTGAACAACAACAAATATCCCTTTTGATCTTAAGGGAAATAGCTAACAAGCAACCATTGAAACAGTAAATGTCCAAAGAGAAATCAAAAGGCTAAAGGTAGCAAAACAGAATATGTAGAATAGCTCCACCAACAAAAATCAAGTTAAAATGGGAAATAAATCTTATGGTTGCTGCAAAGAGACAGTAAATATAAAAATCATAGAAGCCACAGACCATTTTAAGAACTGAGGGCACTCGGTGATGGGGCCACGCAGGCTTCCTTGGGAAGGGCATCCCGTAGGAGTAAGGGGACACAACTAAGAAGGCCCTGCTACACTTCTGTGCTGTAGTGGCACAGTGAGTAGGACTTCACACTTGAGAATAAAGCACAGTGTACAGGCATATACAGGAGGAGACAATCTTTAAGATAAACAGAGTTTATCCATGTTGCCATTTGGCAGATGGAACATACGGAATGTGCTATGATTGAATAAAGAACAAGGAGGGCTACCTAGAAGGGTTTTCTTTCTCACCTGAAGTTGAGGTCTTTGACACCAAACTTTGTCTCTATGATACCTGTGGTCTTAACTCGTGATCGCAATACATCCTGTTCGTTGGGGAGATAGCCAGGAGCACATATCCTATCCAGTTGGTTCAGGTAGCTGCAGAAGGAAATGGAGAAGTAATGCTGTAAGTCTACAGCACATTTGGGGGCTTTGCAATACAGTGGTACTTTGGGTTAAGAACTTAATTCGTTCTGGAGGTCCATTCTTAACCTGAAACTGTTCTTAACCTGGAGCACCTCTTTAGCTAATGCGACCTGCTGCTGCGCTGCCAGAGCACAATTTCTGTTCTTATGCTGAAGCAAAGTTCTTAACCTGAAGCATTATTTCTGCGTTAGCGGAGTATGTAACCTGAAGTGTATGTAACCTGAGGTACCACTGTAAATTGTTTGTCCTCACAAATTGGCAAGGTAAACCACTATTTGTATTCCCAATTTTCCAGATGGGAAGCTGAGGCTGAGTGACTCTTCCCCAAAGCCTTCTGGAGTCTTCATGGCTTAGCAAGGTGTTGAACCCAGATCTTGCAGGATCGGACCACTGCATCCTTTTGGCTGAACGTAATTACCCTTAACTTGTCTAGAGCCAAGTGGTTGAAAGTGTTAGGTGCTGTGTATATTATACTCATATGCACAGAAAACCATATGTGAGCAGCTGAGAACCGGGCTCAAAATGTTCTGCTTGTACATAAATTGAGAGTAACAGGTTAAAGAGGACTCCAGCAGCAATACTGTCTCCCTGCTAATGCAGTGGCTTTTACCAGGGCTCTCTGCTGCTCTGAGGTACTTCAAGAATTGTGCAATTGTTGTGGGTTACTAATTTGCAGTTTATTGGGCTGTTGCATTTGGTTGGATCTGTTTAAATTTGCAGCTGTTTGCTTTTGCCAGAAAGCATACAAGGAAGGCCCTTTGGTCATGGCTAGGATAGGCCTGTGTCTGTTTCAAACTTCCGCCAACAAAGCTAGCAAAAATAGAAAGGGACAGCTCCTGGTCAGTTGCTCCGCAAGGAAATTGGCAGCCATTATATTTACTGTGGGCATAGCCAGTGCTTTTTGTCCCCCAGGCCCTAAACTGCTCTAAGAAGTGTACAGGAGAGAGCAAGTAGGCAGTGCACACCTGACCTGCCCTAAGCTTCCAGTTACATTGTTAGAAGGCTTGGTTGTGGTGGCACAATTTCAGGGCACCCTGGAGCATTAGTGATGTGGCACTGGAGGTCTGCAGACTAGGGACCATTTGTCATGCTGTTCTTTTTCACTTCAGGCAAAGAGCATCTTAACACACATGTTGGGTGGGGGTCACCTCTCTTATTCATACTCACCAGTTGCATGGGAGCCTCTTTTCTGTGAGTTGATCCCACACTCCTGGGAAGTATGAACAGCCCAGCCAAATGGGTGAGCCTGCTTCTGTGGATCTTTCCCACTGGCTTTCAACCCTGTCGAGTGCCAGTGAGGTGCAAAAGACTTAAATTACTAGTCTTACCCATGTTGGTGCACCCACACCTGCAGGGAAATGACTCCCGTGCTGCTTGGCATCTATGGAAAGGGGACTACCGGCTTGGAGATAATGGGTTGCATGCAGGGTTCCTGTTGCATTCCCACAGCAGACTTCCACTTGCACAATGCTCTTCCATCTCCATCCCCACCCCCTCCATCCATGTTTGGGGCTGATGGAATTTGTAGTCAAAAATATCTGGAGGGCACTAACTAAAGCTGAAATGTACTATATAAATGTATGGCAGTCTCTCTCTCTGAAGTCTCCCTGCCACAACCCCTTGGGCTGGCAGTACTGCCTCTCCCCTCCCCAATATGCTTCCACAGGGACCAACTTACTAGGCGGCAGAGTCGTTGAGCTGGTACTCAGCGGCTCGCTCAAAGCAGGCCTGAACGCCTGCATCCTTCCAGAGTTTGGTTATACAGTCCACTAGCTCTGGAGGCATGGTTCCTTCTTCGATGGAGTCAGCCAAGTTGAACAGCTGTCGCCCCTCATCCTGTAAAGAGACAGAGCCTGTAAGGAGACTGTTGTTTCCTTGGTGACAAGGCTATGGCAGAACCTCATATTCAAGTGTTTGTATTTTGCACCATCACAACCAGTTTTTAGCTGCACGGTTTGGGCAATTCATATTTTCCTCCTTCCTGACTGCAGAGGACTTCTTACGGGGCGTGTGTCAAATTAGAGGACAACATTGCATTAAAAAAGGAGGAACAGTTGTTTCCCAGGGCCATTATTGACAAAGGTAAAGGTAAAGGGACCCCTGTCCGTTAGGTCCAGTTGCGAACAACTCTGGGGTTGCGGTGCTCATCTCGCTTTACTGGCCGAGGGAGCTGGCGTACAGCTTCCGGGTCATGTGGCTAGCATGACTAAGCCGCTTCTGGTAAACCAGAGCAGCGCATGGAAACGCCATTTACCTTCCCGTCGGAGCGGTACCTATTTATCTACTTGCACTTTGCGCATTCGAAATGCTAGGTTGGCAGGAGCAGGGACCGAGCAGCGGGAGCTCACCCCGTCGTGGGGATTCGAACCGCCGGCCTTCTGATCGGCAAGCCCTAGGCTCTGTGGTTTAACCCACAGCGCCACCCCGCATCCCATATTATTGACAAGGAAGTGAATAAAAAGTCCAAATTGCGACAAATTAACTTTGGTCAGGACATGTTAATAAAACAAAAAACCTCCTATGGTTGGTTGATGGTTTCTCAAGTTGAGCATTTCTTGTGAAGTATTATGAGAATGTGCAAATAAGCATCTGCTGGGGATGATTTAAGCTGTAACATGTAAGAACTACTGTAGGGGAAAAGCTGCTCTAGAAATGTGTCTGTGCTTCCACATTACTGCTCACATGGATGCAAGTGTGTGTTCTGCCATCTTGGCATCTTCTGTGTGGTGATCTGCTCCAACAAGGCATCTTTCCAGAAACGTAATGCGTTGGGTGGTGTCCCAGCACACTCTCACTCTTACCTTTTCCAGTAAGTACTTTGATTCTCACCATTAATTGTGTTAGGTAGGAGAAGGTAAAGTGCAACAGTGGCCACAGCCTAGGTACTACTGGAGGACTTTCTGACACCATAATTCTAGGAGCGAAGGAAGCTGCCTTATACAGTCAGACCAGCAGTGCCCTCACCAGTATCTCATACAAGAGAATCTTTCCCAATCCATTCCAGAGATGCTGGGAACCTTCTGCATGCAAACCAGATGCTCTACTGCTGAGTTACAGCCCTTCTATGAATCAGCTCCGGTGAATCTATGGCTACTGCTCTTGAAAAGTGGTCTTTAGCCACCAGGTGGCATCATCCCATAGCTGCTTCAACTTGAGGCTGAAGCCCAAATCTCTCTTTTTGATATCTTATGAAGTGTGCAGCATAGTGCATGAAGATCACAGTTACACTAACCCTTGCTGTTCTGGTGCTTGGATATTCCACCTGTCCTTTCCTACCTGTTTTTCTTCAGAACATCCCATGGAAATAAAAGATAGGAAACGTATCTAGTGGCAATGGCATTCCTGTTGTATGATTATACATATTGACCTTGAACACAAATAAATAAACTTTAATAGCAGGTCCCTTTTTAGCACATCAGCCACATTGTAGCTGCAAATGTCTTGGCCCTCCCCTTTTCCAGAGATCCTCATTTGCTAAACAAAAACATTCTGCTGTCATGCTCAATGATACTGACCGCTTTGCTTGAATCCGCATAATCAATCCCCAGGGTGGTCATGGCTCTGATGATGGCCAAGATGGACTGCAAGATGTTGCCATAAATAACTGCTTTGAACTCCAAACATTCTTCTTCCGTGTAACCATCTTGATGGATAATCCTGGGTAAGAATTGGGGGGGGGGGGAACAGTCGCCATAGATGAAATAACCACTCTGGATCTTCTTGAGAAGTTCTACCCATTTTATAGAGATGCATAATAAATCTATTTGCTTTGGGGAAAGAAAGTTTTTTTAAAGGACCAGAATCTAAGACATCACAGAGTAAAACATGCCCCAAACTGCATTGGCTGAGATGACCATGTCTGGGTGAGGAACACATTTTGCCCCGTGCCTGATTGTACTCCTAGGGGCAGCAGTTTTGACATTTTCCCAGAACAATAAGTGGCTCCCATTAATTGTGCAGCAAAAATGAGAATACTGTCCCATTGAAAGGCCTTGAGTTTTATTTGTATGTTACTTGAATGTGAAGGCTGTCAGTCCTAGATACATAGACAGATACGATGTATAAGGTCATCATCTATAATGGACTTGTAGGAAAATGTTGCCAAGATGCCTCATGACATATAATTAGCTGCCCTTCCACTGAAGGTCTGTGTATTAAATGATGGCCGTTAGATTTGTAGGTCACACTTCAATTGTTGGAATTCATGAGTAGGGTGGGTGGGTGTGGGTGCAGTCACATTGGTTACTGCTACAGTTTAAGGTGCTTCTTCCTGTATGGTTTGCACTTCCACTCTGGTGTTAAATCTAAGTTCCCAGAAAGTTTTGAGTATCCCAGGGGGAACTCTGCTAAAGGAAGAGTAACAGAACTGCGTTCATCTTTTGTTGTTTGTTTGTCAGTTCATAAGCCTCAGGGCTTAGAAATCTGTCATTATGGACTTCGTCAACAGCCTTTATTGCAGGCTTATTATGAGGATTACTAAAACCATGTGCAGGGAAATTAATGTAGATTAGTCAATGAATCTGCTATAGCAGGAACTGGGGGTCTGGTGCCCTCCAGATGTTTTGGACTACAACTCTCATTAGTTTTGGACTCTCATGTTTTGGACTACAACTCTCATTAGCCTGGAGAAGAGAAGGTTAAGGGGTGATATGATAGCCATGTTCAAATATATAAAAGGATGTCATATAGAGGAGGGAGAAAGGTTGTTTTCTGCTGCTCCAGAGAAGTGGACACGGGGCAATGGATTCAAACTACAAGAAAGAAGATTCCACCTAACATTAGGAAGAACTTCCTGACAGTAAGAGCTGTTTGACAGTGGAATTTGCTGCCAAGGAGTGTGGTGGAGTCTCCTTCTTTGGAGGTCTTTAAGCGGAGGCTTGACAGCCATCTGTCAGGAATGCTTTGATGGTGTTTCCTGCTTGGCAGGGGGTTGGACTGGATGGCCCTTGTAGTCTCTTCCAACTCTATGATTCTATTATTCTAGTTCCAGTCAACATGGCCAATGGTCAGGGATGACGGGAGTTGTAGTCCAGCAACATCTAGAGGGCAATAGGTTCCCCATCTCCGTGCTATAGCATATGAAGCACCATTTCTTCCTTATCCTGCTCAAGATCAGTTTGTGAAGCAAGCAGTTAGTCCATGTTGCCCTAGCTTGCTTTTAACTAAATGCTATTTTTATTTGTGTTTTAAGCCTTCCATAATCTGTTTAAGTTATTTGTCCCAACTCAGTCCTGTTGCCAACAACAGCCTCTAAATGTGCTACTCTGGGATGGTGTGGGATAGCAACTCCTCGGTCTAGAAGGCAATACAGTACTCACTTCATCTGTTTGACAATTGTACTCTTGCCTGACTCTCCAGCACCTGGAAGAAGCAAAAGGAAACAGATTAATGGCAGAATATGGGGAGAGAGACACAGGCAGATCACTTTGCAAAAAGACAGGGGTCGTTTTGTCTTGGCACTTAACTATTTTATATTTTCGTACTGGAATGTCTTCCCATTGCCAAGTTCCCCAGTTCAGACGTTAGGTCACCAGGCTTACGCAAATAAATGCCAGTGGCCTATTCATATGGGTGACATAAGATCAGAGGGGACATGTGGCTTTGTGTTTGTGGAGGAACATCAGTGATCACCACCACCTCCTCTGATGCACATATGGATGGACTATTCACGTGGACAGTTAGTTGCTTGAGCAAGATAGCTGCACACCTTCTTAAGCAACACCTAGGGTAAATGATACGGCAGTATTGATACAGGAGCTTTAGAAACTGCAGGTGACATTAGATCCAGCTGGCTTTCTGAAAGGTGGCGTTTTGCAATTTTGTGCACCTAATTCAGATTTTTAACTTGATATCATTTTGAAAGCGATGGATGGGATGTAAGTTGAGCGTGATGGCTGGGGGGGGGGGGGAGGAAGGAGAGGAAATTATACATCGTGGGGAACAGGAGTATAGACTAGCAAACTCAACAGCCCAAAGAGCTTGAGACATGCTGCAGGAGGTGGTGTTGCTCACTGTTACCCTGCACCTTGGCAATGCCACCCACCTCATTCTTTGTGCAGTAACTGAGGTTCAACCCAGCGTTGAAGTCCAGTCCCAGATATCTGGGAGGGCAAAGGCTTCCTTAGTAATATGAGCAGGGTGGTGTGTGCATTGTTCGAGGTGTCTTGATATATGTATCCCAAAGTGGAGCCCTGGCCTATTAAAAGACATCCCAGCCTGAATACTGAAGCATTCCTAGTTCAAGCTGAAGACCTTTCTACAACTTTATTTATAACTGCAGTAAAGCCTGTTGCTGTTGGACCTGACTCCTTCATATATTATTTCTACACCAACCAATAATATGTACCAGTAACATTTTTTCTCTCCCTATGAAATTATTCTGAAAGACTGCTTTATCAATTGGGCCTAATCCACACATGCAGGAGAATGATGTGGCAAACGGTTTCAGAAGAAATGGTGTTAGTCTTTGCTTCCGTTTCCCCTCTCCTCCCTCCCTGTCTTTCCTTCCTAGCATTACAGTGTAGCACAACAAAGTTGAAAGTACTACCCTCCATAGAATTCCTTTGCAGAGTTTCAACATGGTCTCAATTAAGATTCTGCAGGTAGGGAGTATGAACAGAGGACAAGTCAGCTCGCATTTTTCTCTCCTTCCTAAACTTCAAAATATTTTAGAATATTTGCTAAGAAATAGGAATATACCTGTTTCAGTTTTCCTTCACTCCCTGACCCCACCCCCATTCCCTTCCACAGTTACAGTCTAATGTTCTAAGGCAGAAATGGTTTTGTTGCTTCAGATTATAGGTGGGGATTCAATTTTTTAATGTTCTCCTGTGTTAAAAACACCCGCACAATCCCTGCTAACTGAAAACTAGCACAGTAAGGAACAGATTGGCTTTGAATCCCTCAGACTGATGCCCTAGTCTTTTTATTTGCAGGGAGTGGAAACAAAAATATGTCAAACTATTATAAAATGGAACCCACCTCTCTGCAGCCTTTCTATTTTTTTGCAGTTACAGTAAATGTTACAGATCTGTACCATATATGAGTTGAAACTAACACTTGAAAAAGCTACGTTTCTCTCTAAAATGGTGTATGCACTAATTACAACAGATTAGAAGAGCAAGGAGTTACCGGGATCATGTAACGTGTCTCTGCTGAAAATGTAATGTGTGAAGCCTCTTGATGCAAACTGCTAAGTACAAAATCACTGCTCCAACTGCTAACTAGAAAATGCCTGCCTTTTTTCCTTCATAGGCCAATGAAATAGCTGTTTTTTGCCAGTCTGACCAGTTGTGTCTATTTCTTTGATGGGAAAAGAGAGTGGGAGCAGTTCATTATTTGTATGGGTTTTTTTTCTTGTTTTTTTTAGTGCTTGAAGTAAGTACAAGAAAATTCTCCACCAGACTTTAGAATACCACATCTCTTTAGAAATGTGGCTGCGCAGGTCTGGGTGGCAACTCTCATGGAGAAATCAACCAAACAACTGGAACTTAGAGATACCATTCCGAAAGAGATAATTTTATTGATAAATTGTTTTCGTTGCATTCAATATGGAAATTGAAAGAAATGCACTTTACATTCTCTGGCTATGCAAAGACATGCTTGGAGAAACCTATTGGCATGAAAGGGGGCACCAATGACATGGGATGTTTGTTGTAAATCTTCCACTAGGGAATATACTCTTGAACACAGATACTTCAGACACTTTCCATGTTTATCTTGAGGATTTATTTTTTGTTTCAGAGAGAGAAGATGCCCTGTCTATTTGTGTCTTGCTGCAATTATGCTGGGGCAGGCATTTTTTTTCTTAAAAATAAAAATAAAAAAATCTAAAATAGTTCGGATCTGAGCTACATTGTGTGCTTCTTGGAGTATCTACTAAAAGTGCTGGTGTTAATGATGGTTTTTTGAAAAGGTCTTGTACGGATGAAGACACAGCCTTGCTAATAAAGTGTTTAAAATGTTTCAGTTATTGCTGGAACAGAAAACATGTGCGCCTCTCAGGGGGTGCATGTTAAAGGAACAGTGCAGACAGTTGGAGGAATCTGGTCCCCACCCCCCCATCCCCGTGCAACTACGTCAGTCTCTATAAGCAGAAAGCCTTTGGTAATGCAGCATTCCTTACAAAAGGGTATGGATTGTGCCATTTCCAGGATGTCGTGCAAGAAAGCAAGAGAGGAAATGCTGTGAGTGTTGCTACGGCATGCATTAAGAATAAAGAGGCAAAGTAATTACTAAGGAAGTAACCAAGGGAATGGATTTGGATAGAGGCCAAATCATTCTGCTGTGCCTCCCTATGCTGGGTTTAGCTACACAGCCTCTTTCATATAGCAGATCCTTCTGTATCCACCCTTATTATTATTATTATTATTATTTACAGTATTTATTATATTTATATACCACCCTATACCCACAGGTCTCAGGGCAGTTCACAGGAGAAAATCACAATATAAAAACACAAAATGCATAATCAAAATAAAAACAAGAACAACCCAATAACACCACCCCAAATATTACCAGAGAAAATAGAATTTTAAAAACACACACAATATTTGTAATGAAACATATAAAAATAAGCACCCATCAGGTATCATTAATGAGTAGATTAAAAGTTCAATTTGACTGCCTTTCAAATCAAAACATTTTAGCCATTGGTCTCTCCCCCTCCCCCCCAATTGCAACCATTCATAGAAGCTCTTTGATCCAGTGGAGGCTGGATTTAATATTTTGGCTGGCTGCTCTAATATTTTGAGTTTTCATTTCTGAAATGCCGCAGTTTCCTCCCAGTATTGTGCATGAACTGTTTAGGGGACAAAACTTCAGTCCAATAAGGATTTGTGGTCTTGGTACATTGTTCCTATTCTTTAGATGGCAAGGTGGCCTGGCAGGAAGATTCTGTCTTATCCTCACCTGGCTATTCTTGATTATTTCTCACTGATATCTCTCTTTTTGTCCATCTCCTTCTCTCTCTCTCTCTCTCTCTCTCTCTCTCTCTCTCTCTCTCTCTCTCTCACACACACACACACACACACACACAGAGAGAGAGAGAGAGAGAGAGAGAGAAAGATAGTATGCCAAAATGCACTCATTAATTTGTTTGTATGATTGTCATGACAGCTCTTGGATTCTGCTTGTGAAATCACTAGTGGTAAGAAACACAACTCCATCCTAGGGTGCGATTTCAGATTCCAAAATTGAGTAGTGGTGGAATTATATCTAACTCAAGGAGAAGGTAGACCCCCTACAGATGATTTGAGGCCACAGTCAAATTGTGGTTCCTCACAGGCTGGCATTCAGCCTTAAGCAGCCAGGTCAAGAGAAGAGATGAGGCAATCTCTCTATCTCTCTCTCTCCCCTAAACCCAGCACAAGTAGAAGGTTAAATACTGTACTGAACAAGCACAAGTAGAAGGTTAAATACTGTACTGAAGCCAACAATGACTATCCCACCCTTTGAAATTACTAGGTAGGCCAGGCCTATGCTGAATATCACCCCTGGCAGGTGTGTAAGAGCAGTTCACAGCATGGTTCAAAGGTTTGCTCCTGGATCTAGTTCCAAAAAAAGCTGCACAGTAAACTGTGCTACTGGAAAGAATTTTCTATTTTGGGCACCCACAGAATAGGTGGCCTGGAATCAGGGAGGAACATCATCCCCACTGCTGCTCCTCAACTGGCACCCCTACTTTTATATTTTATATGCAGGTTCAGCACTTCACTGATGTTCCAATTAGGCTAACTCTGGTCAGCAAACCAGAGTACAGATGCCCCCCTTCAGCAATGGAGGCTGGTCTAATAGGGCGAATGGGGAATAGCCCCACCCACCTCAGTCTGCCCCAGAAGCCAGCCCCTACTGGCCTGTCTTGTTCAGTGCAACCAATCAGGCCGTGGCTCTGCCTGTCATTGGCTCTGGCTCCACCCACTGTTGGCATATCTGCCTTCCGCCCTACCAGTCCTAATGAGGATCAGCTACCACTGCCCTCTGGGCAAGGCCACCACTTCTTCTGTTACATGGGAGCTGATGTTGCATGGGAGCTAGCATTACTGCCATACTGAAATAATGATGCAGGAATTTATTGTCAGCTGAAAATACCCCATGTACATTACTACCACTAGGGCCAAATCAGATTGTGTATTGGAGTTCCTTACCCTTCTGTAGTAGAACTAAACACAAAAAAACAGTCCTTCGAGAGAGTTGTCTAGATCACTTTTTCATTTAAGGGAAGTATCTGGGTTTTGCTAAGCAGGGCACAATTGTGAACCACATTCCTATACCTCCTTTCCTGTGAATAAACACCATTGAAATCAATAGGGTTTACTTCTGCATAGGATCACACTATAAATGCCCCTCTCCACGTTTGTATCAAACTATACCTCCACCTGCAGGCGTTCCAGTTCTAGTGGTAGCCAACAGCCCTAAGTTGAGACAACCTGGAACCAATGTGGGCTATTTTGAAAAAAGGTAACAATATAGTCCCAATTATATTTTAAAATTTGCTTACTTACAGTGGCCTTCTCACCGCTGCAAAGTAGATTCATAATAGTAACGTCCACTGGGACTGATTCATATTTTACCTCACATCAGTAGATATTTGCGTTTTAGATGCGCTGGCTTAGAAGTGTGTGTTCTTTAGGTGCTCACTTTTTCAGGAGTAGGGAAGCTTTTTCAGCCTGAGGGCAGCATTGCCTTATGGGCAGCCTTCAGTGGTGGGTGGAGCCAGAGGCCAAAGTGGGTGGAGCAACAGATCAGATGCTTGACACAGTAGTCAAGAGGTTGCTACACATACGCACCTCTACCTCCATCCTGACAATCCAGTACTGTACTATCATACTTCAAGGACACATTCCAGCTTGTCAAAAGCACGAGGAAGGGGGCAGAGAAAGGCTGGAAAGGAGGTGTGGGCCTGATGGGAATTCCAAGGGCCAGATAAATGGCCAGAGGTTCCCCACCCCTGCTTTACTTCGCTTGCCCTTCAGTCTTCTTCAGCAGCCACAGTATGTTTCCTCATCTCATCACCTTAAGCTGCTTATTCCAAAACAGGAAGCTGCTTAGAATTAGGGCTTAATCACCCTGATCCTAACCACCCTGCTGTCACCTGAAGGAACCCATGTTGCACAGTGGCAGGCAAGTACAGGCTATCTGCACATTTGATACATGCTACTTCAGCTGTTTGATCTATGCTGTTATATATCTCTCTCTTCTTCTGTGGAAGGCTTATTGCAAAAAGCCATTCTGTTGGAGCAAGCACATGGGATACTGCTTCCTTCCCATGCAGAAGGAGTTTCCATGCAACCCACTGCTCCTAATAGCAGTGGTTTCTAATTTCTCAAACTTTGACTTGGCTGAGCTAAAAGGCAGGAGTGGCAACATCTTTTCCTGCTGCATGTAGAATGCCAGAGGTGCTTTTATCTTGATCTTTGAATTCTGAGGGGCTGGGTGGGTGAACAGGCTTTCTCGCCTTGGCGTGACATCTGTGTTCATATATCCTCTTGGCTTTTGTGTGTGGAGAACCCTGTGCTTTTCAGACCACTATTGAATGAGCTGGCACAAGGTGTTCCCTTTCCTTTGCCCGGTAATAAACTGTGCACTATAGAAGATAAGGTCGACTGCAAGCCAGGAGGATAACGAGCTCTCCAGGCTGATCGCCAGCTTCTCCAGTCCAGCAACGCTTCCATCAACCTGCGTAACTAGCTGGAAACAGTCCAAGCAGAGTTTAGCACAGCATAAGTTCTGAAGTGATGTCTAAGTCCCAATAAAATGCTTCTTGAGACGAGAGCTCTAGGTCTAAGTTATCTTTATTGGGAAATATGTACATCAGCCGAGAGCAGTACAACAGTGCTCCATGTTGGCTTGCAGCACAGAACAAAGATGCTGTTTGTTTCTGCATCTCAACTGCACCTACGGTCACCCACTACGGGACTCCAAAAATTCACTGAGCTCGTACAACTTTACAAGATGTCCAGCTACTTTCTTTAACCATGAGCTTTCTTGTCTCAGACTTCCTTTGTGCCACCTCCTGTAAAATCTCCATTGGTCATTTTCTTCCCATTAAATCACTTTCTAGATTAGTCCATGGCAGAAAGGGACATCTGGTAGCCCACAGGTTCCCCATCTCTGGGTTATGGAAACAGCTCACAGCTATGAGCCACACGGGCAGTGCATCATTCAGATGAGTTTATATGTGCGGCAATCAGGAGCTTGGGAAGATGTACACTCATAAGAGCACTGCACACCCTCCTTATACTTGGAAAGTCATCAGCCATAAAAACCACGGATAAGAACATAAGAGCCCTGATGGATTATACCAAAGAGCTAACTGAGTTTGGCATCCTGCTTCCCACAGCAGCCAACCGGATGCCTATGGTAAGCCAACAGAAGAAGGTAAGGGCAATATCCCAGTTCTGTTGTGGCTCCCCAGCAATTGCTATTCAGGTGGCCTGCTGCTTTTGATCCTGTAGGTAGTACGCAGCCATCTTGATGAACAACCATTGATTGCCTTATCTTTCATGAACTTATCTAATTCTCTTCCAAAGCTGTCCAGATTGGTGGCTATCACCACATCTTGTGCTAGCAAATACCACAGTTTATGTGGTATGCAAAATACTTCCTTCTATCTGTCCTCTATCTCTTGACATTCAATGTCACTCTCGTACTGTGAGAGAAGGTGCAAAACCTTTCCTCTATCCATTTTCTCCGCACAATGCATAATTTTATACTCCCATAATTGTCTCCCCTCCACCTCGTGCACCAAACTAAATAATTGTCAGGAGCCAGTCCATGACAATAACCAGCTTTGAGGGGCACATGAAGCATCACAGAAGGTGTCTGGAGATATCAAGCGGGAATGTTCAGCAATGCATGGAATTACAACTTTGGGGGGGGGGGACGACCCACTCTTTCCTCCCAGTAAAGCTGTCTTGAATGAAAGTCAATCTATTTTGATGCTGGCCTTCTGCCAGTCTCCTTTCATGTTTAGTGACAAGAGGTTCACGGGATAGACACCGAAACCACATAGAGACAAACCTCCATTGCTGGTCTGAACACCAACCCCAAAGCACAAAGGGTACCTGGAATCAATCAATACTCTTTCAGCAAAAGGATAATACCTAAGTCAACATCAATATAAACACACAGAACACTTTCAATTTCTATAGCTATTATCAAGTAAAGGCTGAACTTTGTAACATGGATTCATTTCTAAGTCCTATAAGAAAGCAAACCTGGATTGACACCAATGCCTTTCCTTCAGCACCACAGACCCAAGGATCTGAAAAGCATTTGCTGTTCAGTCTAAGAAAACTTGACTGCATATAACTATCACATTATAACTTCATCTCTTGAGCCTCACAACTGTCTTTATGGGCTGGTGATGAAAATAAGGTTAGGATGGCTTAAAGGGCAAGTTCAGGACGTATTATTTTGGCAGATCCAATTGAGAATACTCAATGTCCTTTGGATAGGGTGTTCATATATTCACCTTTGAGAGGATAGGGACCTGTGTCAGGCTCCATTCCTCTTCTTTTCCAAAAGGCCTTGAAAAGGCTGACAGATCAATTTGCCACCTCTTCTTGTGAAGGGAGATTGAATGCAAGAGACATGTTTTTGCACATTCAAAAATAACACGGGCCATAGCTTTCCTTGTTCTCCTCCAGCCATTGACTCTCCTTGGAAGCACTTAATCTCTTCTGACAACTGTGGTGCCTGAGACTGCTTTGATGGAGAGGGGTGTTTGTGACATATTGTTCTAGCCAATGGGCTGAGAGATCTTGAGATCCGGCTGATCGGCTGACTTAGGAGGTCATCAACCTAATGAGGAACCATCTGGTGCTACTTAGGAAAACATATTTTCTATTTTTATTTTTTTAATTCTGTTTCTTGGTGTGTGCTGAAACAAGCTATTTCTCTGCCATATTTCAATGTCCTTGGCTATCTGAGCAGTATCTGTTGCTTGGCGGCAACATCAACCATAGTTTTTGTCATCGTCTGGGAAAAGCCTGATTTGGAAAACGGCATGCCAGAGGGTGGCTGCCTTCATTCCATGTGCATCATGGTTAAATCAGAACTGAAAGGCACTTTCCCATTTTTATTATTTTTACCACCAGCACCCTACTGAGATGAAACACTTTCCCCTCCCATCCACGGCTGTTGGTACAGAATGGCAATGTTTTCCCTTCGGAATTCTTCATTCGGAAACGTGTGATAGTATAGGCAGCCCACCCCCTACAAGATCTCATTACAGCGCACCTACCGAGCAGTAGCAGCTTGACTGTCTTTGCCTCTTTATCTGCATCCTCCTGTAGCTTCTTTTCCAGTTCTTTGGACCTCTTGGCAAGTTCCTTATCCTCTGCACTTGCTCCACTCCCCATCTCACCGTCTCCTTCTTCCTCTCCTTCCTCCTCCTCCTCCTCCTCCTCCGTTGGTTCCTGAAGCCCCTCTAGCTCTTCTGTTTGTTCCAGCTCTTCAGATTGGTTGACTCACCCTTTTTCGGGTGGAGGAGATGAGAAAGACCAAAATAAAAGTATCTTACGTGGAATCCTCCAGGGTGATGAAGAAGGTATTCCACAGAGCTGCTTTAGCTCCGCAGCTGCAAGCGGCAAGGCAGCTGGTCCAAGACTGCTAAGAAGGTAGCATCAGAGTTCTTCACCTTGCTCTGTGCTCTTTCCCCCTCCCCCCTCCCTGTTAAGTCTTCGTGGGTAACCCAATTTTGTTACGGTGGATTTGAGGGCTTTTTATCTCACCATGTGACCTGGGAAATCCAATTATAAAAGCCCAAGATGGCAAAGATTAATGACTGGCAAAGCAGAACGTTGAACCCAAGCTGTGGCGCCGTGTGGTGTAGGGGAAGATGCTTATGCAACATGAGAATGTAACTTAGCAGCTCCCCCTGTGAGAAGAGGCTACGACGTTTGGGGATTTTTAATTTAGAAAAATAGGTGAGTGAGGAGCAGGCAACAGGAAGGATAGAGGTGTATAACGTGGTACATGGTGCAGAGAAAAGATGGGGGTGAGCTTTCCTCCCTCTCTTATAGTACTAGAACCTGAGGCCATCCAATTAAGCTGAATGTGGGGAGATTCAGGACAGATAAAAGGATATAATTAAAATGATGGAGTCCCAGCCCCACAAGGTGTAAGGATGACCACCAACTTTGATGGGATATGACATGAAAAATAAGGCTATCAATGGCTGTGGGTCATGATAGCTCTGTATTCTACATTCTCAATAGCAGCTGCCAAGGAACACAAGTGGGAGTGAGCTATCCAACTCCTGCTGCTTCTGAGCTTCGTTTTCACATCTGGTTGGCAACTGTGTGAAGCAGAGTGCCAGCCTTCGATGGGCCTTCGTTCTGATTGAACAGGGCTACTCTTATGACTGGACCTACATATTAGGCAAGGATTCCTAATTCCCAAAGAAGGCCTGATAGTCAGCTCCTCCCCTTGGAGGCCTATTGGGGGATTAATTAATAAACTAATAGTTATTATTCATTCAATTTATATTCCCAATGCTCAGAGCTGATCATCGCCATCAGTTTATTTGTATGCCATTTATCACAAAATTGTGCCCAAAGTGGTTCATAACATATCGGGTGAACAAGTATAGCCATTCTCTCTCTCTCTCTCTCTCTCTCTCTCTCTCTCTCTCTCTCTCTCTCTCTCTCTCTCTCTCAGAAGTATAACACTAATAAATAATTACCAAAAAATCAATCCTCACAAATTTGTTTAAAATAATACAAATGAACGAACCTAATTTAACAGCTTAAAACTAACCAGAAATTTTAAAAAGCAGTATACAAAACACCCACAAACTCCAGATGGATCTTTTCGCAATAGTTTGGACCCAATCTGATGGGGAAGGTGGCTTAAGAATTTGTTGAGGCCCAAATGTACACGCTGGTCTCATTTTGGCAGCTGCAACCCAGTAAACTTAATAACATTTATCCCCAACAGGTGCCGCCTAGGGACTGACCATGGAGATGGCATCGCTGAAATGCATGTGTCATTAGATGCAGCTATTTCTGTTCCTTTACCGCTCTTATCCCCCACACAGTCAGGAAGAGAACAGAATTCTGACACTAGTATTCTCTCGCTCACCAAGGAAAGGGTGGCAGGGCTCCCTCCCTCCCAACGGGCAGCTGGATGGGAATAGCAGGAGGACCATGCCTGCCTATGCAACAACATCCATGAGGAATGCTTTGATGCTTTTCGCGTGAGCTGGCCCATAGGCCTGGCTTTGCCATCATCAGAGCTTGTGAAAATGTGAGGTGACCCCCCTCCCCCCCCACACACAGTGGCAAAAAGGCCAAAATAGATGTGCTGCTCAGCATATTAGGGGGAGATGGTGGGCTTCTGGGTTTTGTTTGCTTTTCTGTTTGCATAGAGGAAAGGAAACGAACACTCGCCTCAGTCCTAGAAGCAAACCATCAGCCATTGAAACAGGGTAGGGTATGTCCCTTGTGCACAGTTGTGTTTCTGGGCATTAGGGCTGGGATAAACGAAGAACAAAATACACTCCTCTCTTTCCTTTTTCCTCTGTGCAGCCCTGGCTCTTCTGGGGAATAAGATAATTCACTGAGGTGGGGAACGAGTGAGTTTAATCCTTAAGTGCTGGCAAGCAGAGTTGCACCCGCTAATCATGCTTCTCTCTATCCTGCTACTTAAGCTCTTTAAACTGCTGGCTTTGCTCACAAAATCCTCCCCCTCCTGCAGCAAACTCCTACATCTTGGGAGGTTTGCAGTTCTAGAAGGATCAGGAGATCTCTGTGCGCGCGCTCTCTGTGCTGGGGCGATGCCTGTTGGAGAAGGCCTTCTTAATGCTCCCAGTAGCTTCTGATAACCCCACTGACAGGTGTTCTCTCCAGCCACTTTCCCCGCAGCCCTATACTTCCGTTACATACCCTCCTAACATTTCTTAGATGAAAATAGGGACATTCTGTCCTATGTCAGGAAGCCTCATTCTCACTGAACACATTGTCTGTCATTGAATCTTGGAAGGTGATTTCGCTGAGCACTTACAAATGCATTGCTGATGTCCACTTATTTCATAGAACCTTTGTGCTAATGGAGTCTGAGTATATGGTGCCAATTGACTAGTATGGTATAATGCTAGCAGCCTCATACCCAGCAATACTCAGGAATTCTAAGAGACCAAAAGGTCATTGCAGTTTTGAAACCAGTACTTAAAATCCACGCGGTTTTGAAAGGTTCATGCTGCCATCTCGATTCAAAACACCATCCAATTGTATCCGGGGTATAAATTTCTCCTCCTCCTCCTCCTCCTCCTCCTCCTCCTCCTCCTTCTTCTTCTTCCACAGACCAAAGCCTGTTCCTTGATCTCAGGTCAGGAATAATCGTGCAAAATCTGGTTACACTATCTTAAGAGGTGCACAACAAACAAATAACTTTCTAAAATACTGTAGATAGATAATAAAATATTTGCTTTGAGTCTTATGATCTTAAGTAGTTATAGGAAGGCCATGTTCATAAGATAAAACAAAAATAAGATCTGCTGCCTGGTAGTGCTTACCACCAGAGAGGCTAGGGAATGGAGCCGCATGAGCCATAAGCTTTGGGATTACTATATTGGAAAAAGTAAGGGATTTGTTCCACATTAAGCCAGGCTTCCCCCAACCTGGTGCCCTCCATATGTTTTTGGCTGCAAATCGCAGAGCTGCCTGGGACTGATGGGAGTTATAGTCCAAAACAGATGGGTGCCCATCTGCATCCAAAGGCATATTGTGTTGCTTCAGCAACACACAGATCTTCCTTTCTGGATCTGGAAAAAGATAGTAATATAATGTGTATCCTATCTGGGCCACTAATAGTTATGTTCACCTAGCCCACATTTAGAGTCTGGAGTTAAATGTTCATAGAAACTCCCCACGTTACAACAGAAACATAGATTCGGAAGGGACCCCGAGGATCATGTTTGATGTTTTATTATGTTTTATATACAGTATTCTGTAAGCCACCCAGAGTGGCTGGGGAAACCCAGCCAGATGGGCGGGGTAGTATTAGTAGTAGTAAAAATATAAACATAAACAAACAAATAATCTAGGCCAACCTCCTGCAATGCAGGAATCTCAACTAAAGCATTTTTTTTTTATTTCTTGGAGGCTCTGCAAAGAAAATCCCAGTCATTTTTTGGGCCGAGGTGGGGGGAGAAGAAGGGAAACAGCAGCACCGCTCTCTGTGCAGGTATGTTTTCCCTCCATCCGTTAGCAGATACTGCATTGCCATTGGATAGAGAGGGAGTAATGGAGACTACATAATGCTATGTAGTCAGGGCACAGTTTGATGAAACTGAAAAACCTTTAGGCTTCTGCATAAGATTTAGGTCACATCCACATGAGTTGTATCCAGTGCTGGTCCTACTCAGAGTATATCCGTTGAAATTAGTGGACCTGAGTTAGTCAGGTCCATTGATTTCAATGGGTCTCCTCTGAGTAGGACCAGCATTGGATACACCCCAATACATTTGAAGCACTCTTATGCCACCTTAAGAGGCCCGGTCTCCCTCAAAGATTAATGAAAGTTATTGTTTGTTAAGGGTGCTGAGAGTTGTTAGGAGACCCCCTCATAAAGCTGCAATTTCCAGAATTCTTGGAGAGAAGCCATGCTTGTTAGTGCTCAAAATTTATGGCATGCACAGGAAAATCTGGCATCCAGTGGCTGCAGCAACTTTTACTTGGACCAGAATTCTTTGTAGCCCAGACAAAGTCTTATCATTTTGCTCATTTAAGAACTGCAGCTGCTGCTTTTTAAAGGACTAAAACTATTCATAGGCTATTATATCAGTTTTTCCCAGGTTTCAGATTAGCATGTTCCCAGTACCAAGTGCTGGAAGATAAGATCTGATTTCAGATATTACTTCAGTTGTGGGCCCACTAGGTGGTCTTGCACATATGAGGATCTGCCAGCCTCAATTTCTGTATCTTTTAAAAATGGGAACGGTGATCCCATCTTCTGGGTTGCTGTGGAGAACAACATGGTAATATGACCTCCTCTGAATCTGAGAGATGGGGTGGGTTGTAAATCTGCACACACACTATGGCTTTATAGCACTTTCAAACCACATTCCCCCCCCCCCTCAAAAGAATTCTGTGCACCGTAGAAATGATCCCTGGGAATTGTAACATTATGAGGGATAAACTACAGTGCCCAGAATTCTTTGAGGGGCAAAATATCCTTTGAATGTGTTTTTTTCTTTCTTAAGCTATACTTTCAATCAACAAACAATTTGATGGAAAGACAGTGTGGGTGGTGATCAGGGGTATAACCATTTGTGATCTTGGACAGATCATGTTACCTCCTCTGCTGGAAAAAACAGAGAACCCTCTTCCTGACTACAAACGCAAAAACAATAGACCAGAGGTTGGTAAATGTTGCCAGGTGAGGGGTGAAAAACAGCTTGGCTGGGAAACCAGGGGGTACAGAAGGGTGTGCTCCACTCTAGGCCTGTTTTGTGATCTAGCAATGGCTCAGTCCCCAACTTTTTCTCGCATGTGTAGCACAGGCTCACCTCCCAGCTGTGAATTATTCTACCATTTCATTATAGCTCCTGTATATCCCAGTCACCATTCAGTTATTGTTATATTACCTGCTCCCCTGGTTTTGCTGTAAAGTCAGTCTGTCACCAGGCCTTGAAAACAGCCACATGTTGGTGAGCGTGTGGAATTCCCTTTGCTCGGAGCTGGCGTTCTAAAAATACCCGTTCTCGGTCCAAGGATTAAAGTGATTTCACAAAGCAATTGCCTGAAACAAGTTTCTAATCCTGACACTGAAATTTGTTTGTCTTAATTTATGGACCTCGCTTAGCCTCCCGTGATTTTTGTGAGGGGCGGAGACTGAAATAGGTGAGGGGAAAACAACTAGCAGCAGTAAACACACAAAGGCAGATGGAGCATTAGAGTGGAGTTGTGTGGTTGTGAAGCCTCCTAAATATGTGGATGAAAAATAAAAATAAAAAAATATTTTAACTGTGAACTATAATAATAATAATAATAATAATAATAATAATAATAATTGTTATTATTATTTATACCCCGCCCATCTGGCTGGGTTTCCCCAGCCACACTGTGCGGCTCCCAACAGAATAATAATAATAATAATAATAATAATAATAATAATAATAAAGCAGCAAAACATCAAATGTTAAAACAGCTTCCCTAAACAGGGTTGGCTTCAGATGTTTTCTAAAAGTCAGATAGTTGTTTATTTCCTTGACATCTGATGGGAGGGCGTTCCACAGGGCAGGAGCCATTACCAAGTAGGCCCTCTGCCTGGTTCCCTGCAACCTCACTTCTCGCAGTGAGGGAACTGCCAGAAGGCCCTCAGCGCAGAACGAAGGGGGTGGAGACACTCCTTCAGGCATACTGGGTTGAGGCTGTTTACTGCTTTAAAGGTCAGCACCAACACTTTGAATTGTGCCTGGAAATGTACTGGGAGCCAATGTAGGTCTTTCAGGACCGGTGTTTTGTGGTCTCGGCAGCCACTCCCAGTCACCAGTCTAGCTGCTGCATTCTGGATTAGTTGTAGTTTCCAGGTCACCTTCAAAGGTAGCCCCATGTAGAGCGCATTAGAACTGCCTTTGGAACTGTAATTGTTGAAAATAGATCTTTGGATATGCGTGTGTGCGCATGTAACAGCTAATAAGCATGTAACAGCTAATAGCCCTCTATTTGAGGGTGTCCCAAGTCTGGTTTAAAGAGAAGGAATGAAAAGGGGGAGTAGAAGTTGCCCATCAACAGTTAGCATCTCCTGGTCATCAGACTAAACAGGCACAGTGTGTCTTCCCACTATGACAAGAAGTATTGTATTCATATTTAAATTACAGTAATTGTTTTTAAATGTGCATATACTTAAACATTATGGTGCTGGAGGAGACTCTTGAGAGTCCCATGGACTGCAAGAAGATCAAACCTATCCATTCTGAAGGAAATCAGCCCTGAGTGCTCACTGGAAGGACAGATCCTGAAGTTGAGGCTCCAGTACTTTGGCCACCTCATGAGAAGAGAAGACTCCCTAGAAAAGACCCTGATGTTGGGAAAGATGGAGGGCACAAGGAGAAGGGGACGACAGAGGATGAGATGGTTGGACAGTGTTCTCGAAGCTACTAACATGAGTTTGGCCAAACTGCGAGAGGCAGTGAAGGATAGGCGTGCCTGGCGTGCTCTGGTCCATGGGGTCACGAAGAGTCGGACACGACTGAACGACTGAACAACAACAACAAATACTTAAACATTACCATATGCAAATATTATACATATTGGGGTCTTCTTTTTTTAAAAAAGGATGTATATCTTCTTCTTTTTGGTGGTGCAGAACTCAAATTGTCCTTGAAATGTTTATCAGCCAGGTCATAGTTCAAGTTGATGGGAGAGACCCCTTTCATTGGCTATTCGCCCCAATACCTAAAAATGGAACCTCACTAATTGGAGGGAGGACTCCTGTGTTCTGGGTGTCTCAGAAGATGATGCTGTGAATTTGTATCTGCTATTTGTATCTGCAAATGCATTTTTGTATCTTAATTGTCAAGATTCGGTCAAAAGGGTTCCATGCCATATAATGATAAAGAGTCTTTCCTTAAAATCTGCTGAATTCAGTTGGACTTACTCAGTGGCAGACTTTGGGCTCTCAAATGTCAACGGTGCCCCGTGCAACACTAACATTTGGCACTCCATTCTACACTCCTTGCACTCCATTCTACATAACTGTTGTGTCGGCCCCTTGGGCACCGATGTCAGGCTACCCTAAAACTGCCTCTGACCTACTCCAATGCGATGTGCACTGGATTGCCAACTTATTCAACAATTTTGTACCTTATCCTTTACAAATGTTTCCTGAGTTTAAGAAGTTTGTGGTAGGCGTGAAAACATTTTATTCTCTTTGTTTTCTAAATTACTCCTCCTTTTGGCTGGGAACTCAAACAGAGGCATACCTAGTCTTCCTTGTACCTTTGCCTAGGAGCTACATAGCAACATCACCACATTTGTTGCAGTTGTTTATACACATACACACAGAGGGAGAGGGAACTTCCACAACATTATTGCTCAATATAAACTTTCCAGTCATGAGGAGACAAGCCACTAAGGGGGAAAGTGTCCCTTCGGGCAAGGTCTTTCCTGAACCTCAACAGTAAGGAGCCATCCCATTCCAAAACAACAGCTTTCCTCATCTTCCACCCACCCCATATCCTCCTCTTCTTCCTCTTTAAGGAGATTGGGAATCTTTTCCTCCATCCCTCTCCAAAGCATCATTTTCTAGAGGATTATTTGCCAGTCCCTGTGCTTCCATGCAAACACGCAGCCACACAGTGCCCCCTTCTGCGTCTTCACATGGCAGTTCTGCCCAGGGGTGTCAACTTGAATAAAATACCGGTACTTATCAATTACAAGACACACACACACACACACACACACACACACATCCCATTTGATTGATTACATAATTGATTACAAGACATGGCACATAAGCCTAGGTCCATGAGTAGTGAATGTGTGCATTGTAAGATTTTATCACTCAACAAATGCAATGCTCCAGTTAATCATGTCTTCCTAGGTAGATGCTTCAAGGAAATACCCTCTAGCCCCGACTGGTGGTTAACCTTATGCAAGAGAATCTAGGAATTGTTAGCTATCTTCAGGGATGAGTCTGTATTCCTCATTTTTCAAGGAAAGGCAGGGTGCATAAAGGTGAAAGATGCAGAAGCAGGAAATGAACAAGTATGTTCTTTCTTGATAGCAGCCAAAGTTTTAATTGCACAGAACTTTTGAAAGGCAGAAGCCCCAGCAATGAAAGATGGGAAGATATTGGAAATAGCTGTAGATCCAACTAGCAAAGCTAATTTACTGGATTTAAAAAAAGGTGGTAGAATCAAATTATTTTGAAAATATAAAAATCATTGTAATGGCAATATAGGTTGAGGGAATTTTAATTGGACAAAATTAATAAACGTCTAAGAACTGATATTATATTTGTGGATGTAAAGTGTGATGTACAGTACTTAAAAGCTACTTGACAGAAATGTTTTGTCCTGTGCATGAAATTGAGAATGTGAGCATATTGATAATGTATGACTTGTAATATTTTGAATTTATATTGAAATCGATGAAAACATAAAAACGGTGGCAACCTGCCAAAGACGCATTTGAGCTCTTGGCTGGTCTAGTTTGCTGACCAGGACAGGGTTAATCCTCCTCCTCTCATTTGAAGCCAAGCAGAACTGGTTGCACCTGTGATGCAACCCATCAGATCTTTTGCAACCTCCTGACCATGAAACTGATGCTAAATTAATTTTCCTTTAGCTTTGTACCTTACTGTCCAGATCTGATAAGATTTGCTGGAGCCAATCAGAACCAGTGTTGAGAACAACTTTCTGAACAATAGGATCTTCGCTAGAACAGAGAAAGTGTGCTAGTGCCTTTTAAGTTCACCTGTAGCTTGAAAAACAGAAAGATTTGTGCTTCCCCTATCTGACATGCTCTCTTGAGGACTATGAGTCCTGGTGTTCTTAAGTGCATAAGGAGGAGAATGGGATAAAGCACAATAATAACTGGAAACATTTATTCTAGTGAACCAGTGCTGGTTGTAGGAGTTAGAGGGTACCATTAAAAAAAAACAAAACAGACATTCATTTTATAGAGATTTATTTTTATTTATTAAATTTCTACACCATCCAAGGATCACAGGGAGATTCACAACATAAAAATACATAACAAGCAAGAACAATATCCCACCCACACTTTAAAAGGCCATAGATTGTTTAATTAGCCAAAGATCTGGGAGAATGGGAATATTTCTGCCTGGCATCTAAATACTGAAAAATAGGTTTATATATAAATAGATTGGGTTGGATTCAACACTAGCAGAAGCCAGCATAACAACTCCTGCTAGTATAATGGGACTCCTCATCTTCCTCTCCACCCCCGCTCCCGTGCCCTCTCCAAACCTGCTTGGGTCAGAACCCCCAAAATGGCAAGCAGGGGAGGAGGGAGCTCATTCCATCTGGCAAACATAAACACTTGGGCTGGCAGCACAACTGCCTTAGCATGGTGCTGAATTTCACCAGATTTCCAGATTAGTGCCACATATATTCTAGTTCTCACATGTACATGGGACAAGAGTGGTTAAGAGCAGTTTTGTATATCACAGAGGTGGGAAAGCATTTTGGCCTGATGGACCAGATATTTATCTACCCCAACTCAGCAGGCCAACTCTGATGGGTGGGTTGCCCCACAAACCTGTTGAGTTGGCCTTGGTTGTGAAGGGGGTAGGGGATAGAGACACTACCCAAGTTCTGTGCTTTACACAGTGGAATCTCTACCTTCCCGGCTTCACCAAATGTTGCGTTTGACATCAGGTGTAGAACAGGTAGGTGTGGTTTCAGGAAAAGGGCATGAATGGGGCCAAAAGGGGACCCTTAATGGGCCAAGTCTGACCCGCAGGCCAGAGGTACCTCTACATGTGTAAACCTGCATGGGAAATATCTTTTGGAGTGACATTTTTCTGTCCTTTAAAACTAAAAAATAACCTTCAAAGCAAACTGGTCTATGTTTGCAGCTATGTTGGTCCATTAGAGAGTTTTAAAAAACAGGAAAGTAGGACACATTAACTTGCTTAGGACCAATCAAAAGATTATAAAATAGTCAGGAAGCTCTGTAGGACTCTTTCCAAGGTTGGATGTTTAAAAATAGCCAAAAAAAAGAAAAGAAAAAGAAAAAAAAGCAGGCATAATGGAAAAGTCTAAGGTGAGCCATTATGCAATAGCAGAAATGTAGAAAATGTTATTTCAGAATGAAAATAGAAACTTTTATTTCATGACTCATGAGACTGTGGTATGCTGTGTTACAAGTTTTTCTAGGGCTTATAAAAAACGAAGTCTGCAGAAAGTCAGCTGATGAGCACATCATATGTGGAAATTGTTCAGTTTGGTTGTGTATTTTTTAAAATGTGTTGTTTATTGTTTATGACAACTTATATTGTAGTCAAGCATTTTTTTTCATTTTGTAAGCCGCCTTGAGCATGGTTTGAACTGTGGAAAGGTGGCATACAAATAAATTATGTATGTATGTAGGACAAATATATTAGAGTGGTATTAAACCAAATTTTACTCTGGAGTATCTGAGGGACAGTAGATCCACTGGAACTAGTTCCTATGTCTTGTTCCTCTCTAAGGAATCAAGTTCAGCCTTCATGGCATTTAACTATGGTTCAGCATCCTCTGACGTTAAACTTTGGAAGCTTGAAGGTTCCCAAAACTTCTCTGAGTTACTAACAACAGCTGTATCTGCTATGACTGTTTTAGCAAACTCTCCAGCATAGCTTTTGGGTGGTTTACCTTTTGTGGCCCTTTCAGATCTGTGTACTGTATAAAAGTCTTCCATGCTGGGCAGGCCGGGTCGTCCTCTTATATACCTGCCAGGATTGGCAAGTCATCTGACCCTCACCTGAATCTCATAGCTCTCCGGTAGCTGCCTCTGATCAGTTATCATTTAACTCTTGGGGGAAATAATTAGCAATAATTATCATTTAACTTTTGGGGGAAATAATTAGGATCACACCACCTTTTCCCTGGAAGTTGCCAAACCAATTAACCAATTAGAAGGATTACTGTTAATAGCACCAGTTTTCCTATAACTTGATATTGCTGGATAGTTTTGATCAACTGCAAAAGCATTTTTAGTTTGCTTTCTGTTGCCACACTGGAACGTTTCTTTATTAGTGCCACTTTGTATGATTCCTTGCAAATGAAGGAAAACAACTTTTCTGCTTGTATACGTTGATAATATAATTTTGGTTACTGAGGACAAACAAGATTGTAAAAAAACAAGATTGGGTGCAGGCCATGCTGTAGTGTAGTGCTTATGTGACTGTGAATAAAAGGTGGCTGGGCTCATTGTCTCAGGGTTTGGGGGGAAGAGGTGACAAAACTGATTTCCAATAAGTGCCCCCCTTTATTTCCATAACAAGTCCTTGAGTCTGTACTCTGAATGGTGACATCAGAGACCTAGAAGGTGCAGGGCTTGTCTGTCCAACCCCTACACAGTCTCATCAGGGCTGACCTTAAGGCAATTGGAGCAATTGGGCCAACTTGGGCCCCGCGGGCCGCTCCTAAGGGGGCCCCTGCACCAAGGCATTCTAGGTGGATTTTATAAGATCTATAAGATTTTGCAGACTTTGGGTGTGAACTGGGGCCCTACAAAAAAAAAAAATCAAATTGGGCCCCACTGGGTAGCCCTGAGTCTAATAGTTGCTGGGCCTGAGTTGCCCTGCCCTTGCATGAAGTCTTGGGTTTGCAATTTTGGGAGAGGGGAGACTGCGGCACTCTGTGTGAATGCCTGCACAAGATGTGGAGAACACTGGTTTATGAGGCCAAGGATTACTAGGAAACACAAAGATACAAATTCTTTTTTTCCCTATGAAAGAAAATGCCCACACGAATAAACATGCAAGTTTTTATGAACACTAAAAGTGCAAAACATTTTTAAATGAAACCAGATGCTATTGTGTTTATTACATTTTAATGCCAAAGCTGTATCTGTGATTTCATTACTTGGTCACTGTCCCATGGAATCTTTATTGTCCTTGATATCATTTAATAAATATTAATTATTGTCTAAATACAGGGGATTTATTTCTGATTATGATTGCAGCTTGATTCTGCCTTTGTTCGGGGTTGTACATGTCGTATAAATCCCTCCCCACTTCCTTCTTTCATTCGGTAGGCTACTCTGGGCAAGAGGACTGTAATCCCGGTGATGTGTTAAGCATGACACGTTCTGGATTAATTCAGAATGAAAAGGAGCCGTTATTCAAGATGAATGATGTCCCTATGACTAAAAGGGAAGGGCACCAACACATAAGTTAGCACAACACTAACTCCACTTTTTTTTAATGCCAGGAAACTTTGCTGTTGACAAGCCCTGCCGGGGAGGACTGCACACTTCACTTTCCGGAGGCACAGAGGTTTGTTGCAGCAAAAGCAACAGAGTCTTGTGGCACTTTAAAAGATCAACGAACTTATTCTGGCATTAGCTCAGAATCCACCTCATCAGATGTGTGAAGTGTTACCAAGAGTCACAGGTTATATATATACAAATGGTGAAGGGATTCTGAACTGTGAGCTCAGACGAAAATGAAATGCGGCAAGTACAGAAGGGAATCTAACACTGGCGAATAAACTGTTGTTGATGATATATCAGGCATCCTGGCACTGGATGAGCTAATGAATAAATAAAGCGTGTGTGCACGTGACTGAACTTTATCCTGACTCAAGTCACAGTTGTTATCGCAGAACCTCCTAAAGAACTGCAATTCGGCGCTTTCAGGTCGCAGTTTCCCTTCTCAATTCCTTCGTTCAAGAGGTCAGTTTCAAGAGGCACACACCTTGCATTTAAAGGACATCACTTCCCCCTAAAGAACCCCGGGAACTGTAGTTGGCCAAGGGTGGCTGGGAGAGGTAGCGCTTTGAGGGAGAAACTACAGTTCCCAGGATTCTTTGTGGGGGGGGGGGAATGTGGCACATTTCGCGCCCTTTCTTGACGCGCAGCTAACTTCTAGTTACACCGCCGCGAGATGGCGGCACTTCCACAAGCCGGATGAAACTCCTTTGTTCGCCGCCGCCGGCCACGGGGCGGGGCTTGGGCCGCCCTACCTGTGCGCCACGGTTTGATTTTGCAATGCCGGCATGCCCAGTGGGTGTAGCATCTTAACTTCTGCTCTTATATAATGCGGCTGCGTCTCCTCGGGGCCAGTGACAGCACCTTCCCCGCCAGCACTCGGCCGCCCTGAAGCCCTCAGCCGGGCCAAAGTAGTTCCTCGGGCGGACCTCTCAGAAAGAAGCCGAGCAGTTGCTCCGGGGTGGGACTTTGGGCCAGGAAGTGCTCGCGAAACGCCCCCGCTTCCAGGGGCTGCCAGTGGCCGGCTTCCTCTAAAGCTGCGGGGCGGCGGCGGCGGCGGCTCGGCAAGAGGGGATCCCTCCGTTTCCCGGTACCTGCCGCCCGACGCCTCCACAGGGGCCGCGATGGCTTCAGGTAGGACGACGCCTTCGCCGTGGCAAACCGAGGGGTTTCCCGCGCCTCTCAGTTCGCGCCGCCGTGAAAGCACCTCGGGTCCGCGAACTGCTGCCCCGCAGACCCTCTTCCTTCCTTACTGCGCAGCCCCACCCCCGCTACCCGAAACTTCAACGGGCCAGGCCTGAAAGAAAGCGGGAGCGGAGGGTCAAGGCGGCCGAAGCCAGAGGGGCTCCGGGGGGCGTCCGTGCCCCACCAGTTATCCAGCGCAGTAACGCGGGCGCCTCGGTGTGGAAGGAGGGCCGCGAGCACGGTTCTGATCTCCAGGGCGGAGCCGGTTGCAGACGAAAGAGCTGGAAAGTTGTGTGTGTGTGTGCAAAAAGCGGATGTAGCGAGCTGAAGTCTTTTCTAGCAGATCTCTTGCGCAAGGGCAGACGTTTAAAGGCGCCGTGAAGCAGGATCGCTTGGCGAGAGTTTGGGGTGAAGGCAACGGCTACCGCCCGTTGCGCTCGCGAGGGAATAATCGTAGTTACCCGGGAACTTGCTTCAAGTGCAAGGGCTGCTCCGCCGCCATTTCCCTCCTGTAACCGACTTCCCTCCCCCCCCCCCCTCCCAAAAGCCGGCCTCTCTCGCGTGCAGCCAGGTTAGCTGCTCGGCTCCACAGAAAAAAATGCAAATGTCCCCTCGAGCCAAGTTCTCGCCGCCCCCCTAAGTGGCACTTGCGCAACGGGCTGGTTAGGCAAACTCGCCCCCACCCCAGGGCAGGGAGACCAGCTGGGACTGGCGTTCCCCGCATACCGCTTCCATGCCCGCAGTAGATCAGGGCCGGGGAGCGCTGCCGAGGATGCCGCGCCTCGGCTGCAGCAGGCACCGCCTCCGTCCGCCGAGCTCGGTGCGGGGGGCGGTGCTCAGCATCTTCGCAGGAGCCGCCGAGCCGGGAAGGCCTCGGAGGGGGAGGAGCCAAGCGTTTCGGAATCTGGTCCATTGTGCCAAGTTGGCCTGTGCAAATGGGAAGCGGGGGACGCGTCTGCGCTCCCTGCCCTGCCATCGCCGTTTGCTTGGGACGACGACGTGGTCGAGGCTGGTCTTGAGGCAGAGAGCTTCCGGTAGAAGCGAACTCCTCGAAAAGGGGTCTGGCTGGTTGCTTGTTGCGGAGGGAGAGTAACCGAGAGCCTTTAAAGCTCAATGCACAAGCTAGCTCCAGAGACACTTGCATTTCAAATCCGTTGATTTTCATCAGTATCTTTTAATACATTTCTGCGGTTTTGTGGGATCCAGTCGCCTCGGTTTAACCCGATTGTGCTGCCGACTTTACATTTCATTTAACCCTTTCGCGTTTTCTTCGAAAGCCAAGAAGAATGCCACAAATGCTCATGCCCCTTGGGAACAGCGAGCTCGGGAGTGTCTAGAATCCCGTTTCTGCCATCGGGCAGTTAAGATCAGGATCAGGAAGGGGCGTATATTCGAAATCGCGTTAACACACTTCCTCACTTTTAACACTTAACAATCGGATGACTAACCGATGGTGATATCGCCCCCTCTGCAATACAAACTGTACTTCCAGGTGGGAGAGTGCTAGTGAGGAATGGAACCCGGGGTGGTAGTTATGCTGGATTAATTATTGCTGGTGGGGCGTGATCTCGTGTGTGTGGCCTTCACGGTGCAAGGAGCGCAAACGCCCCGCACTAGAGGCGGGGTTTGTGAGCCTGAGACTGAAGCAAGGCGGAGGGAGGAGTGCGGGGGGAGGGCAGCGGTCTGTGCTGCCTGCAATGAAACCAGCCGAACCAGGGAGCCCCTGGTGCCTGTTCACTCGGAAGCAAATCCCCCCCGATTCCAATGAGACTGACTCCCAAGTAACAGCGGACAGGGATCGCAGGCCTTGCCTTTCATTTAGCACACCCACAGACGAACCGGGGAGCAGACAAGGTGCGCTGTAGCGCAGGACCTCGATCCTCGATTTAGGAAGGCGGGTGGGGGGGGCGATTTATTCCACCCCCGGTCTGAGAGGACCACATTCCATCCATCAGCGGCAAGAGGCGTGGCCTAGCTTAGTCCCCGCCTCTTTCTTGAGCACGGCAGCAGCGCCGGTTCCGAGACTTCGGTGGAGCTTCCAGGAGGCAGCAAAAATGTCATCCAGCGTTGGGCCCCCCAAGAGCGGTTCCCCGCTGAGGAAGCGGGCCAGTCTTCAGGCTCCCATCACAGGAGGTGAGCAGGGCGTGGTACTGCCTCCTTATCCATTAGATGCTGCTATCAAAAGAGAGAGAAGCAGGGAAAATAGCTGTCCTGGAATGGAAACGATCCCTTTTCCTTCCGATTCCAGCCCTCATTCCATCACCCTATACTGTTTTCCGGTTATGTGTTTTTTCATCTTTAAGCAGATGATTGCTCCTTTACTATTAGGCTGTTTGTTGACCGTGGTAGGGAGACAACAGGCTCATCTTGTGCTTTTTTGCTCAGAAACAAGTCCTGCTAAGCATGCATAGGACTGTGTGAGAATTCAAGGACCAGAGAAGCATGAAGAGTACGCTTGTTTTGAGGCATAAAATGGCAAATCTATCAAAGAGCTTCGGCATCCATGTGCCAGCCTTTCTGTGTGTTGTGGAGCCCTGTTTTAATGAGTGGAGCAGAAATTTGGAAAGCCAGTTGCTTGGTTGTTGGATTAGGGAGGAGGAACATCCTTGACTATCTGTACAGTGGAGACTAGAGGTGTTAGAATGCTGGATTTAAAGCTGTTGTTGATTAGGGTAATGTAGGTATACTCTGTGTTTGTTTGTTTTTTGGGTTTGGGTGTTTTGTTTTGTTTTTGGTTATTCTGTATACAAGGCTTTGGAAGACAGCAATATCTGGGATCCCATCTAATTATGTCTTAGATTTTTTATTACAACTGACATACTAGCTGGGGGAAAGGCATTTAGATCTGCCCCCTTACCACCAGATGCACCAGCTAAGGGGAGGATGTTTAGATTGCCCACAAAAAAACATTGTAAGAACTGTGAATTCCCTGTGTGATACAACACATCTGAAAGATATATTGCCTCACCTTTTGTAGTTCTATAGATTCAGGCTTACTTTTAATCACAGCTTGCCAGAAATTAGGTGTGTGTGTGAAATTTTGAATGCAAAATTGTAACAATCAATTTTCTTCTGAGCATGTGCCGAGAGCATGCCATTTCTAGTGAGCCACCTCCAGCCAACTGGAACATGGAGTATGGCTAGATATGTGTGAACCCTGGATCCCCTTTTCTGATAAGTTCAGCACTGTCTGTACTTTTCCTTTCTTGGCTTCCTCCTTGTTGCTTAATTTGAGGTAAGTGGGCCAGTATCTGCAGTGCTTTGCAGGTTATTTGTGAGAACTGGAGAGAAGGAGAGAAGGTATATTCCCAAGTTTGATAGTTTTACTTTGAGTATTTTGCCTCTTGGTTTAGATTTTTGTAGGAAGCATGGGAGTCTTTGCGCATAAAAAGCACACCCTCCTTCATGTGGGAGTACATCTGCAGTGTGTGGGTATGTAGGAACTGCAACTGCAGGATAGGGTACGTGGCATTTGCTCCTACTGAAGCAGGCTGCTGCTCCATATGGCTGTCTTCCTTGTATCCTTATGAGCTCCTGGGCTCTCTTTATTTGGAGCTATGAGTGCCCAGGAACTGATATAGAACATACATATAGTGTAGCTGTCCAATATGTGCATACAGATTGTTGTAGATGGGTTAGATAAGCTTGCGATGTGCATATGCACGGATAATGGGAATCACGTTAATGATAAGGTGCCTGAATTGAATGGTTGTTTGTTGATAAAAGAAATAAATATATTTACACATTGTTTTCCTCTTTTTGTGTGTTTGTTTTATATTCCTAAAATGTCTACCATCTAGATTGCCTAGGTCTGCAAACATTGGACACTATAGAATTATTGCAGGCACTTCATAGCCTATCCTTTATTTAGACTGGAGACGAGTGCCATGAATGGGGTTTTCGCCTCAAAAAACTATACAGCAGGGGTGGCCAACTTCCAAGAGACTGCGATCTACTCACAGAATTAAAAACTGGCAGTGATCTACCCCCTTTTGCGGGGTTCAGGTCGAGGTTGTTGAGGTTCTTTAGGAAGGAAAGCCATCCATGTTTTGGGGGGTCTGGATCAAAGTTGAGCTTTTTCTGTTTTTTAGGAGGGAAAGCCCTGTTTTGGGGGCTTCAGGGCAAAGATGTAGAGCTTTTTTTAGGGGAGACAAAGCTGCTGAGCTTCTTTGGGGGGAGCCAGTGATCTACCACAGATGTCCAGTGATCTACCAGTAGATCACGATCTACCTGTTGGACATGCCTGCTATACAGTAATGCTTTCCCTAAAATACAGCATTCCTAGTAGCCCGGGTCTTAATTCTTTCTGAACTGCATTCTAAGGACTTTTTCTTTTCTTTTCCTGTCCCTTGACTGAGCATTTGTGGCCAGTAACATAATAATTAATAATGCTGTTCTAGGTTGTTCCTTTTATTCCGGACCATGAGGTTTTGGTACCCAAGCACATAATGAAAAAGCAAGAGCTTCCATTGGGGAGCACTTGCTTTGCATGTAGAAAGTCCCAGGTACGACCCCCAGCATCCCCTGTTAGAGCTGGGAAAGACTGTAAGTCTGAAACCCTGGAGAGCTGCCAGACAGTGTTGGCAGTATTAAGCTAGATGGACCAATGTTCTGACTCGGTGTAAGGCAGTTTCCAGTGTTCTTATAGAAATGGCCTTGGGTTTGCCTTCTGTCCCCATTCCTGTAGTAAATGGACAGGGTTCTCTTGTCCCTGATTCTATAGAATTCCTCTGGAATGTTTTAAGAAGACAGACTAGCCTGGAGAGCTATCCATCCCAGTGTTGCAGCTTAGGCGGCTTCATCCATTCTCCATCAGACACTACTGCTATTGCTACTGAGAGGAAGGCAGATCTAGGTTTTGTTTTTAAAAAAATCTTTGTCGCTTGCCTTTGCTGTATGTTGTTGTTGTTCAGTCGTTCAGTCGTGTCCGACTCTTCGTGACCCCATGGACCAGAGCACGCCAGGCACGCCTATCCTTCACTGCCTCTCGCAGTTTGGCCAAACTCATGTTAGTAGCTTCGAGAACACTGTCCAACCATCTCATCCTCTGTCGTCCCCTTCTCCTTGTGCCCTCCATCTTTCCCAACATCAGGGTCTTTTCTAGGGAGTCTTCTCTTCTCATGAGGTGGCCAAAGTACTGGAGCCTCAGCTTCAGGATCTGTCCTTCTAGTGAGCACTCAGGGCTGATTTCTTTGAGAATGGATAGGTTTGATCTTCTTGCAGTCCATGGGACTCTCAAGAGTCTCCTCCAGCACCATAATTCAAAAGCATCAATTCTTCGCCGATCAGTCTTCTTTATGGTCCAGCTCTCTTTGCTGTATATCAATATATTAATAAATGAAGAAAACTCCCGATACTGTATATCATACACCAGCACATGAGGGAGTAAGCTGTGGTGTCTTCCTTTCACTGCTATGTGATGGTGATATTAACAATCTGAGTTATCCCACATATAATATAAGAAGAGTGTGCTCATCTAGTCCAGCATCCTGTTCTCACAACGGCCAACCAGATGCTTATGGGAAGCCAACAAGCAGGACCTGAGTGCAACAGCACTCTCCCCTATTGTGAGTTCCCGCAACTAGCAGAAGCTGGCAGAAGCGGAACATATCCCTGATGGCTAGTAGCCATTGATAGCCTTCTCCTCCATGGAGTTATCTAACCTTTTTCTGAAAACCACCTGTAGTCGGAAGTGTGTTGGGACTGGCTTCTGTCACGTCGTTCTCTGTACCGTGCATATAGTTTTTAAGCTGACACAAAATACTTCATTACATTACACCAGCCTGTCTGAGTGCAAATCAAATGATTTTGCCGGTGCTCTTCAGAGTGTGAGATAGTCATTGCATCTTTTTTTGCCCTACCTTTGTTTCAAGGGTTGTGGGCGGAATCTAGTCTAGGCCCTTTGAGCATTTGTGGAAGTACCGGTAAGCTCTGAAAGAAACAGCGTGCTTCTTCCTGTGTTCTCTAGTACTTGAGAGAATATCATTATTACCACCACATTGCAACTGGAAGTAAAATACTTCTACACAGCCAAGACCATTGTTAAGTGACAGTGAGGCGTGCCTGGCTGCTTAGGGTGTCACATTTTAAAAACAGCTCGCAAAATGCCAGGCGTGATTTCAGTTATTTTCTCATGTGTAATGGTACCCTTACAATTCCAGTTAACTTCTGCCTCATAGGAGGAATAATGGCAGGGCTGTGTATAGTGTTGTGCATGTCTATAAAATTGTCACACAAGCACAAGATCTGATAGAAGGTGCAAATCCTGATTTGCCAATGACCTTAGTTTTCACTTTAATTTAAAAAAAAGCCTGTTTCTTTAGCCCAGGCCTGGAGACCTTCCAGATGTTGCTGGACTACAGCTCCTGTCATCCCTGAGTCTGACAGCTGGCAATGCCGAAAGGAACTGGTGGGAGATGGAGTCTAGCAACATCTGGAGGGCCACAGGGTCCCTATTCCTGCTTCAGGATTTTCAGTTTCAAGGAGTTGGTACTTTAGTGCCCTAAACAGCTTTGCTTCATTTCCTTGTTTTGTTTCAATACCCTTCATTTCTCACAACATTCGTACTCTGTCCCCCCATCAGTCTTTGGAAACATCATTTTGGGATTCAGAGCACAGTGTTCAAACTGAGCAAAACTCTGCACATTTTCATATATTCTAATTGCAGCAGTTGGCTTTCCTAGGTTATTTTAGTGTAGAATTTGGAATCTTTAAAAAAAAAAACCAATAGAAGTGCATACAGCCCTTGGACGTAACTGTGTAGTAGAGTCTGTGCAGCACAACTGCTGTCCCCGTCCCCATGCTCAAGCTTTTTTATCCATCTGTGAAACTTAATTGCATTCACTTTGGAGCAATTTGGGAATTGTCCTGTCCTTGACTTGTCCAGGATCACACAGAAACAGGGCATGGCAAAGGTTTGCATTCAAATCTGCTGAGTCTTTCACTCTAACCACTGCAGTCAGCTTTCCTTTGTTAAATGACCCACCTTTGTCCCCTAAAGCTGTGAGGTAGTGGAGCCCTGTGCATGTACGGGACAGATGGTTTTGTTGTTGCTGTTCTCTTGTTTTCCTTACTGTAATAATATTTGTTCTTCGGGAGGAAAGCATGAAATACAAGGAAAATAAACTTACTACTGTTTTTTTTTTTTTTAGATGCATGTTATTTTGAAAAGTATAGGGAATATTGGAGAAACAGGATGGAAGGGTTATAGCTGCCCACATATATATATATATATAGAGGGGGGGGGAGCACACGTGTGTACTTATAACCAGCAAAATTAGAGCTTGATAGCGATCTCCTATTCACTATTTATCTTTAACTCTATGTATCTGAGGCAACTGGGAAAAGTTAAATAGCAAACTGATCATGCCCCTTGCCTTAGTTTCCTTTGGGCAGGCAGAATATTTTGAGAATCTCATTTAAAAATAAAAATTACAAATTACAAATAATATTGGCTAGTCCTCTTGGGAGAAAATCCTGAGAACATAATCATACAGTATTTACTTTTGTGGTCCTCATGGGAGTAAAATTCCTAGAACAGGATGATCATACTGTGTGACCTAAAAACATTTCTCAAAAGCAAATATTACAGCACCAGGGGGTGCTTCTGTAGCTATGAATTCTGGTGGTAATAACCTCAGGCTAAACAGTGGAGAAGAGGACTGACTGCAGGAGGTGAGAATCTCCACAGGCTTCAAATGAGAAGTGACTGCTAGAAAAGATGAGACAAGTTGGGGACCAAACTTATTAGATGGTGCTAATAAGGACCTGGAAAATAAGGTAATGGGGATGCAAGAGGAGATGCTTTGGCATATTGAGGAGCAAGGGCAGACCAATGGAGGATTTGGGGGATCCAAGCATGGCATTGTGAGTGGTTAAAAGAACATTTCATGCCATGTGGAGGGATCTGGGAAGTGTGGGATCCTCTTTCAGCTTATTTATGTGTGTGTGAGAGAGCATTTCAAAATTACTCTATTGCTAAATCTGCAGTAAAAGGATGGCGATGCTGCTTTTGTTTTCTTTGGAAATCTTACAGCGCAGTTCTATTGTGCAGCAATGTTAAGTTGAATTCTAACCTTTTGTGAGTGAATTTCCTGATGTTTCCTCCTCCCCTTTTTGTCTTTTAAAAATTTATTTAAAACTGTTTTAAGCTGCCTTTCCATAACTCAAAGCAGCTCACAGCGAATATTAAAATATAGTAAAAATGAGCTAAACATTATAATAGTGAAGAACAGGGGGTTGTATAGAAAAATAACAGTGGACTATCTATTGAAATTAAAAAGTAGGTGAAAGAGATATTGCCTTGGCATCAGTGCTTTTTTAAAGAGAAAAACAAGTGCTGGTACTCACCATGAAGTTGCTACAGTAAGTGCCACACGTTTAACATTTGGGGGGAAAGGTGCTAGTACTGCATACCCGTGAGTACCCCCAGAAAAAAGCACTGCTTTGCACCCTTCCTAAAAGCCAGTGAAGAAGAGTTTTCTACTGCATTGGAGTAACATATGTAAAGCCCTTGACCTCTTGCTTTTAACCACAGTACACAAAATGGGGACTACTTAGAAGCAAAGCCACATGGAGCAAGCATATAGTTGTTCATTGTTTAGCAGGGTATTTTAGTTATTGTTGAGTCACTACTGGTCAGAGTTTGTGCTCTCTATTTTTAGTTCTGTAGCAGTTAAAAAGTGTTCCCCCCCCCCCATCGTCCAACTAATTCAGGTAAAAAAAAACAAATGAAACTCGAGTAATAAACCTATAAATAGTCATGGATACACAATAGCTTGTGGTCTAGGCCAGATGTTGAAGAGCTGCTATTTGGAAGAAGAATTCTCTCTGGGGTGTGGTGACAAAACCACTGAAGCAGCCTTGTAAATAAGCCCACAAAAGTTACTAGCCTGCAAAATGTTTCGAGCTTGCAGGTGGGAATGATGGAAAGCTCCCCCTTCTTCTCCAGGAGCCCACTACATTCCTATGCTAAGTGTGGCAGAGAGGCCTGTGATTATAGTGCAACTCCAGTGTGTGCCACTTGTTAACTCCCCCTCTGTTACTCTCAGCAGATGTACATAGAACAGCACAGTTTTCAAAGCCAGCAGATTTCCCAGTGAAATGTTGGAAACTCCTGCAGAATGTGCACCTTGTGTCAGTTGTGTGATCTGAGAAAACTGTCTTGAACAGAAGATTTTAAGAGGGAGGCAAAGAATGCCAGATCCTTTTGATTAAAATCAGAATTATATTTCCAGAGGTCTAAGCTGCCTGCCCTCCTTTTGTATGCATGACTGCAACCCTCTTTAAGCTGCTGTCATAGGGTTTAGCCATCTAGCCTAACCACCTGCTTGATGCAGGAAGTCCAAAGCTATAGTCTTTCTAACAGAAGAGAAAACCTAGGCTTACTAAAACAGGGTTACTAGGGTGTAACATCCATATAAAATAGTGAGCCTTCCTTCTAAGTAAACATTTATAGGTTTACACTGTTAGTGTATTTTGCCCTGTGTGGGATGCTTTTATTTTCTCCCTGATTGGTATAAAATTATTTCCTTGACAACAGGCTAAAACTTGCAGGCAAAATTGAGGATTGAAGCTGGATCTCCTGTCCAGTATTGTAGCCCTAAGGCCACTCACAAGTCCACATGATAGACCAGCAGGATCTTAGCTTTTTCTCTCCTCCCCCATCTTTATTTACACCTAGATAATGACAGCCATATGCATTCAGTGGATTTGTGCTGTCCTAGTGCACAGAAGTGTTTTGCGAATCTCACTCAACACTCGGTACAGTACACTGTTTTCTACTGTATTTTGATTTTTGTTTCTCCTTGGATGATAACAACTAATTGTTTACATTTTGTTTACATTCTGTCTTAGATCTTGCTTAACTTTCAGTCATATTGCACATATGCTTCTTATTTGCCTGCTGTGACTTTGTTGTCAAATCAAAACCAAGTAATAATTCCAAATTTTACTAAGCAACAACAACTGCGGAAAAGGCATCATTCATGCAGCTTCCATCATTTCTCCAGGGATTTATTTTGTCATCTGCACAATTCAAGTAATCCAGAAACAGGAGACTAATGTTTGACAGAGGGGGTTAAATGCCTCCTCCTCCTCCTCCTCCTCCTCCTCCTCCTCCTCCTCCCTGGCCCACAGACTTCTTATTCAGTGTACTTCTGTTGCTTCCAAGCATCTGGCTCTAAGGCTGTTTTTGTCAAGCTGCTGAAATTCATCCAACAGCCATTCCCACTCCAGTATAAATACTAACACTGAGTATAAGGAAGGTCTGTGTAAATATATCCCCATGCTTCATATATCTTTTATCTGCCTCATTTGCTTGCAACCCCAATAACTGATATATATTATTTATTATTTAAAATACAGGTGTTTCTCACCTGTGGACATAACAATATTGATAGGAAAAACGTATTAGCTATTCTTTTTGAAAGGGATTGATGCCAGTCTTAGGTGACAATCTCCTCAAAGGCTTGGCTGCTGATCTGTAGTTCTCCACCCCACCTCATATGCATTTGAAAGAAAGCTAAATACCTACAAAAATAGTTTTATTTTATTTAGGAAAGAAATACAAAACTGCTTAATTAAAGAAAATATTTAAGCTGTGTATAATAAAATAATTGTCAATAATACACCAATAAAAGCAGCATTTTTATTTTTATTTTAGAAACAAGCGCATACACAACACTATATCTGGGTAGGCTTGCTGAAACAAAGAAGCTAGCTGGTGTGTGAAATGGTATAGCGAGGATGCCTGCTTAATGTCAATAGGCAGGGAGTTCCACAGGTGCTGCCACAGGGAAAAGCTGACTCCTCCCAGATGTGGAAATAATGAAGTTTACCTCCATGGGGTTTCAAAACCCAGTTTTGAGCAGTTCAGCCTGGAGCTTGCCTCTGGGGATTTGGGGCTTGGCTGCTCTAGTGCCATCCCTGAAATCACATTTCACTTAAGGGCATTGTGAGCAAGTACCCCATTGGGTTGGATCCGGCTCTCTCAACAAGAGGTATGGGATCCTTGGCCAGACTGTTGAGAACTGGAGGCAGTCTGTAAGCAACATTGGGGCACTGCTGCTGCTGCCGCCACCACCACTGCCTTCCTCAGAAAAAGAGAGATCACTGGGCAGGGTTCCAAAACCTGCTGCCAGTCTGTCTTCGAAGAATCGAGACTAAGGAATGGCATGCCCATCACTGTCACCCCTGAGGCCCTTCATCTCTGTGACAGCAGACTCTGAGCACAGGCACCTCCATGACGTCCTGCGGGATCAGGAAAGGACAGCTGCTTCTCATAGGCCATTTATTGTTCTTAATTAACCAGCGGCTGCAGCTCTTGGAGACAAAGCTTACGGGCGGCTTCTGCCAAGACACTCTCCATCCCCGTCACCACTGAGCTGCAGTCCAGTATGCAGCACAGCTTTGATTCTTCCGCTCCTCTCCTTACCTTGGAACCAAACAAGATCTGGCTTGGAGTTGTCTTAACACACTTGGGTGATGCCAGCAGTGGAGTTTGTGCCGTAAGGGCTAGAATGTGCCATTTGGGAAGTAACAATTCCTAATGGTTAGAGCTGGATGGTCTGTGAGCCAGATAGAGACAATCTTCTACAGATAGCAGAAAAGTAATATTTTCCAGACTGGTGCAGGAGAAATTGGGCAAAGGGGAGCACCCTCCCTCAGATTCTAGCCAGAGTGGGGTTTAATGTTTGAGAGGGACAGATAATCACATCTTGCGAACTGACTGCTGGGTGGAATTTGTAGCCTTTAGTGGGGAAAAGATGGGGGGAGCACAAGACACACCACTGTTTGCCCCCCACCCATGAAATGTGATACAGTGGTGCCTCGCAAGATGAAATTAATTCGTTCCGCGAGTCATTTCGTATTGCGAAAGTTTCGTCTTGCGAAGCACGGTTTCCCATAGGAATGCATTGTGCGGGGGGGGGGGGGGAATTGCAAAACATTTTCGTCTTGCGAAGCACGACCATAGAAAAATTTGTCTTGAGAGTCACCTAAAAAACCGCAAAACCCTTTCGTCTAGTGAGTTTTTTGTTGCGCGAGGCATTCGTCTTGTGAGGTACCACTGTATATTATGTTTTTAAATCATACAGAGACAACGTGAAACAAAAACAGAGAGGGGCAATACTAATAACAATGTTGAGCTTAACTAAATGCGAATCTCAATGTATTCCCTACAAAGTATGTGGGTTGGAGTGTTCTTGTGCCTTATTATACCAGTACATAATGAAAACACACTCTTAAAGTTGAGTTAGCTTTTGTTCGATTTCCCCCTTTTCTTACAGCATGAACGACCAGTGTGTGGTGCTCTGTGCTTTTGGAAATCCTGGTGTGTGGGTAGATCTCTGCCGTTGCCTACTTTCAGAGAGAGATGGGGGCGGGCGCTGGGATACACGTCTGCAGCTGTGGCTGCACATTAGGGGTTAACTCCTCCTTACTTTGAGGCCAGGAGTTAGCTCTGCTGCGTGGTGGCGGGTGGCTTCTCTTTGCCTGTCTGGCTCTGCCTGCCTCTTGGAAGAGACTGTAATATATTTTTGTCTCCTCCCTCTCCCCCCATGTAGCTACGGTTGGTACAGCCCAAGCCGGCTCTGGAGCTGGAATCCTGTGGGACTGCAGCTCTCAGAGAGGAGGCTGCAAAACACCGGCAAGAGCGGCAGCAGCAGGCACCTCTGTCTGCTTCGTCCTCGGTTGCCTTCTTGTTGGCACTCTGCCACCCCCAGGGGTACCCTGGAGGCTTTTTGGTCCACGCTCAGGGGGCAGAAGGTGATGGGATGCTCCTTGCCTAGCCTGCCAGCATCTTGGTTTCCAGGTGGAGAAAAGGCAGAGGCTTAGCGAGGCCCTTAAGACTGACAGATCTGTAAGTGTTTGGAAATGTCTTTTCCTTTCTCCCCTCTGGGGCTGGATGGTTTTGGGTTGCAGCTGCTTGTATTAATCAGGAGTTCGGAGATGCTTGAAGGATAAAGTGAAGCCTGCCTGTTCTATTTAATGGGCTGGAGTTGCAATGCTGTGTTGTTAAGGGGCATGCGATTTAAGAGCCTTTGACGTGAGATGGGCATGTGGCACTCAACGTAAAAGAGAGGGGTGATTTGCTCAGGCTGCCGCAGAAGGCAAATCCCTGAAAGTTAGAGCAGGAGCATTGGCAAGGTATTCCTGTATTAATAATTGAAGCTTGAGGTTTCTTTTTTTTTCCTGGGAAGTGGGAGGTGTTTTGTGTCTCTGTGTGTAAATCTCTGGCAATTCTCTGAAGCTGGGCTAGCTGACAGCTCATCACTGAAGGGACCTCCACCAGCTATCCTGGTGCAGATGCTGAAGTGTCTGTCTTGGGGAGTGGGGGGAGTGGGTAATGATGACAGCTTCTTTTGCAGTTGTTTTTATCCCTATCATGTTCTCAGATGCATTGCAAGAGTTTTGATTCCTTGTGATGAGAAGTTGTTGCGATGATACCCACAAAAAATGCAGGACTTCTATCCCTTGCACTCTGTTTTAGTATTTTGGTGGTGCAAGGCTTCTCATGAGAAAGGGAGTTTAAAAGCAAACAAACCCACACATACTTTAATTAATTGAATGTGTGTAGATCTGATAGCCATTAGTCACAACCATCTGCATGTACTATGTACAATAAAATTAAAAGTGGGGGGGGGATAACTATGATGCTTATTAGTACTCTTTAAAACATATTTCTATGATCTTCTAGTACTTGTGAGAATACAGCTGTTTGGAAGAGGCTCCACTATTTCATTGAAATGCATTCTGTAAATGCTGCCCAATTTTTTACCCCAAGGAACTAGTCGCATGGCAATTTATCTGTGCTACCTTTTCTCATGTTGCCGGAACAGGCATTTCAGCGATCAACAGAGGACTACTGAGAGAGAGTCTAGCTTTCTAGTGTCTCAGGGCAAGCCTTTAATCCACTAAGAAACTAACCATAATTGCATCCCCAGTGTTTGTGGGAAACCCCAAGGGTAAATTGCATAAAAGAAAAATGAATATCTGGTCCTTGGAGTCGGATTGATGGAGCACCTAGTGACCTCTCTCGCCAATGAGAAGTCACAGTAAAGTATCTCCATTACATACATGTGAATGAAGCCGTCGCTATATATATTACAGCATCGGCATATGTCTGAATTAGCCACATTTCTGTTGCTCTGTGTGTGGTGGGCTCAGGATTTCCAAAAGAGTGGCATAACAAGTGTCACAATATGGGCATGTGACCAACTCAGCATCCGCAGCTATAGTCTTGGTGGAGGAACTTCAGCATTTGGCCAGAGCTTGACTTTAAGTGAAGACCATTGCAGATTTAGAACCAAGCATGATGATATGACTAAGTGTGGGAAGCCATGTCCTGTCTTTACTTCTCCTAGGTATCTTGAGTGTAGGAGGAGCAGGCTATACTGCTCACCCCACTAAAATTTTGCTGCAACACCATAAGGGGACTTTTGCCATGGACGGTTTGGGCCTGGAAGTGATGCTCCCCCATTGGTTCTGGCAGGTGTTGGGAGGCTGCCCAACAAAAGCTGGGGCTCCAGACTGCAGCACATCCTAAAGCTGGTAGTGGCAGTGGAAGAAAGGTTGAGGAAATCTGTGTTGCCATCCGTGGTGTTGCCCAGCCAGCAATTGGAGCTACAGGAGCAGCTGTTCTTGACTGCCCCCCTCATGAGCTGAAGACACATGCTGGCTTTGATGGGGCTGCCAAGCCTTAGCCCTGCAATTGGCCTGGCGGTTCCCCAGCTCTTGCTGTTTTTTTCCTAATGAATTGATTGTTTGCACTGTGCACAGGGAGCCCATTAGGGAGACATGTGAGGGTCATTAGCAAGGCACAGTGGAGCTTGACTATTCAGGCAGTGCCTGGATTGGGAGTGGGAGAGGGGCAATGGGCGGAGGGGGGGAGGGAACCCAAGCAAACACTTCTTCCTTCCACATAAGTTACTGTGATGGAGCGAGTAGTCAGCCTCTGGGGCATCAGGCAGGCTAAAACACTCTGAATCAGGTTTGACAGTTGATGGCAGTGCTCTCCTCCTTGTCCTAGAACAGGGCTTGATTCTTCTGCTTTGTGGTGTGTGCCTTGGTGACCTGCTGAGGGCCAGGTGCAAAGCAGGCATTGCAAGCTTTTGTCATGGGGTGGTGGTGGGGGAAGACCTTCGTGTGGTTATGGAGTTCACACGTGTCTCCAGTGAGCTCAGGATATGAATGAACTCGAAGGGACTGGTTTCTCTTGTGTCACCCTTTCTTTTGTCGGGTAGTTGTGACACTTGTGAAACTTGCTCAGCATCTACTAAGAGAAGTGGCCCCCTCCCCCACAAACTGGAATGTGTTGTGCAGAGGTTTCTGGGAATAGGCTGCTAAAGGACAGCAGGGCCAATTTTTCCTTTTCTGTGACAAGTTTCGTTCTGAAGGAATGAGCACTGAAAATCTGAGTGCCGAAAATGTATATTGCCAGCTACTGCAGTGCAGTTGCTTTTGGGGAGGAATCAGCATCTGTTTTAAGTGCCCAGCACTGAGTTCCCTGGTAGCTGGCTGAGATCCCACAACAAGAATTCTGGTTATTGTAGATGTAACAGCTAAGAACTCTAGATGGGGAAAAGCTAATAATCGTATCATTTCAGAAATGACGTTTCCAGGTATATAATTATGAAATGCTTTACTAGACCCTGGTGGGTAGGAAACACACGTGTCTCATTGCCGGATGATGCCCTGGAGATCCTGCCTGTTCTTTTGAACACTCTTAAGGCAGCAACAGCAGGATCGTATGCAGCTCCTCTGGCTCTCCTTGGCATGGTACTTTTATCTGCCGTTACTGCTTTCCCACTCTGCTACATGAAGATGGATGCAGGATCTGGAGGAGAAATGGACTGGGAAATGCAGTAGCTCCTTGCGTTCCTGTTGCCGTGGGATGTTTAGACCCAGGCAGGATCTCTAGATTGTGATCAGGCAACCTTTTGGGAAGGGCCATAGCTAAATGGTAGGGTACATCTCTGCATTGCAGAACATCCCAAGTTCAATCCCTGGTATTTCCAGGTGGAGCTGGAAAATGTCCTGCCCTCTGAAAGTCTGGAGAGTCACTGTTAATCAGTGTAGAGTAGGCAGCACAGCTCGACAATCCATGGTCTGACTGTATAAAGCAGCTTTTGTGCAATTTGACCTGGAGATTTTCTCTAAAGTAATAATCCTCCATCTTGTATTTATTCTTGAGCGATTTATAGGGGCAACAGTGAGTGACAGATTGCTCATCAGTCAAGCACCTCCAGTGCCATCAGACATCTTTCACCCTTCACCTAAAGTAATTTCAACTTTTTCGTGGACAGTAACAAACTTACTTGAACACACTGTTGATACTAAATACAATTTAGAGGGAGATATTCTGTCTCTTGACAAGAAAAGGAAATCAATACTTGCAGGCCAGCTGAGTTGGGTTGAAAAGTGACTCTAGATAGACAGTAGCTGGTTTGGATGGGAAGACAAATGGAATTCCTTGCGTAGTGGGTGATGTCAGTAATTATAGACAGGACTTGTACGATTCAACCAAGGGAATGCCAGATCCTGTGATTTAGTGTGGGCTGTGCAAGTGAGCCATGAATTTTCATGAATGTGTGTACTTATGATATCCTCTTCAAAGAATGGAATGTGATGTATCTCATGACAGAGAAAGTGGAAAAGAAGTAAGGACATGAGGCATTACAGTGAAAAAAATGTTTGCAGGGACTGTGGATTGATTGAGTGATTGATTAATTTGGACACTCTTACCCTATTCATCCGAAAGCTCAGGGTGGCATACATGGGTCCCCCCACCTCATTATCCACACAACAACCCTGCGATTTCAATGTGGCTGAGAGAGAATGACTAGCCCAGGGTCACTCGGAACTTCATGATGGTTGAAGTGGGATCTGAGCCTGGGTCTCCTCAGTCCTAATTCAGCAATGTTACTTGGAGCACTATGGCTTGGAAAATGGTATCTAGAAATGGATCCTTTTGTCTCCTGAGCATTTACTTTACAAATCCTTTTGTGTGGCTATGAATACCTGAAACTTTTAAACAGAAAAGGTTTTGACAAAGCCACATAGTGTTTACTTGTGACATAGTTGACCACACAAGTTATCTAGATTTCCTGCCTATTGACAGCAGCAAGAATGTCAGTTTATGTAATTGCCAGTAGCTGTTGGTTATAGTCCAGTTCCGCTAGAGGTGTCATCCCCTTTGTACCTTTGAACCTCCCTTGCCTCCCAGTCTATTGCTTATTATTCTTTGCTTAGTAGGTGAAACATCTTGCTTAGAGCTGCCTTGCAAATTGACCCAATGAAAATGTAACCATGGTTAGGTGATCAAAGCTGTGCTGCAGGTTTGCATCTCCTTCCTTGCCCATCATCGCCTTCCTTACTTTCACTCTCAAAAATTAACTCCCCTCTCCTGGTTAGATTTGACTCTGGCACAGCAGCATTAACATCTGCAGCAGCACAAACAGGGATGGAAGCTTGTTTGCAAACCATGTCTAGTGCCAGTCAAGATGTCTACATGAGCCATGGAAAGGAAAGAATTTACATGAGTTAGAAGATTGCTAGTCTGGCACCTAGACTGGCTTATTACCGGGGGGGGGGGGTGAGCTCTTGTTTGTTGCCTATGTCCACATGGTGACTACTATAATGTGTGGAGGGTGCAGACATGTGAAAAATTGGTGGCATGGACTTGGAGACCTTATGGTTTAAAGGCACCACAGAGACATGCAGAGGAGCAAAGAAAACCCATATTTTCTGTAGTGTGTGAAGCAGCCTTGGGAGACATTAAAAACAGATCTACGAGCAACCTTGTCACAAGTTAGATCTAAACAACAAGATATGAAATGGACCAATGTAGTGTATTCTACAACACATACTGAGCACACAGCAGTTGGGACTCTGATCTGCTTTAATGTCTCAAGTAACTACATTCTTTCGCTCCCTTTCCCTTGAGGAGTCTATTTTGTTTACCTTGCTTTATTTTTAGGAATTTTGAGGTCAAGACATGTCGATTCTAGCAGAAGGGAACAAAGTAATTGCCTATGACTCTGTATTATTTCACAACTTGCTTTGCCCCATAGTCTGCAGAGGTAGGAAGTTGGTTCACCCCTGAATTCCTGTGTGGCTTCAGAGAGCCCACTCCATGATAGATCTTGGCCAATAGTCAGCAAAAGTGCTATGGTTGGGTTGTTTGTGTTCTGCATGGGGAGCTAGGAGTGGTTGTGCTCTTGCTGTGGTGGGAGGGAGGAAAGGTCTGGTCTGCAAGCATTTGCTCTCAGAACGTTAAGGCCTGAGAGCTGAAAGCCAGTCACCCCTATAAAATGGACTTTGAGCAGTTTCTCCTGTGAGGTTCAGCGTAGGGTCTGGCTGATCGGTCCATGGTGTTTGCCTTCAGCCTCTGCAGGCGCAAACAAGAGAGAATGTGTTTCTGCCAGGTTCCTTTTAACAGAACAAAGGATGTGTTATTCCCCTTAATAGACTCTCTGGAAGCCAACTTAAGGTACTCGTCTCCAGGCTGGAAGCTGATTATTATTTCTACATCAGACAAGTGGTAGGGAAAGCCTTACCAATTAGTTTAGACTTTTAGAAGGGATGGGATACCCTTTTTTGTTTTAGTGCTTCTCAACCTCAAAGCAGACACTAAGAGTCTAGAAGCTGGTGAGAAATGGGATCCTTTTAACTGGGCGTGATGGTGAGGAGCCTTCACTTTTTACAGTAGGGATGGGGACTGTGTGGTCCTCCGTGGACTCCAACTCTCATCAGCCATAGCCAGCATGCCCATTGGTGAGGGGTGGTGAGAGTTGTAGTCCAACAACATCCGCAGGGCCGCAGTTTCTGCACCCTTGTTCTTCAAGAAAAGCAATAGCATCTGTTCATTTTTAGCTAGCATAGTCAGTTCCTGGCCCTGCCAGAAATTCCTTGTTAAACATGGCAGTAAGTATTTTCATCTCCGGGCTGGAGTCCTCCATCTGCAACATGGTTTGTGGTTGTCACAAATGCTAGCAAGAATGGCATTGAAAAAGCCCAATAAAAGGTGATGCCAGTTGATAAGGGATTATTCCCTATTTGAAAGGCGATCTGGTCCTCAGCTCAGTGGCATTTCCGGTACTTTGAGAACCAACATTTGAGACATGGTGGGGTCAAGCTGAATAGCATATGCTGGTTGCCTATCCGGAGTCCAACTTTAAATCCCTGCTGGGCCAGGAACATACAGTCACTGCCCTTCAGGAAGTCTCGCCTTCAATCCTGCATCTGTTCAATGGGAGTAGGAGTGGCTTATTTTGCATGACTGTTGTGAGCTTGAATAAAGCAACAATTGTGCATATTATGCAATCTGCCAAAATTAATATGTGACTACATATTCAGGAAATGAATGGCCAGGCATGGAAGGAGATGTCTGGGAACTCTAATCATAATACTAATATAATGGTGGCTTCCAGACCCAACCCTTGTCCCTGGTAGCAGAGCAGCTGAATATGGCAAACAGGAGGATGGATCATAAGATAGTTCTTGGGCGTTTGTAAGGTCTGGGACCCTGTGACACAGACTGACAGCTGGTAATTTGAGTGTGGGCGTCAAGTGACCCTTGGGGGTGGATGATGAACCAATGGATCAAATAGTGCTTGTGCCATTTTCTTTTATTTTAAATGGTGAGCTCTTGTTGGAACTAGTAAATATAGCTCAGAAACTGATGAACCTGGGCTATGTTAACAGAGACCAGAAAACAGCATAAAATTGGGCATATTTCACATAAGATTTCCTGCTTGTTGTCAATAGCTGCCATTCATTGGACATGGTATGGGGTGGGTTACGAGCAGCAATCAGAGTTGCTCTGTTTCTGTTATTTTTCTTTTGTTGCATCTGGTGACTAATCCAGAGAAGGTTACACCCTGATAAACACACCTGTCTTTAAGGTGCCACAAGACTAGTTCTGTTTCTAATGTCAATTTTCAGTAGCATCTTCGCTCTGTTGATGCCCTGGGCCAGTCTTGAGTTCCAGCAGCTTCATACTTTTCAGTGTGCACAGATGTGAAAAAGGCTTTTGGAAAGGATTTCCAGAAAGTGAACTTGGCAGTTTAATTTTCCTTTGAAGGATGATGAGGTTCAGCAGAGGTAGTATGTGCTTGCCATTTCTGTGTGCACAAATTGCCCTAACTTCTTAGCTTGAATACATTCCTGAGCCACTTCCTGAAGCAAAAGGATGGAAAGAGTGTAGAATTAGTACATTATATTGGTTTATATATGACGTGGGTTGTGCTGTGGTTTAAACCACTGAGCCTCTTGGGCTTGCCAATTGTAAAGTCGCCAGTTCAAATCCCTGTGACGGGGTAAGCTCCCGTTGTTCTGGCCCAGCTCCTGCCAATCTAGGAGTTCGAAAGCACGCCTGTGCAAGTAGATAAATAGGTACCACTGCAGCGGGAAGGTAAATGGTGTTTCCGTGCACTCTGGCTTCCGTCACGGTGTCCCATTGCGCTGGAAGCAGTTTAGTCATGCTGGCCACATGACCCAGAAAGCTGTCTGTGGACAAACGCTGGCTCCCTCGGCCTGAAAGTGAGATGAGCGCCGCAACCCCATAGTCGCCTTTGACTGGACTTAACCATCCAGGGGTCCTTTACCTTTTACCTTTTATAGCATCATCATCTTATCACCCCTTTTCCCTGGCCTTGACAGCTGAGATGTATATTTTCAGGACCCACTCTATTTGTGTGTGTGTGGTTGCATTTTTTATTGTAAGTTTAAAAAACTTCTGATGTACTTCTAATCAATGTAGCCCACCCCTGGGACCTTAGGGTGAAGGCAGGGCAATAAAGTTGTTTGTTTGTTAATTACCAGCAGCCACAACCTGCTTCCTTCAAATGCATGATGTGGAGTGAGAAGGGAGTGATGGTAAAGCCAAGTGTTTTAGCTGTTTCTCAAAGGAAATGATGGAGGTGGGGTGTCTGCAGATGTTTCTAGGAAAGCAGGACTGTCCTATGGCAGTTTTCAGTTCTGATCCAGAAAGAATTACCAGGTAGGGCAGCCGCTGCCGACTGGGACTGATGGAAATCATAGTCCAGAACATTTAGAGGGCATCAGGTTGGGGAGAACTGATAGAGGCTGTGCTTGATTAAATTTCTTCTCTTCCCTTGAGTTGTTCTGATCAGGGCCATGGCTTTCTCTCATCTCCCTGACTGCTGTCTCATATTTTCCTCAGAGATCCACGGAGGACCACGGTCCCGCCAGTTGCAGCCTGCACGCTCCCTCCCAGGGCCTCCCCACTGCCTGAAGCATTTTCCTGTTGACCTGCGCACCTCCATGGATGGCAAGTACAAAGAGATAGCCGAGGTAGCGTGACTTCTTCATTGCTGTTGCTTCCCTCTTTTATAACATTGGAACCAGGCCTACAAGGGCACCACCTCAGAGTTATACCTAATGGTCCCGAGTTCCTCTTTTCCTTTCATTGCTTTTTTTATGAAACAAGCTTGTAACTCTCAACTCTGTAACCCTGAACTCTGACAAATGCATGCAATTCCTCTTGCATTTGCAAAGATTGGGGGGGGGGAGAGATAATCCATGCACCCTCTCACTGTTGAAGGTAATGAGTGGGTTGCTTTCAACTCCTGCAAATGGAAGGTGAGAGGGAGGTGATCTTTGCCAGTTCCTCTTGTGCCCCTGGGAAATGCGCTTGGTCGTGGTGGGTGGGTGGGAGGTGGAGGGTTGGGGGACCCATGGGAGGGGCTGTGGGGATAAATCACCCTCCCCTTCTGTTTGTGGAAGCTTCTGCTGGTTTGATGCCTTGGCTGAAGTACAGTTTTGCTTTCTTAGGATCCACCTCTGGATCCAACCCAGTGTTTGGGAGTTACTTCTCATTGAGTGTGCTTATAGTGAGGTTTTGTTGGGGTGCTTCCCAGAGGGCCAGGTTGCCACATTGTGCTAGTTAGTGCCACCGTTCAGTTGAGGCATAAAGTGTTGTTACGTGGTCTCCACTGCCATATTGATTCCACCATCTCCCAATTTTAATTGTGGCATAAAGGAAAGGTGGACCTAGCATTGTTTGCAGCCCACACTGGCTGTTTTCGTCCACTGGTTGGGGATGCCAGATTCTAAGGTAGGCAAATCTTGTGCAGTTCTGGGACTCTGTTATGTACTTCCAAGTCCAGACGTGGCATGCTCACAGCAAATGTGCATTAGCCTAAATGCAGCCTCAAAGCCTGGCAAAGTCTGTCCCTTGTGCACTTAATGGTTTCTGGAGTAGCTAGAATCTCTGCGAGTGATGAACTGTCCTGCTAATCACAGCATTACAAGAGAAAGGAGGAGCAAGAAAAAGGAGAAGCTCTTGTTATGTTCCCCTTATTGCCTGACCCAGTTCCAGGCTTCCTGTTTCAGGCAATCAGAACAATTTTTCCAACCTCAGTAATAGGTAAGCAATCTCTTGCTGGAGTGTGAACTGAGCCATTGTCAGGGGAAGTGATTACAGGAGTACTTTGGCCAGACTTTTTGTCTGGATGGGCTCTTGTCTGCTTTGGAGAGCTTGGGTGCATTCTCTCTCAGTTGGAAAGACTGAAAAGGTCCCTAATTTCAACTGGGGAATTTGCAGGTCAACGGCAAGTGGCCTCGCCAACTTGCCTCGCCAGTAATTCTGATGCTGATACCCTTTAACCTATGCAACAGATGTTTCCATTGTAATTGTTGGCACAGAAATTTGGCTTTTTGCCTTTAGCTATCTAAAGAGTGAGCACAACTTACCACAGGCAAGCTTTCAAGAATTGGGTACCTGAGTGAATTAATTGAAAATGCATTTTGATCGACCTACTGGCAGGCTAAGTAATTGAATTGCTTGTCTGATTTATTGGTGGAAATCCTTGCAGAGCGAGCCTGACTCAGCACTTCCCAGCTCATGTCTCTTTGTAGCACAGCTCGCTTTCTTGCTGCCTGTGCTTCAGGGCTCTTTAGTTGCAGTATGGAAATGTCCATAGCAAGATCTTGTCCTTTTTCTTGTAATTCAGGAGAACTGTCTGTCCCCTTCCTTAAAAAAGAAGAAGAAGTTGTATATATGTGCTATAAACTTCATTTTTCAATTTAGGCACCCCCCCAAAATCCACAAACATCTTAGAGCAGTTGCAAAACTGAACCATGCTACAAATCTGTCTTCAGGCCTTGCTCTTGAACATGAGGGGCCATGGGGGTGGGGGCTGAGGGTCACATTGGCCTAGTAGAAAAGCTGTGGAGCCATATACCTGAACCAGGCGGGGTCACATCCACACAAAATCATAAACTCTTGATGCACACACAATTTCTGTTTCTCTCTCATAACACCACACATATCATGGAAGCAGAGGCATATTTTTAATTATTACTAGCTCCCTTCAAGTTATACCTTCCATTTCCTTCATAGACTTTGGTTTTTTTTAAATAAAAAAATACTTTGAACTTCCTATATTTGTACTGATTATCCAAAAGGCTCAGTAATTCTAGTGTGATAATGCAAATATGTTCAATCAACAGCTGAATTGCAAGTCCTTCCCCAAAATTGAGATCCAACAATTGCAAAATGTGTGGACTACTTTTTGCATTTTTGCAAAGAATACAAGTTTGCTGTGACCTTGCAGAGAAAGGAGCCATGGTTGCACACCCTCTTTCCATTACTGCTGAACAGCTGATGGTTGGCAGGGCACCCAGAGGGCTGCATGAAATCTGGCCAAACCATGGGTATCTCACCCCAGGTCTAGGACATTAAAATGTGTATGCATTTTCAAGGCAGGAAATGTCATTTCAATCTACCTTTGCCAAACTGAAGATATTAGGTCTGCCCTCTCTCTTTCTGGTCCCAGACTGATAGAAGTGTCACGGAGCCTGTTGGTGGAGCTCACATCATGTGCTGATTTTAATGGGTCCATAGTACAGACTTATTAAAGTGTACTTATTAAAATCACAATAGCTGAAGTACATAAATGTCGTATGCACACTGTAGAAAAGCATTGTGGCGTGATGTAGGTTAGCCCCACCTCACAGGCTTGAATATACACTTCAGATGTTACGGCTTTAGTGGATTCACAGTACAGGTCTGTAAAGTCTATATCTTACAACTGAAATGTGAGGCATGGTCCTAAGCAGAGAGACACTGGATGTGAGCACTGGTGGTGGTATGGAAGTGTTCGAAGCTGCCTGCTCTAGCTTCCACCTGACCTTTGTAGGAAGAAATTGGGGCCTGCTTGATGGCCCAGCAGCTGTTGTTTCCTGATGTTGACACATCCGTGTGTCAGAAACATGCTGGGGAAGGCAGCAGGGGAGACGGGGACCTTGAGATATATTAATCATTAATGCACCTTTCGATGACCTGGGCAATGGGAAACCAGCAGCAGTGAGGTTCATCTAACAGTCATCACTCAGGCAATTGTAAGTCACTGCGTTGGTGACCCCATTGTGAATTCCTGCCCTGAAAAAGCAGGCATTGTGGCATGGATCCCACCCACAACTTTCATGGATGCTGGCAGAGGATTCCCATCTCGGCAGACAGACTCCAGGGGGACTCTCTTAATGGACTCGCCTGCTGGTGTCCGCATTGCTTGCCAGGGGTTTGTTATGTGGGAGGCTTAACTACTCCTCCCTGCCCCACCCTTGGTCAACTGCACTGTTGTGCTGCTGTGCCCACAGGAGCTGTTCTGCCGTTCGTTGGCTGATAGTGAAATGCGCAGTGCCCCCTATGAATTCCCAGAAGACAGCCCCATTGAACAGCTGGAGGAGAGGCGCCAGCGGCTGGAGCGGCAAATCAGCCAGGATGTGAAGTAAGTTGCTGTGGTGCTTCTTGGTCTTCTCCTAGCTCCTTTGTTTGGTATTTCCAAGAGTAGGAAGGTACATTTCAGAGAAGTTCATGAACAAAGACAACTGGATGAATATGAGCAGTTGAGAACTGAGAAAGGTGGCAAGAAGCCAAATGGGGAACCCTTAGTTGCAACCTAGAATAGAATGCTATAACTCGGGAAACAGGCTTGATGGAGAAGACACAGGTGGTCCAAAGAGGTGCACATCGGACGTTGACGAGGATGCCTGCCATTGACATGGCTGTGTGTGTGTGTGTGGTGTGTGTGCATATACATAACTGTGTATGTGTGTGTTTGTTTGTACCTGGCAGTTTTACACAATGCTTGTCCTGCTTACAGTCTGTCTTGGGTGCCCAGAGGCTTTTCACTGGTGGGATTGCTTTGTGGTTATCTACTTTACCAGCAGTCAAATAAAGGCCTCTGGATTTCTTCCAGCTCTGTCTGCCCAGAGGTGGCTAGATTCGTTTAGAAACCAGGACTGGAGAGAGGACAAATATGGCCCAGTACAGATGTTGTGACCAAACCATGCCTAGGCTATTGGAAATGTGCTGTAAGAGCATTTGCTCGCTCTTCTCCATGCACACACCAATTCCCTTTTCCGCTTCCTGGGTTGTGGTAACCATACTTTGGCATGATGTCTGGATTGATCAAATTATGGTTACAACTGGCCATAGTTTGCCTCTTCACCAGAACCAGAAACTCACATTGAGCTATACTTTCTGGTTCAGGTGGGGGTGGTTTGCCTGATCTTCCTGGCAAATTGGTTGCCATGGATGAGGAGGGACTTACTATTCAAATCAGCAGCACTTTCCTGATGGCCAAACCATGGTTTGGTTTTGATGTTTGTCCTAGGCCTTTGAGTCCATTCTCTTCTGTTTCCCATTGCTGGTGAATATTGCTGTACAGTGTCTGCCATTTCTGGTGTTGGTTTCTGCATTAATGCTAGTGTTTTCTTTTTTCTTCTCCTTCTCTTCTCCTTTTCTTCCTCCACATTTTCTCATCTCTCTGTGTGTTTGTGTGTCTCTCTCTCTTCCTCCCATCTCTTTTTCTGTCTCTCTGTTTGTTCCTGTCTTGGCCTTGGCCTCCACTTCCCATTTATCCTCAGACTAGAACCTGACATTTTACTCAGAGCCAAACAGGACTTCCTGAAAATTGACAGTGCTGCTGACTTACAGTGAGTGCCTGGCATTAATTCTCTCTGCCCTTGACTCAGGGGTGGGAGCGGGAGCACCCTGCAGGCTGCATCCTCATCCTCTCCCCACCTTGGCAGGCACAAAGGAAGTGACACTCTTGCAAGAGTTCTATCCACCTGCATGTGGCACATTCCCACTCTTAATCATGCCACCGCTGGGTGTGTGGCCAATTCATTAGGTGCAGGTACTGCTAAGTCAAACTAAGTCCTGTGCAGGGATTTGGGACTGCCTTGTGCAGGCTTAAAATGGGGAGGAGGCAGAGGCATGCGTACACAACCCTTCCACCTTCCCTCAGCATCCCAGTGCATGCCAGCTCCTGTTCAGACCTTCCTACAATCAGTGCAAAGCTTTAAAGGGGGCGGGGGTGGGGATTCTATGTGCAATGTGCTTAGAAATCCCCCATCAGACCTTGTACAAGTGGGGCCAGGAGGCACAAGGAAGTTGGGGGGGGGCTTGCATTTATATCCCTCGCCTCTCCATCTTAAGTCCACATAATTTTGCCCCAAATGTCCGAGTAGGGCTCTAATCTTGCCAGCAGAGACATGCCAGACAGCCTGGAAGCAGGCCTGGAACTGGACTTCAGAGTGGAAAGATGGTGTAAATCAGGGGTCGCCAACTCCCAAGAGACTGCGATCTACTCAGAGTTAAAAGCTGGCAGTGATCCACCCCATTTTGGGTAGTTCAGGTCAAAGTTATTGGGCTTTTTTAGGGAGGAAAGCTCTGTTGAGCTTCTTTGGGGGGGGGGGGAGCCAGTGATCTACAAGTGGCCTACCACAGGCGTCCAGTAGTCTATCGGTAGACCACAATCTACCTGTTGGACGTGCCTAGTGTAAATGGATGAAGTGAATCTCCCCTCACCTCCTGGAGGAGAATGAAAGTTCGGTGTTTTAGAATGGAGAAATCCTTGCAGAGGAAAGGCCAAAGCTAGCCACTGTTTTGGTGCATGTGTCAAGTTTGGCAAGCCCTCCTGAGAAGTAGATGCTGTTCAGATTGAGAAGCTGGGAAGCCCCATGGCAACTAGGGCAGGTAGAAGCGCCTTTGGTCCCAAGCCTACCATGGCTCTCGACACAGCTGAGCGGGGGATTCCTCCCTTTCCACTGCTGGTCACTTTCCCTTGTTCCTTTGCTCTGAGCTCCATTTCCCTCCTGTCTTTTTATTATAGTGGTGATGATTCTTTTCACGGCAGGCGCAGTGGGTGGAGCCAGCCTCTTGTCTCTGTGTTTTATATTTCTTCCCCCACCTTCCCTCTTTTCATGGTGCTGGCTGAGCAGCTCAGATCCCTAGTAAGCCCAGCCCCTCTGCCAAGCGAGGTCCTTGCCAGGGGGTCCCTCGGAGGCCAGCTTCTTCAGGCCCTTGCTCTGCTGGATCTCTGCTTCTGGTTCTGTACATCTTCTGCCAGATGATTGACTTCATGCAGTGCGGAAAGGGGCAATTGGTCACCTGGTGAAACTGTGCAGAATGAAACAGCCCTTCCCCGAGGAGCAGGAACCACCTTCCTGCTCCGTGGGCTCCCTGTTTGAATGTCCATGGTTCTGAAGCTGCCAGGTGTCCATGACTGTCTCCACCTCTTTCCGTAGTTCAGGGCTGCTCTCCATGTGGTCGGCGGGGAGGTTGTCCCTGTCTTGAACGTGTTTTGTGTGTGGTACGTCCTGCTTTGATGTCTTGAAGGGCCTCTTTCGAAAAGGGGACTCCAGTTAGCACGGCAGGATACCGGCAGAGCCAAATCTGTCATATACTGTTGCTCCCTCACCTCTCCCTTTTCTTTCCTCTCTCCCCAGATTGTTTAAGGAGCAGGGAGAGGACCTGGTGGACCAGTTCCCCAAAGAACGGGATGTGCTTCTGGAAAGGGAGTTCCAGAGGGTCGCCATCTCCGGAGAAGAGACATGCGGGGTAAGGCTGACGGATTCAGAAACTAGCCATCCCATTTGCACCCACCCATAATCTCCCGCAAAGGAACACGGGTTCCCAGACAGTGGTCTGCAAGCTTCATGCGGGTGACCCATGCTATGTTTGTAAAAAAAAAAAAAAATGCAATTAAAAATCATGCAGCACCCAGCACAGTGCATTACAACTGCTACAGCAGGCAGGGAAATCATTCAGTGGTCTGACAATGTGTTCTGCAATATTTAGATGGGGCAGGGGGCGGGTGGGTTGGGAACCACTGCTCTACACAACATGCTGCTTTCTGATAACAATCAGATAGCCTCCAGGCAGGAAATGACTCCAGTTTAGCCCTTAGCTCAGTGCTAGAGCACATTGTGCTTTGCATGCAGAAGGTCCCAGGTTCAATCCCTGGCATCTCCACTTTAAAGGATCAGGTAGCAGGGAATTTGAAAGGCCTCTGTGTGCCTGAGCCCCTGGAGAGCAGCTGTTGGTAAAAAATATGCAACACATCTAAATAAACCAGCTGGACAAATAGAATTTACTGACAGGCTCTGTATTTTGTATGTTTGTATTTTTGGTGCTTTGTAGTTTGATGTTTTGAATGTTTGCTGTGAGTCACTTTGGGCATAGCTCATTGTGGAAAATTGTTATTTATTTATTTTATTATTAATTTATTTCAAGTATTCAAAGAATTTTCTAACTAATTTTTTCAACACCTATGTTGTAAGTGTTATACCCCCAAAAATTGCAGATGGGAGTCTGTGACTAAGAAGAGGAGCTTGCCTAACTTCACCCAGTGGTTCCATTTGGATACTTTGCTAAACTTCAGCTTAGCGTGCTGTGAATGAGCCCATGTGAGCTTCTGGCTCACATGCTCCCCCTTTCCCTCTCCTCCTGGAATTCATAAACTTTTACTTCTGTTTTTGCTTAATCTCATGTTTCAGTGTTGTACAGACTGTGGATAATGTTTATCATGGTTTGTTTGAAACAAGCCAAATACAAACCATAGTCAACATTAACCCCAGTTTATGGTTTGAATGACACTAAACTATGATTAACTGAACTCAGGCGTGACACCGTCTAAACTATTTTTCATGGCTACATTGGAGGTAGAGTATTTTTTGGGGGGGGGTGGATTGGAGCACGCACAAGCCAAAGACTCACTATGACTTGTTCTTGTCTGGTTAAACTATGGTTTAATTTGGTGTTCAGACTTGGCTGTGTCTGTTAGGAACCTCTGGAGTGATTTGATTTAGCATGAAGAAGCTGCAGCCGTGTATTTCACTTTCATTGTGTTTATTTATGGATATTGAAGTTCTGCATGCTAAGTGGCTTTTTATTGATATCTTGCAAAGCAGTTAGAGTTACCTAACACAGTCCCTGTGTTTTTCCATGTTATGCACTGAATCTCTGAAGACTTCCTTCTGGCTGCTGTTTTGATTTTCTGGCCTTCTTTATATATTTTGAATGGATCAGTTAGCATTTTGTGGTTATTTGAAATTTGCACTTGATAGATTTGCTTTATTGGAAACATTATTATTATTATTTATATTTTACGCATTTTTGTCTAGTGGTTCATGCCGTCTGTTTCCTATCCTGCCCATCATGATTCCTTGATAAGTGCTGTTCCCAGTTCAGCTAACTGTTTTTCTTTGCCTCCCCCCCCCCCGCCGCCGCCCAGGTGCCTTTCACAGACCTGCTGGATGCTGCCAAGAGTGTGGTGAAGGCCTTGTTCATTCGGGAGAAGTATATGGGGCATTCTTTGCAAAGCTTCTGCAAGACCACAGCCCGCTTCCTACAGGACCTTTCAGAAAGACCCTTGGCCCCCAGGATGTATGAGGAGATCCCCGAGACCCCTGGGGCTGGAGGTGAGGTCTGAATCTGGACCTGTGTGTGAGAGGGCATTTCCTTTCACTCCAGTAATGGAGGTGCCTAAAGTGGCAGATAGGAAGAGGAACACAGAGAAGGTTTAGATTGGTCCCTGGCTACTTACAAGGTGGTCATGGTATTGATGATGCCTTTGCAAGGCCAGCAGGTAGTGGAAGCCAGGGCATGGTCCAGAGGCAGCTCCCCTCCTCTCCCACACCCAAGGAGAGCTGTGGGGGCAAGTCATACATTGCCCCCAGCTTTGGGGTAGGCAAGACTGGGTACGTAGCTGCAACATTTAATGGGGCATATCTTCATGTCTCCAAGGGCTCAACTACAAATAATTTATAAGTGATCCCATGGAAAGATGCCAGAACTATGGGTTGAGTGTAGGGTCGTGTGTTTATTTGGAGACTAAGGCAACCCAAATCCTGTGCTGAGAAATGCTGAATTCTGCAAATGTTGGGTTCCAGTTGAGTACATTTGGGGTTTGGTTTTGTTTTTTGCAAAATTCATTTTGTTCAGGTTTTATTAGTCTTAGGGAGGCAAGGAGCTTATGTGGGGTGTTGAAGTTCTAGCGAATGTTCTGTGGCAGCCACCCCTCTGGATTCTGAGAGTTCAGCAGACTTTGCCCCCACATTTCAAAATGTATCTTATGTCATGAGAACTAGAAACTTGCTTGCTCTCAAAAAAAAATGTACAAAGATTCTGAGAAAAATGGAACTTTGTACCCATTAATTACATTCTACAAGGTTTCTGTGCTCCCGTGGAGTCAGCCTTGGATGATTGGGGGAGATGGCGTGACTTGGACCAAGTGAGACTGTGCCGTCCCATATTGACTTGATCCATCATGTTCTGTAGCTGAACAACCATCACTGAGCTGACTTGTTTTGTGCCCCATGTGCTAGCTTTTCTTTCTCACCAACTCTTGCTAAACAAACAAACAATAACTGGATAAGGGAATGTGTCATCAACTTCAAGGAAAGAGATGGTTCCTGAGAATAATTAGTTTTATTTTTTGTATTTTGTTTTTTTTGTTTAAAATAGTAGGTGCAGTATCTGTAGTGATGAAGCAAAAGTATACCCTCTCATTTGCTCTTTTCTGTGTTGCAGATGCTTCAGGGCACACGCCATTTACAAACCAGCATCCTTATGAGAAGTGTGACCCTGAATCAATGCCTGGAGACCTTGGCTTTGGCCTGAAGATGGTCAATGGAGTAGTCCACGTGTACACTAAGCAGGACATCACCGACAAGTAAGCAGGAATGGGAGAAGGCATGGCAATATCTTGCTGGGTACAGATGCCTTGGTATTCTAACAGTGCTTCTAGGAAAATATGTTCTTTAGTGACAGGTAAAATTTGGAGGTGAGCATAGGTCATTCACAGTGATTTTATCCATGGCCCACACCTAAATGGCCAAGTTATTCCCTGTTTTCTCTGTAGCTGGGATTCTTGGATGCGTTTAGCTCAAGTATCTATAGAAATGGCATATGCCCAATGAAAGTGAAAATTCATCTATAGTCATCCTGAGCTTTTAGGAAGTCTAGCTCCATATTCTTATGTAGCATCTTGTGAAAACACTTCCCTCATGCAAATCGTAATATATGCACACATGATGTCTGATAATGAACACTGTCAAAATCACTATGAATCTTGTGCTTTCTTCCCGGTATCCATTTGCCCTTGGAAAGTATAGAAGGGAATATTTGTACTACAGGAGCTGGGGAAGAAGGTGTGATTGACAGCCGCCTACACAGCTTTGAGAGCACAGAAAGGCAGATCCACATTTTAATTGGGCCTGTTCGTTATTTGAACCAAACAGCACATGCTGTTTTCAAACTAGATTAAGCAAATTAGTAAAATGTATGAAAACCTTATTGTTAAGTCTTTTTTCCTTCTAACATATTCAGAGTACTATATAATAAAACTGAATTTAAAAAACATCAAATTCTAGCAAAATAGCTATTAACCAGTTTCAGACACTTAGGTAAATCCTTGCAAACAACCAAGATTTTACATGGTGGAGGAATGAATGCAATAATACAGCTAGACAGGACTTCCTGGACAAAAAGTTGAACCTTGCATGGGATAGTTTTGCATGAAATGGAAGTTCCTCAAGCTTGAACCCTAGTTGTGATTTTTTAATAAATACTGACATGGCAGGAAAACGGGCATAGATAAGTGAGGAAAATACAATATACATACAATAAAAGAGCACACATACAATAAAGAACAGGAGTCTGCCCCAGAAACAATCTGTGTTTTTCTCAATGCATTTCAATAATAGTAACTGCTAATGCTTACAATTTCTTTTAAAGTGAAAGTTCTCAGGAATCTTAATTTCCTACTTTGTATGGAAATATCAGTTAACCTGATTTAACAGAGTTGGTCTAGTAAGCAGCTCGATATTCTGGCAATTTCAATTTGAAGCAGTGGTAATAACTGCCAATTTCTATATTTCAAGCATTTTGTTTGCCAGTTTGCTCTTGAGCTAGCGCCTTCTTTGGTAGCTCCCCCCCACCTTTAGTTCTAACTAATGATTTTAGAGAGAGATCTTCCTTTTGTGCTATTGGCAGGGCTGATCTTTGCTTTCCTCTCATTTTGCACATAGAACTACACAAAATGCACATCTGGAAAATATAGCTCTCTGATTCCCTTTTACTTGTGTCTGCTTGTGTCCGTGATCTTGTTTCATCTCTTTCTTCTTCTTCTTCTTCTAGGACCACAGAACTAGACTTGCCTTACCCTGACCTGCAGGAGTTCATTGCTGACATGAATGTCCTAATGGCTCTGATCATCAATGGTCCAATGTAAGTGATGCTATTATTTTATTTCTTTCAACTTTACATGCAGGAACAAGCTCCTTCTTCCAAATGACAATTAAGTTAAATGTGGTTAGGCTCACATCCAAGCCGGGTGGATTGTAATTCTGGTATTTATCATGGAGAACTAGCATCAAAATCATTTTTTTAAAAATGAAAAGGCCTGAGTAAATTCACAAGGGGTAGGTAGCCGTGTTGGTCTGCCATAGTCAAAACAAAACAACATAAAAAATTCCTTCCAGTAGCACCTTAGAGACCAACTAAGTTAGTTCTTGGTATGAGCTTTCGTGTGCATGCACACTTCTTCAGATAGTTCTGGTGATTGCTACTTGCCATGATAACCTGAAGTACAGTGGGCCCTCTGGATACAAATTTAATTCATTCTGGGGGTCCATGTGCACACTGAAAAATCCATATCCAGAGGCGCTGCTTCTGCACATGCATGCAGCGTGGTAGAGTACTTCTGTGCATGTGTGAGCGGTGAAACCTGGAAAAATACTTCGGGGTTTGCCACTTTCGCAACCCAAAGTTTACGTTACTCGAGAGTAACGTAACCCGAGGGTCTACTGTACAAACTTCATGGTCAAACTGAGAGTAGTACACTTCTGATTATGAGATGCCAGGAACTTACAGTAAGGATCAACATGGCTTGCTTTGGAATTTCTCTGCAGTATATGTCTGATCAGTGTTGAGCTGGCTGGAACATGGACCTGACCTCGCATGGCAATGTATTCTGATGTTACGGAATTCCTTACAATTCTCTCCCTTATGTCTTTGGTAATTACCCACCCACCCAGACCTCCTTAGAAATGCTGGCTGTTGCTTGACAAATGCACTAGCCTGAGCTATCTGCAAGCAAGATTTAAACCCCAAATTAGTTTTTCATGATTTACAGTGCTGGCTACTATGTTGAGATGGTGAAGGTCTGATTTTGGTGTGGTGAACTAAACCTCCTTTCTAATGTTTGGCCAGAAAATCCTTCTGCTACAGACGCTTGCAGTACCTGAGTTCAAAGTTCCAGATGCACGTCCTGCTCAATGAGATGAAAGAACTGGCAGCTCAGAAGAGGGTTCCGCACCGCGATTTCTACAATATCCGGAAGGTACTGACATTCTTTGTTTCAGGAGTATGTGCCTGTAGTTTTTATTACAAAGAATGCTTGTACCACACGTAACTGGAATCTAGGCAACCCCAGCAGTTACTGCAGAATGCTCAGTAGCTACAGCCCAAACTGCTTGGCCTCTGCAATGCCAAAGGAAGGAATAGCAAGCCTGATGGAGACGTGGGCCCCTCTCCATTGGTACCTCTTAATAAACAGGCACTCTCTTTCAAAGGCTTGTTTTTGCACCCTGCTTCCGTAGATGGCCTGACAAATGGTTCCCTGCCCATTTGAGTGTCTTCCAGGCAACCATAGTGGCAAGAAGTGTCATGGTGGTTGAATAATAAGCATTTATCTACAGTATATTTTTAAATTTTATTTCAGTCCTTAAAACGGGTGGGAAGCCTATGGCCATCCAGAGAATGGCCATGTTCCCATCAATCCCAGCCAGTGTTGCCAGTGATGAGGGTTGATGGGAGTTGTAGTCCAGCAGCAGGTTCTCTGCCCATGTTTTAAGGTTAGGCATTGGAGCTTAGAGATAATGGATTTCCCTAAAGCCAGCTGGTGGGTCAATGGCCAAGGTCAGATTTGAGCTCTGGACTTCCTGGCCCGTATTCTTAACCACTGATCTCTTGAGCAGGTGGACACGCATATCCATGCATCATCCTGCATGAACCAGAAGCATCTGTTGCGCTTCATCAAGCGGGCTATGAAGAAGCACCTGGAGGAGATTGTGCATGTGGAGAAGGGCAAGGAGCAAACTCTAAAGGAGGTCTTTGAGACCATGAATCTCACAGCTTATGATCTCAGCGTAGACACGCTTGATGTCCATGCGGTATGTCAAATAAGAGCCTTAACAATGTTATTACAGGCCTTATATACTCATTTGCAGTTTGCCAAATGGGGAAGAAGAGAATTGCTGTCTTTTGTCTTCATGGTTACTTAATTACAACAATCTTTGTCGCTGCCTTTTCTAATAGGATCGTAACACCTTCCATCGCTTTGACAAGTTCAATGCCAAATATAACCCCATAGGTGAGTCTGTGCTGCGGGAGATATTCATCAAGACAGACAACAGAGTCTCTGGAAAATACTTTGCCCATATCATCAAGGTAAGCAGACTGCTTGATCTTTTCTTAGTTGTGTACCCAGGAGCTCCTGCTTATTGCCAGAGTGCTGAATAAGCTATTCACACTCTGTATCCCTATTCTTGCGTTGTGTGTGGTTTTAAAACTTGGGAGGAGCATTCAAATTGAGTTAGGGCGTCTAGTGAACCAGGAGATGGGGCAGAGAAAGAGAACCATGCTGGGCAGTTGAGATTTCTTGACTACTAGCAGCCCACTTCAGCCCTCCTGGTTTCTGAGTTTTTCCCAGATATTACTTTTTTTGCAAACTTTGCCCTCAGACTTGAGGCCTAATAAAAGATTCTAAGTTTCAAGATTTTCTTCACTCTGTCTGCTTTCCAGAATATTAGGAATAACAACGCACCTGTTTTAGGAATAAAAATTAGGGCAAAGAGAGCAGTCAATTTTGAGACAGTTGGGGCTATTTCAAAGAGCACATGAGAAGTCCAAGCAATCAATTGCAGGCAGATAAATTATTCTACCCTGCATGCAAAGAAGGTATAAGGTGTCCAAGCTCTGGATTGCCTTTGTAATGCGTTTCATCCTGCAAAAACACGAGAGTGTTTCTGTAGCAAAGGAGGGTAGTCTTTGATGAGGCTCCTTTGCTGACAAGCCCTTACACTCTCTCTCTCTCTCTCTCTCTCTCTCTCTCTCTCTCTCTCCAGGAGGTGATGTCTGATCTGGAAGAGAGCAAGTATCAGAATGCGGAGCTGCGGCTCTCCATCTATGGCCGAGCCCGTGACGAGTGGGACAAGCTAGCCAAGTGGGCTGTGGCTCACAAAGTGCACTCCAACAACGTGCGCTGGCTGGTGCAGGTGCCTCGCCTCTTGTGAGTGTCACTCCCCCTGTGTTATTCCAGGAAGGGGAGCCTATCTTTGGCAGGGGAGACAGCCTCAAAGCGACGGGTACTCCGCTGTACTGACTTGTGTGGCTTGAATTGATCGCAGTATTATGCAGGAGAAACATAATTACATTTTTCTATTTTAGCAAAGTGTTGCAAGCTGCTGGGATTATTAGAAAGGGTTTTACAAGGGCTAGAGGGGTAGAATCTGTTGTGCTGGCAGGGTGAGGGGTTTGGACACCCCTGCAGCTGTTGTAGTTAAGGTGGAATCTGAAATGGAAAAGTTGGGAAAGCTTGTTCCATAAGCAGAATCTTGCTTCTGAGGCTCTTGTTTCTGCACCTTTCCCTCACCCGCAAAGCAATCTGGGTACCAAAACAACAGCAGAAAAATCCCTGATCTCTCATAGGCACCTGCATGAGGTTCTTTTCCTCTGCTGTTTTGGCACCCAGATTGTGGAGTAGCCTCCTTATAAAGTGACACATCTTGCCCCTTTTATTTTGCATTTATAAAAGAATGGTGAAAACTGTGCTGCTTGAGCAGGTATTCTTTAGGCCATGTCTCCAAAGCAGCAGTATTACATGCACTTACTTGCATCGAATTCAGTAGGACTGATAAAAAAATAAAAAAAACACCAGCTCATAAAATTAGCAGATTACTTAACACCACCAGTAAATGAACAAGCTGCCACTAGTTGCCTGGCAACAGCAAATTTCTTGAATGAATAAATCAATATTGTCAGTTAACTGCTCTCATGCAGGTGGCAGTTTCTGCCTTTGTTCTCCCAGCTTATCAGAGTCCACTTTTCTTCCTGTTCTCTCCTCCTCTGTCTGCTTCCTTCCCTGCTTAGTCAGGTCTCTCCCTTCAGCTCCTTCCCTCTCTGCTGCCTTTCCCTTGGCTCCCAGCTTGCTCTCTTCTTGCAGCCCCCGCCAGGTCCTTCCTTAACACCATGTAGCCATGATGTGATTGGCCTGCAAATGTACCTTATATTACAGCTGCTCTTACCATTGCTTTTCTGTTGCTTTTCTGATATGGTGTTAGCATTTTCTGCTCCCTCCCTCTTAATTTATGGTTTAAGACAAAGTAAACAAAGCTGGCAAGCTGCTTTGATGGAGAAAAGTAGGCTATGCATCATATAACTAAGTCCATTTATTCCTTAGCTGGTGCCCATAGTTTTCTTTTTGCATATTTGACTGATGGATAAATTGACAAGGAACGCGGAGGACTTTGTTTTGAGGGATCTGTGCTTGGGGCTTTAGCCGTGCTTGCTTGTAATCCTAGCTTAGCAGGAGAGCGCACTTGAAGCTTAGCTGCTCGGCTACACTTATATCAACACAGCTTGCAAGCCCTTCAGATAGGGTTGCACGTTCTAAGCTGAACACCTGTTTTGCTGGCTGGGGGAAGTGAATGAAAAGCCTCCCTGTCTGAATAGAGCAACAGAGTGAGTGCGCCAGCTATCTCTCAGGTGACAATGCAAAGAACGGGGGCCTGGTGGGCGCCTGAGGAGCGCAACATGCTGCGTTTCTTAAATGGTGCAGAGAGACTAGAATAAGCTGGGATTTTCTAAAAGAAAGCTGTGAAAGGGAAGCGAGCCCAACATTCTTGGGGCTCAGTGGTAGAGCAACTGCTTTGCCATGTAGAAGGGCCAGGATTAAAGCTACAGTATCTCCAGGTAGAGCTGAGAGGAATCCCTGTGTGAAACCCGGGAGAGCTGCTGCCAGTCAGTGTAGACAGTACTGAGCTAGATGGACCCAAGGGTCTGGCTTGGAATAAGGCAGCTTCAACCCCCAGCACCTCTAAATAAAATGATTAGGTAGCAGGTGATATGGAAAACCGCTTTTTGCTCTGGAGAGCTGCTACTGCTGATCAGAGGATATAGTAATGGGCTAGATGGGCAACTAGTCTGATGTATTATAAAGAAGTTTCCTGTGTTCTTGTGGATTAAAGATGACAGGAAGCCATGCAAATGCTGCTTTGGAAGGTGAAGATGATAGTTAGAATTTGTGTATTGCTGCAGGGCGCCCAAAGTATTTCACACACATTATCTTGGTTATCCCTACAATCCTGTTTAGTAGAGTCTGTATTTTAAGTTGATATTAGGGCAGGAGAAAGTTCAGCATTTTGTAATGAGGTATTCTTGAAATACTTGGGGGCGGTGGGCGGTCAGCAAACAGTTGTTCCTAAAGAAGAGTTGTTTTATTTTTCATTTTTATTTAACAAAATATATTAAAGAGAATTTCAATTGAAAGTTTAATAAAAAGGTATAATATAGATCACTAACTGTAATCAGTTTCAATTCCATAAATAAATAAATAAATAAATAAATAAATAAATATTTTTACAAGGAATTTATTAAGTTTTCACAACAAAAACAAATAACAAATACAAAAATACAAATTACAAAATAAACAAAACACTACAATACTACAATAAATAAATAAATAAAGTTATTATCCAATACATAATGTTATTGTCCTAAAAAAGAGTTGTTGTACACAAGGAAGAAAAGAGAAGAAATCTGTTACAATATTTAACAAGCAGAAGATACATAGTATATCACCATGTTTTAACCAAAGCAATGAATTGGGGAGAGATACACTAATGCTTATGGTCACCTCCCCCCCCCCCCTTTTTTTTGCAAGGATATATTTTGGATCAAGTTTTTGCAAGCTTGTGTTTTGGATCACATTCTTAAGACCATTGCCCAACAGTCCCTGAAGCTGTTGGCAAACTCTGAGCATGTAGCTGTTAATTATACAGTTTCAGTCCTAGCTTGCTCTGTACTTGATTACAGGAAAGATGTGGTAAGAGATCATCTTGTGTGTCCAGCCCACAACATGCTTCTTTATGTCCCAAACAGTCAAATTCTTCAGGTCAAATGCTACTATCTGAATATTCAAATTGTTCTGTTGTTTTAAATTTGCTGCTAACTCTAGTAATTTTAAACTTCTCTTCTAAGTAGCTTCCAGCAATTGCTTTGGATTTTTCTAAGTGGTTTATTGTATCAAAACCATCTAGATTAGTTCCATAGTCATAAATTTATAGCCTTTTTTTCAAATGTCATTTCTTTTCTTAATATGCAATTCTAATCAGTGGAGCTCAGAATTGTGATCCCCTTATTGCAAATGGGGGAGGTGTGGTGTGGTTTGGGGCTAAGAGGGTGTGGCTCACCTAAGGCCACCTAGCAGATTTATGGCAGAGGTGAGACTTGAACCAGGGTAACAGTACTGCCTTAGGTCTTACTCTGGCCATGTGGCATGTGGAGTGGCTCACTCAGCCACTGCAAGTGATAACCCTCTGGTGAACTGCAGAATATGGAGATTTCTGCAAGGTGTACTGCAAAGGCCTGTGTCTTAAGCTTCTGTGAATGACAACTGTGCTCTCTGCTTCCGACAGCGATGTGTACAAGACAAAGAAGCAGCTGGCCAACTTCCAGGAGATGCTGGAGAACATCTTCTTGCCCCTCTTCGAAGCTACGATCCACCCTGCCAGCCACCCGGAGCTGCACCTCTTCTTGGAGCACGTAAGTTCTGCCGCCAAAAAAAGCTGGCTGATCTGGTGTGGCTTCCTAAGGGGAAGACTGGTGAGGTCTCAAGATTTGGAATAGACTAAAGGGATTGCTATACCTTTGGATTATGTTTTTATATGTGGGGCTTGGGTGCCCCTTGTCTTGGGCACTCAGTCCTGGGGGACTGACTTTGGCTTGGTTGGAAATGGCTTTATGCCAGATCTTGAGCCATTTGAACCTTCAGTCTTAGCATTTCGGTCTTAGCTAAGAAACAGACTTGCCTCTGCTTTCTCAGAGAAGGCTCTTGAGGATGAGTATCTCCTTAAGCACCTGTATAGTAGGTTTTCTGCATGGAGCGAGAGGATTCAGAAAAATCCTTAGATAAGAGGGACCATCCCATCCTTACTCTCTGTCTCTGTCTCTCCTTCCTTTCCCTTGGCTTATTGATGGGCAGGTGGATGGATTTGACAGCGTGGATGACGAATCAAAGCCAGAGCACCACATCTTTAACTTAGACAGCCCCTTGCCTGGGAACTGGGTGGAGGAGGACAACCCACCCTATTCCTACTACCTTTACTACACATATGCTAACATGGTGGTTCTGAATCATCTGCGCAGGTAGGTGGCTCTCTTCTTACCTCCTCCCCACCCCCCAGTCTACATGGATGAGATTGCAGAATGGTACTCCTGTCCCTGCTAGCTCCAAAGGCAAAACCCAGGGGCCACATTCCCTTTGAGCAGCCACATGTCTGTGGTGGGTGAGGCCAGAGGCAGAAGCAGGTTTTGCATGCCCGTCTCTGTTCTCCATCCAGAGATGCATCCATTCCTGCCTACGTCAAAGAGGGCCAGTAAGCAGAGGAGAGCCCCCAGAGCCGGATAGAGAGGTCTAGAGGCCTGAGGTTCCCCAATCCTGTTCCTTTAAGGCTCTTTGCGCAACCTCCTGAGCCAAGACTCCTTGGGTGCCTGCTGACTGAGCATGCAGCACTGTGCCCTATTAGATAAGCAGGTGCACAGAGCCCTTGGAGGTGGCTGCTGTGTTTTGTGTTAGCTTCACACCTTCGATGTTGTTGCTTGGATCCCAGTTCCCATTCCACTTCTCATTCTAATGACTCATCTCCTACTCCTACAGAAAGGCACTGGCTGCCAATTAGCTACCAAGTTCAAGATGCCGGTCTTGGTGCATGAAGCGCTTTACAGCTTGGGAGCAGGATACCTGAAAGATCGCCTCACCCCTTATATACCCAGTCAGTCAATTTGTTCTGCAGCTGAGGGCCTCCTGCAAGATGCCATTTTATCAGGAAGTCCACACAATCTAGGAATCGGGACTTTTGTGTTGTTGCACCTACACTTTGGAATTCCCTCCCCATGTACACTGGACAGGTTCCATTTCCATTGTCTTTTTAGGCATCTATTGAAGACCACCCTCCTTCAAAAAGCCTTTTAAGTTGAGATTGGTCCTAACCTGAATCTGTGTTGGAATAGTTTTAAAGATGTTTTTATTGTTTTATCACTTGTTTGTCACCCTGGGCTCCCTGGGGAGGATATAAATGTAATAAATAGGCAGCTAAAATGAAGGCACTATACAGTGACACTGAACTGTGTGTTTTGCTGCTGGTTCTCTAGGAAGAGAGGCTTTCACACCTTCGTGCTGCGCCCCCATTGTGGAGAGGCAGGGCCCATCCACCATCTGGTATCTGGTTTCATGCTGTCTGAGAACATATCACATGGCCTCCTGCTCCGCAAGGTGAGAGTAAGAAGGGGAGGGGGGCACATTTGGAAAACGAGAGCGTGTGCACCCATGTGCAAACTCGGGGGCAGAGCACATGCAGAAGCTTCCAGGTTCAGTCCCTGGCATCTCATGAGCCTTCTGAACTTGTTGAAGGAGGCACATCCTGGGTATTGCTGCTATTCCCTTCTGAGCCAAGGATTTGATGAAGCTCAACACTCCCCAGATGTGCTGCCCAGCTCCTAACCCTGCATTTCTTCCATAGGCACCTGTGCTGCAGTACCTCTACTACCTGGCCCAGATTGGCATTGCCATGTCCCCACTCAGCAATAACAGCCTTTTCTTAAGCTACCATCGAAACCCTCTGCCTGAGTACCTCTCTCGGGGCCTCATGGTCTCCCTGTCTACAGACGACCCACTGCAGTTCCACTTCACTAAGGTGAGTGTGATGTCGCCGAGGCCAAGTGAGGCCATGACCCTGTGGCAGATGGCATCCATTTACCTGTCTCATGTAACTTCTGACCTCCTCACAAAAACAAAAACAAAAAACAAAACAAAACACTACCCACTGCAAGCAGAATGCTTTTTTTGGCAAGCCTTTCCTTCCTGTAAAGTTTGTATGATAATCTGTATTCCACTGGTTCTTTTCAAAGAATTATAGAGTTGGAAGGTACCCCCAGCCCAACCCCCTTCAATGCAGAAATCACAATGAAAGCATCCTTGACAGATGGCCACCCAATTTCTGCTTTAAAGCCTTTGTCGAAGGAGAGAGCACTGCCTTCCTGGGCAGTGTGCTCTACTGTCGAACAGCTCTTAGTGTCAGAATGTCCTTCCTAATGTATAATTGGAATCTCCTTTCTTGTACCTTTAATCCATTGTTTGGTTCCTTTCCATTCCACTAAGCTTCTGTTATGCCCACTGTAGCAATCTTCTCCTTTTAGCGACAAGCATTCCAGTTCCTTCCCCCACTGCAACCCCCAACTTGGCTTGGAGGCTCTCACAGTATTACCACATTTCTTCCGTTTTCCCCTGAGGTCCTTTGGCTGCTTCTTCCATCCTGCTCTGTGCTTGTTGCCTAATTCTACCAACTTGGATGCTCAGAAACATTTTCACCCTCACTCTGAAGCAGATGCTTCCCAGCTCCTGTTGGCTTTTTCCTAGGAGGGTCAGTTTAAGATCTGCTTTGGAATGTTTCTGATAAGTTACATCTCAGTTCATGTAGAGCCTGGGCCTTTTTGCAGAGGTCTGGCTTGCCCCAAGACATGCCCTAGTGCCTAAGAAGTGCCAAAGCTCTTCTCCAGATACCTCATCCATGCACTGAATCTCCTCCACTCCACC